>NC_053390.1:352251162-352576995 GCF_905171765.1 Bufo bufo
TGAGCATTGTTTCTGACCATGTTCATCCCTTCATGACCACCATGTACCCATCCTCTGATGGCTACTTTCAGCAGGATAATGCACCATGTCACAAAGCTCGAATCATTTCAAATTGGTTTCTTGAACATGACAATGAGTTCACTGTACTAAAATGGCCCCCACAGTCACCAGATCTCAACCCAATAGAGCATCTTTGGGATGTGATGGAACGGGAGCTTTGTGCCCTTGATGTGTATCCCTCAAATCTCCATCAACTGCAAGATGCTATCCTATCAATATGGGCCAACATTTCTAAAGAATGCTATCAGCACCTTGTTGAATCAATGCCACGTAGAATTAAGGCAGTTCTGAAGGCAAAAGGGGGTCCAACACCGTATTAGTATGGTGTTCCTAATAATTCTTTAGGTGAGTGTGTATATATATATATATATATATATATATAATATCTATGTAAGGAAATGTGATGAAGATCTGAGAAATCTGTCGGCTGAGAGAAATCAGGTCTAAAAGTGATTTAAAATATATTGTAAGATATTATCAAAATAAGGAATTGTAGGCAATGCATACAGGTGAAACTCAAAAATTTTGAATATCGTGCAAAAGTCCATTTATTTCAGTAATGCAAATTAAAAGGAATTGCATTAATGCAGCTTAAAATTAGAATTTTGTGAAAAGGTTCAATATTCAAGGCAAAAAGTGTCACACTCTAGTCAGCTAATTAATCTAAACCCCCTGAGCAAAGGGTACCTCAAAATTGAGACTTTGGGGTTTCATAAGCTGTAAGCCATAATCATCCAAATTATAACAAATAAAGGCTTGAAATATCTCGCTTTGCATGTAATGAGTCTATCTCATATATTAGTTTCACCTTTTAAGTTGCATTACTGAAATAAATGAACTTTGCACAATATTCAAATTTTTCGAGTTTTACATGTATATATCCTCTAGGTTACCTTGGGATTTCTTAAAACATTTGCATATCATTGATTAATTTTCATAATTTTATTGTCACGGATTTTTATATTTAATTAGTTGCACTGTATTATTATTATTATCTTAAATAAATATATATTTTGATTACCACTGCCTTTTCTTTTGTCGTCAAACTTAACACAAATCACGAGCTCTTATAGGCTTTGTATTTATGTTAATAGGTTAGAATCTCTTCCCTTACAGATTATAGTTTATTTACATAAATAATATAGACTGTTAATCAGAGCAGTATAAATATTCTGACAAAATTGGAGGCACTGCTGAGATCTGTTTAAGTTGACACAAAGTTTTGGGGTGCAAAATATATAATTTATAAGGTCATAGTGGTACTTGTAGCGCGATAAGTGAAAAATGTCTGAGAACAATAGCGAAGCTAGCCAAGTCATGCAGGCTGCTGGGGTGGTTAAGACTGATATGCATGGTAGAGAAACTCAAGAATTAGTAAAATATCATATGATGTCGTTTATTCAAGGCAGATTGGATATTAAGGAGGAAATAATGGACTGGACAGTTGAATTGGAAAGAAGATGGTTTGCTGATTATCTCTGTCACATTTCTCAAGCTAAACATAAAAAGGATAAGGATTCATTGATACTTCAATCTTGGCCTGAATTTATGTATTTGATTTGTGAATTAGCCAGGAAATTAGAGAAGGCAAAACATAAGAATTGTCAACAGGCTGATAAAGTTGACTAATTACACAAAGATTTAGATGAGATGGAAATTAAGGCCGCCACAGTTTCTGGTGAATTAGCACAATGGTCCGCTAAATTATCAGAATATTGTGAGAGAGATAATCAACATAAAGAGATGATCAAAACACTTTAGTGAAATCTCAGAGTTTAAAAAGTTAAAATCAGATCTAGAAATGGAATGCGAAAGATTGTACAATGACAATAGAAATTTTCAAAAAGAGAGAGATAGATAGCCAGGATCCAGCCCCTCTGCAATTCCAATAGCCAAAATATACTAGCAAATTAAAGGTACATCCTTCGAGGGGGGAATCAGATGTAGAAAGTAAATATGGTAGCCCCTCTGAAGGAGAAGAACAGATTTTTATTAAGGAACACTCTCTTCCCAAATTAAAACCTATCTGTTCTCCTAAACCTTCCAAAAGTTTGTCACATGAGGAGGACAGGAAGGTCTAGCAGCCTATGGTTGATACGACCAAAGTGTCACGGAAGGTGTTACAGAAAACTAGAAGACACAAATGAAGATCCAACTGACTTGATCCAAAACTAAGGAACCAAAGGGTAAGCCCTGCAACAGCCCTAGCTCTCTCCCTTACTGCTCAGCCTATGCAAAAATCTCTATGGTAGATAATTGCATACCCTCGTTCCTCGACTATATGAAACCTGAACACGCTATAATAGTGAGGGGACACGACCACCGGCTCCCTACACTTAATACGGAGGGAGTCAGGGTCACCTAGGATCAAGCAAACAGGAAAACACAGATAAATGAACAGACTCATCTGTAGAAGCATCAGTTGTAGCATCCAGCATGCACACACTCCAGGAAGTTGTATAAACCGCAAAGTGATGCAGTATGGGAGGGGATTTAAAGGGATGCAATCAGTGCAACTAGATGACAGCTGAGAGAGGGAAACGAGATGACAAAACGAAAGCAAAACAAAAGAACCTCAAGCAGGAGGTTCTGAAGAACGTCTGTCAGAGCTTCTCAGATGTCTGGCGGTGACACAAAGTGATCAAATTTCTTAAAATAAACTGTGGGTCAATTTACTAAGAAAGGATCGCCTTCTATAATAAGTCATCTGGAAACCTATGAGGAGGCGATGAAAACCCTACATTTATTACCTGGGTATTTGAGCCGAAGCACCTGTATTTCTTTAATTCCCTCAGAGATATGGGCAAAGATACCTGGTCAGAGGTAGTGTCAGAGTTTAAGACAGAGTTTGGTCCCTATAGGATAGCTACTGCTGCAAGGAGGTCCTTGTTTACCCTGAAGTGTAGACCAAATCAAAGTCCCAGGGAATTTTTGTCCGTCCTTAAAAATGCTTATAGCTTAGCTGAAAAAGATCCCAATTTTGAAAGCCATGATTTCCTCCAATTATTCTATGACGCTTTACCCAATAAAATCAAATTTATATTGGCCAGGGATTACCATCCCAGAAAAACTGGATTGGTTAACAGAGAGTACAACTCTGTATGCCACGCTACAAAATAGCGATGAGTCTCCTGATAGGAGATTTAAAAAATTAAATGATGAGATTGCTGAAACTCATATAAAAAAAGATCAGGGACAGTTTGAGGGTCCCAAAAGGAGTTATGCAGAGGTTGTAAAAACCCCTAGGCCTTCCCAACCAAATAAAATGCAGCCTAGGCCAGATGACAATAAAGTCCCAAAAGTTGCTGAAAACCCGAATAATGAGAATCGATTTGTAAATAGCTATTTCCTCCTTTCCAAAGATACCAGAGAGGTTATTACAGGAAAAGGTTCAAAGTGGTTCTGAGTCAGATGGTTCTGGGAGATCCCAATCATCTAGGTTCCAAAATCAACCTACAAAAAGGTATGGGAAAAGTAAAGGTAACTTATATGACAGAATGGATCAAATCCAAAGCCAGTTTTGGGTAATGATGCAACGGATGGAAGAATTATCTAAAGCTATCACTGCTAACCCCAAAAATCCTTTTTTAGGGGCAGTTCCTCCTGTAGAGAGCCCTCCCAAAATATAGATAGGGGGAAGCAGGTAAGCTTGGAAAAATCTTGCAAAGGCTGATGACTTAAGTGTATGTAAAAATAAGGAAACAAACACAACTGTCAGTATCCCTGAAAATAATTGAACCCTTCCATTGCAGCAGGGCAAGAAGGGGGGGGACGACGACACATTTGTAACTGTATTTTTTGAGCCCACAAAGTTTTCAGCTGTGCAGATGATGACATGCACTCCTGCTAATAAAGAGAAGGAGGAGGAGTCGAGGGTAAGCATTAATTAAGAACATGTATTTATACTCTCATTTTCTTTAATAGAAAAATGACGGTCCGAACCGAGACATGGATCTGCCAAGATGATGATGACAACCAAAGATGCAGATATCGTGCGGATGGTGTTGATTCATGATGTCCGTTCAATACGGAACCTGTCAGAAAACCGGATCCTTCAGCAGGAAGAGTTTAAAGCTGAAAATCTTTGTGAAGTTGGATCCAAGGAAATTAATTGAGTGAAATTACCAATTCTAGTTTGGGAAAGGTACCAGACTGGTATATGATGCATGTGAACAGAGATTAGGGTAATAATGGCATGATCCATGCCAAATCCAGCTCTAACCTGCATGCCCAGACCATTGGACATGGAATTTGTATGAAGAGGTTTCTTTCAAGGATCTAAACATTTGATACAAAGAAAAGACTCAGATGAAAAATTGATGGACAGAATTTCAGGGGAAGACAATACCTTTCTCATCAGGATGGATGGAAAGCGGATAACCTCTTTCCAAGTACAATATATATTTTGATGGACATAAAAGTTCTTCTGACCTTTTTTCCCAGGTATGTCCAGTACAAACTGGAATAACGGAAAAAAAAAAGGGGGGGGGGGGGATTTGTCAGAACTATTTGGCATAAAAGAGTCCATAGTATAAGGTCTACACAAATGTATGGACATGAACATTAAGAGAAGCCATCTTGTCTGGTCTTGAAAAGGGCAGGATGAGTTCAAAATCTTTGAATTTCAAATAGCTAACTTCCAGATTAAGGATCTGTGCAAATTTTTTTGCATAAGTACTTTCTTAGTATCACTATCGATCCTAAAATAATATAACAGGAACACTCAAAATATATATATATACACTCACCTAAAGAATTATTAGGAACACCATACTAATACGGTGTTGGACCCCCTTTTGCCTTCAGAACTGCCTTAATTCTACGTGGCATTAATTCAACAAGGTGCTGATAGCATTCTTTAGAACTGTTGGCCCATATTGATAGGATAGCATCTTGCAGTTGATGGAGATTTGAGGGATGCACATCCAGGGCACGAAGCTCCCGTTCCACCACATCCCAAAGATGCTCTATTGGGTTGAGATCTGGTGACTGTGGGGGCCATTTTAGTACAGTGAACTCATTGTCATGTTCAAGAAACCAATTTGAAATGATTCGAGCTTTGTGACATGGTGCATTATCCTGCTGGAAGTAGCCATCAGAGGATGGATACATGTTCTCATTCTGTTTACGCCAAATTGGGACTCTACCATTTGAATGTCTCAACAGAAATCGAGACTCATCAGACCAGGCAACATTTTTCCAGTCTTCAACAGTCCAATTTTGGTGAGCTCGTGCAAATTGCAGCCTCTTTTTCCTATTTGTAGTGGAGATGAGTGGTACCCGGTGGGGTCTTCTGCTGTTGTAGCCCATCCACCTCAAGGTTGTGCGTGTTGTGGCTTCACAAATGCTTTGCTGCATACCTCGGTTGTAACGAGTGGTTATTTCAGTCAACGTTGCTCTTCTATCAGCTTGAATCAGTCGGCCCATTCTCCTCTGACTTCTAGCATACACAAGGCATTTTTGCCCACCGGACTACCGCATCCTGGATGTTTTTCCCTTTTCACACCATTCTTTGTAAACCCTAGAAATGGTTGTGCGTCAAAATCCCAGTAACTGAGCAGATTGTGAAATACTCAGACCGGCCCGTCTGGCACCAACAACCATGCCACGCTCAAAATTGCTTAAATCACTTTTCTTTCCCATTCTGACATTCAGTTTGGAGTTCAGGAGATTGTCTTGACCAGGACCACACCCCTAAATGCATTGAAGCAACTGCCATGTGATTGGTTGACTAGATAATTGCATTAATGAGAAAAAGAACAGGTGTTCCTAATAATTCTTTAGGTGAGTGTATATATATATATATATATATATATATATATCTTCAAAAAAGAATGAGTGAAAACTATTTCCTCATATACTTATACATTTTTTATTAATCATGATTAAAAAGACAAATCAAACACAACATGATAGTTGTGAATCCAATAAAATAACACTGCAGGACAACACATAACCATCTTATACAGGTACTGCAAAATATACAACCATGCAAAAGGCAAGGAACCTACATTCAGAATTGTTACACATGTGAGTCATAGGATGAATATATGATACTAAACACAAGGGCAAAGAAACACCACCTCAAAACAGTATCTAATCCAACATAATTAGCCGTACGGCAGGTACTAACACTAAATAAATTGTAGGTAAAGTGCAAAGTGCATGACTCAAGTACAGTGGTATCTGAAAAAAGACATACCAGGATATGGATGACATTGCGGCCGCTACCCCCTCTATGCGCGTTTCGCGTTTAGGCTTCTTCTGGAGGAGTGGTTTGGACTGGGGTGGGAAGGAACCTTTAAACCTCAAATGGCCAATGGTAAGATGAATATACGTGCATGTGACTATTACCTTATTGTGGCCGTATGTGCTGCGCATAACTAATTACAGCCTGCCTCGTAATTCTGGCTTCCGCCCGTCCCCTGAGTCCGACGCAGGAGATGGCAATCCTCCGTACGTAATGATAGAGGATTGACGTCGCCCGTGCCCTGACTCCTTGGAGACTGGCTGAAGCCTCGAAGCAGCGAAATGGTCATGCGCACTTGGGCGCATGAGGGTACACGCAAACGGAGTAAGCATGAATACGAAATACAAGGATGTAGGAAGGATCTTAGCTAAAAGAGGTAAAATGTCTCATAGATACGACTGCTAAAATAATATAAACATGTTAAATAAAATTATAAGCTGAATATGAAGTGCCAGAGATCGGCCGCCTGTTATTTAACGGCTTAATAAATAAGAATTTATGTGCCATATATAAACTAAAGTGCTATGTGCAATATGATGCAAAATTTATAGTAATACCTATTATATGTACCACATTTATACTAAAGTGCCCAGTGCAATATGATGCCCAATATTCAAATAAAGTGCATAGTGCGAACATGAATAAAAATATAACTATCATATTCTATAATTACTTCTCAATGGATTACAATCAAGAGTATGAATAAATCCAAAAAATGATGAACGTGAAGAACAATGAAAAAATATATTGTGAGAAAAAACCCAAATACATAGTGAAAAGAAAAAATAATCAACCCACCACAAGTGTTGTGCACATTACTTAGTAGTCTTTTATTTTTTTTATATCTCCTTAATTCATCCTTTGTTGTTCTTTTTTTCTCTTTTTTTCCTTTCCAATCCTTTTATCTTCTCTTTGTTTTCTTTTTTTTTGCTTTTTTCTTTCCTTTATTTCCTTCTCTGTATTCTATTTTACTTCTTACTTTAAACTTGTTTGTATAGACTCTCCATTTTTCAATCTCCTTTTTTCCATGGACCAAATAATCCCCACTTCACCGCAAATTTCTATTGATCTATTGAGAAACATATATATATATACAGGGAGTGCAGAATTATTAGGCAAGTTGTATTTTTGAGGATTAATTTTATTATTGAACAACAACCATGTTCTCAATGGACCCAAAAAACTCATTAATATCAAAGCTGAATATTTTTGGAAGTAGTTTTTAGTTTGTTTTTAGTTTTAGCTATTTTAGGGGGATATCTATGTGTGCAGGTGACTATTACTGTGCATAGTTATTAGGCAACTTAACAAAAAACAAATATATACCCATTTCAATTATTTATTTTTACCAGTGAAACCAATATAACATCTCAACATTCACAAATATACATTTCTGACATTCAAAAACAAAACAAAAACAAATCAGTGACCAATATAGCCACCTTTCTTTGCAAGGACACTCAAAAGCCTGCCATCCATGGATTCTGTCAGTGTTTTGATCTGTTCACCATCAACATTGCGTGCAGCAGCAACCACAGCCTCCCAGACACTGTTCAGAGAGGTGTACTGTTTTCCCTCCTTGTAAATCTCACATTTGATGTAGGACCACAGGTTCTTAATGGGGTTCAGATCAGGTGAACAAGGAGGCCATGTCATTAGATTTTCTTCTTTTATACCCTTTCTTGCCAGCCACGCTGTGGAGTACTTGGACGCGTGTGATGGAGCATTGTCTTGCATGAAAATCATGTTTTTCTTGAAGGATGCAGACTTCTTCCTGTACCACTGCTTGAAGAAGGTGTCTTCCAGAAACTGGCAGTAGGACTGGGAGTTGAGCTTGACTCCATCCTCAACCCGAAAAGGCCCCACAAGCTCATCTTTGATGATACCAGCCCAAACCAGTACTCCACCTCCACCTTGCTGGCGTCTGAGTCGGACTGGAGCTCTCTGCCCTTTACCAATCCAGCCACGGGCCCATCCATCTGGCCCATCAAGACTCACTCTCATTTCATCAGTCCATAAAACCTTAGAAAAATCAGTCTTGAGATATTTCTTGGCCCAGTCTTGACGTTTCAGCTTGTGTGTCTTGTTCAGTGGTGGTCGTCTTTCAGCCTTTCTTACCTTGGCCATGTCTCTGAGTATTGCAAACCTTGTGCTTTTGGGCACTCCAGTGATGTTGCAGCTCTGAAATATGGCCAAACTGGTGGCAAGTGGCATCTTGGCAGCTGCACGCTTGACTTTTCTCAGTTCATGGGCAGTTATTTTGCGCCTTGGTTTTTCCACATGCTTCTTGCGACCCTGTTGACTATTTTGAATGAAACGCTTGATTGTTCGATGATCACGCTTCAGAAGCTTTGCAATTTTAAGAGTGCTGCATCCCTCTGCAAGATATCTCACTATTTTTGACTTTTCTGAGCCTGTCAAGTCCTTCTTTTGACCCATTTTGCCAAAGGAAAGGATAATAATAATTATGCACACCTAATATAGGGTGTTGATGTCATTAGACCACACCCCTTCTCATTACAGAGATGCACATCACCTAATATGCTTAATTGGTAGTAGGCTTTCGAGCCTATACAGCTTGGAGTAAGACAACATGCATAAAGAGGATGATGTGGTCAAAATACTCATTTGCCTAATAATTCTGCACGCAGTGTACAAAATTCAAAATTTTAAATGATGTCTCATTATACTATTAAAAACATAACCTGATTTATTACCCTTAAATATACAGCACTATCCCATAAAAAACATAATGATACTACTATTAAACTAAAGAAAGGCACTAAATCCCAAGTTTTCATTCAAACCTCGAGGTGCCATAGAGCCAAGTCTGAAAATCCACCTACTTTACAATTGAGCCAATTTCTTCCCTTTATTTCCTCCTCTTGATTCCAAAACGGATCATGTCGATACCCTTGAAACTTAGTGAATTGGGGTTACTCTTGTGAAATAAGTTGAAATGTTTCGGAATTGTCTTCAAATTGTCAATGTCATCATCATTTTTAGCCATTTCAATATCTCTCACGTTCACTAATTCTATTCCGCAATTCTCTTGTTGTGATAGCCACATAGATCTTATCGCAGGGGCATGTTGCATAATATACGACCCCTGTGGAAGAACATGAAAAGTATTCTTTGATTTAAAAAATCCTCCTCTTCTCCACATCAGTAAAATTAATCGACCTGTGCATATTTTGACACGCCTTGCATGATCCACAGGGGTAAGAACCGATTTTTCATGTTACCCTTCCTTCAGCCTTCTCTGGAATATAATGACTATGAACTAACATGTCCTTTACATTTCTAGATCTTTTTGTAGTCAGAAGGGGTTTATCTGTTATACATTTCCTTAATTCATTATCTGTCTTGAGAATTTGTTTATTTAATATATCTCTTATTTGTTTCCACTTATTATAGTTGGTAATGAATGGATTATTATAGTTGGTAATGAATCTTAACTCGTATCCTTTATCCTTTGTGCTTATTTCGTTGGGACAAAGCAATTTTTCTCTTGTTTTTTGCTTTGCCTTTTGCATTCCTTTTTTAATCTGCCTATTACTGTAACCCCTTCCTAAAATTGTGTTTTTAGGTCAGCGGACTGTTTTTGATACTGCTTATCCTCAGAACAAATTATTTTTAGTCTTAACCACTTCCCATCTGGGCCATTTGCCCCCTTCCTGACCAGGCCTAATTTAGCAAAACTGACATATCTCACTTTATGTGGTAATAACTTTGAAACGCCTTTACTTATCCAAGTCATTCAGAGATTGTTTTCTTTTGACACATTGTACTTCATGACAGTCATAAATTAGACTCAAAATATTTCACCTTTATTTATGAAAAAATCTGAAATTTACCCAAAATTTAGAAAAATTCGCAATTTTCTAAATTTCAATTTCTCTGCTTTTAAAACAGAAAGTGATACCTCATAAAATATTTATTACTTAACATTCCCCATATGTCTACTTTATGTTGGCATCATTTAGGAAATGTCATTTTATTTTTTTAGGACGTTAGAAGGCTTAGAAGTTTAGAAGCAAATCTTCAAATTTTTAAGAAAATTACCAAAACCCACTTTTTAAGGACCAGTTCAGGTCTGAAGTCACTTTGTGGGGCCTACATAGTGGATACCCCCATAAATGACCCCATTTTAGAAACTACACCCCTCAAGGTATTCAAAACCGATTTTACAAACTTTGTTAACCCTTTAGGCGTTCCACAAGAATTAAAGGAAAATGGAGATCAAATTTTTAAATTTCACTTTTTTGGCAGATTTTCCATTTTAATCAATTTTTTTCTTTAACACATCGATGGTTAACAGCCAAACAAAACTCAATATTTATTACCCAGATTCTGCGGTTTACAGAAACACCCCACATGTGGTCATAACTGCTGTATGGGCACACGGCAGGGCACAGAAGAAAAGGAACTCCACATGGTTTTTAGATGCCATGTCCCATTTGAAGCCCCCTGATGCACCCTTACAGTAGAAACTCCCAAGAAGTGATACCATTTTGTAAACTAGGGGATAAGGTGCCAGTTTAATTGCTACTATTTTTGGGTACATATGATTTTTTGATCATTCATTATAACACTTTATGGGGCAAGGTGACCAAAAAATTGGTTGTTTCAGCACAGTTTCTATTTATTTATTTTTACAGCGTTCACCTGAGGGGTTCAGTCAAGTAACATTTTTATAGAGCAGATTGTTACGGACGTGGCGATACCTAATATGTATACTTTTTCTTATTTATTAAAGTTTTACACAATAATAGCATTTTTGAAACAAAAAAATTATGTTTTAATGTGTCCATGTTCTGAGAGCTATAGTTTTTTTATTTTTTGAGAGATTTTCTTATGTAGGGGCTCATTTTTTGCGGGATGAGGTGACGGTTTTATTGGTACCATTTTGTGGGACATACGCGTTTTTGATCATTTGGTGTTGCACCTTTTGTGATGTAAGGTGACAAAAATTGCTTGTTTTGACACCGTTTTTTTTTTTTACGGTGTTCACCCGAGGGGTTAGGTCATGTGATATTTTTATAGAGCTGGTTTTTACGGACGCGGCAATACCAAATATGTCTATTTTATTTAATTTTTTCTATTTTTAAATTTTTTTTTTTATTTCTTACTTGGGGATTTTTTTTTTTTTACATATGAAACCTTTTTTCCATTTTATTTTTTCAACCTTTTATTTTTTATTTTTTTATTTTACACTTTTCATCCCCCATAAGGTCATACAAGACCTCTGGGGGACATTTACCTAACTTTTTCTTTTTTTTTTCACTGTTGATTTCTCCTGTAACTGGGGCTGACATAGTAGCCCCAGTTACAGGAGAAATACACCCCCCAATAGCTGTACAGCATAATTCTGCGCTGTACAGCCTCAGAGCAGGGCTGATCGAGGTCTGTGAAAGACCTCACACAGCTCCTGCACTCTCCGGTCACGGCGGTCACATGACCGCCGGGCCATAACAGGAAGCGCATAGCGCTTCCTGCTCTGCATACACAGCGCTCAGTGAGTGCTGTGTATGCAGCGATCTAGAAGGCAGGGACACCTGGGAACTGTCCCTGCCTTCTCTCTGGGTTGCCCTGCTGTCACTGACAGCGGGCAACCCGATCAGCAGCTGCACGATTAGCGTGCAGCTGCACTTTCTGAACGTCGGTTCAGAAATAGAGAACCACCTCCCGGACGTTTATAGTCAACGGGCGGACGGGAGGTGGTTAATAACTGACCTGTTGGAATTCGATTGATGGTTGATCTTGGATGTGCTGAGTCGGCACATAAAAGAGAGTTGGTCGCAGTTTTGTTTTCTGAACAAGTCTGTCTCCAGTTTCCCTCTCTCTCTGATTTTACTTTTAAGGTCCAAAGAGTCAACTACTTTTGATGCCTGAAAACAAAGTTTGATATTCAAATTATTCATGTTCATAAATTCATTAAAGTCCTCAAGGGATCCCTCCCATAAAAACAGCACATCATCAATGTATCGCATCCAGTTGTGTACCTTTTCAATACCTCTGACTTCTTCATCATGGAAAATTTGCTTCTCCCATGCTCCCAAGAATAAATTTGTGTAATAGGGCGCACAGGTGGCCCCCATCACCACTCCCTGAATTTGTAAGTAATATTTATCTTTGAAGACAAAAAAGTTATGCTTTAGTACAAAATCTAGTAGTTTCAGAATCAAATTATTAAATCCCTTATCTTGGTTGTTGCTTCTTAGGAATTCGCCTACTGCTTTTAGGCCATCTTGATGTCTAATACTTGTATAAAGTGATTTTATGTCTGCCGTAACTAATATCATTCCCTCATCAGCATGTATATTATTAAGTAGGTTCAATATTTATCTGCAACAACTGGTCTTCCAGGTAGGTCCACATTGTTTTTGTGTATTTTTGGAATTATATAGAATGTTGCCACCCTAGGATGGGTAATCCACAGCATTTCTTTAACTTTGTTTGGAGATAACATTCTCATCTTCGGCTTGATCCAAAATGTAATTTAGTTCCTTTTAAAATGATGAAAGAGGGTTATTAGACAGAACTTGATAACATGTTTTATCTTTTAATAATCTGAAGGCTTGTCTCTCATACATCTCTGTAGGCCAGATCACCACATTTCCTACTTTGTCGGTGTCACGGGGTTCCGAAGGTGCACTCGGTCCCCCATTGCCCGCAGACCTGTTGCTTAGCTTTTGGAATGAGGTTCTGGTTTGACCTCATTCCCAGGGCGGCTTTACTAGCTGGGTGGCTCCCTGCTCCTAGTCTGCCTTGAGCGCCGAGCTGATCACTCGGTGCTCGACTCGTTGGTCTGTCGGTCATGTGATGCTGGCCACGTCACATGACCCTCACTCCCCACTATAAATGCAGGCAGCCTGCTGGCTACAGGTTGCCTGTTAATTTCTAGGTTCCTGGCTATTTGTTGGACTGCTGAATACTTACCTGATCCTGTTCCCTGACCATCCTTTTGCCTGCTCCTCCTGTACTGCGCATCCGTCCTGGTATTGTGACCTCGGCTCCCACCTGACTACTCTCTTAGGACTCCTCTTGTACTTCTCTGCTCTCCTGGTATTTGACCCCGGCTTCTCCTGACCATTCTTTGCTTAATCCTTTGACCCGGTCCGTTCATGTTCCGTATTTTGTCTTGTCTGTTTTCCCTGCACATATCCTAAGTTAGGGACTGTCGTCCAGTTGTCCCCTGTCATCAGGACTCGTGAGGCAAGTAGGCAGGGCCAGGGGTGAGGGTGGAGCGCAGTGGTCACTATCCTTTCCCCTGTGTGTGTGTGGACATGACCGTTACAGTCGGCCTGTTTAATCACAATTCCTTTTAGCTTTTTTATATCTTACAAAGCCTTGATCTCTACCTTATCTAGATTATTTTTTCTTTGATCTCTTTTTTGTTTTTTCAAATCCTCACATACCACTTTTACAAAAATGTCTATGGCCGGACATATATTAAAAGAAGGAAAAGTTTGAGATTTTTTCATTATCTCTTTGGGCACCACACTTACCTTTTGTACCTCTTTATTTTCTTTTTCCAAATCTTCCAGTATTTTTAAGGCATCTCTATCTTCCTTTGAACTAAACCACTCCTCCCCATTTTTAGAATGATGTAATTTTCTTAAAAGTAATTTTTGTGCAAAGAGATGCACATCCTTTGTCAATGTAAATAGATCTGCATTAGACGTTGGAGAAAAACTTAATCCTCTTTTTAACACCCTAATCTGATCATGTGTCAATTCCATAAATGATAAATTAATTACCTGAGGGGTATCTTCCTTTCCTTTTTTTGATCCTATTTTCCATTTTGTTATCAGTCTTACACTTGCCACCATGATTTCTGTTGGGCCAATTTATTCTAGATCTCCCAACCTCCATCTTCCATCTTTTGTTGCCATCTAAAACCTTTTTTGTTTTTATAGTCGGTGACGTCATGCTGAAACTTTTAAATTTGTTGGATGGTAATCTCCTTCTCCTAGTACTTTCTTGCGAGAAGAGGGTTTAGCACATACAATAAAGGCCTTTGTAGAGACGTATCATAAACTGCTGTCTGTAGATAGGTAACTAAGTAGAATTGTGCTGAGTTTTAGTTCTTAGTGAATAGAAAGAGGATCTAATTTTCTCTGTAATTTTCACATTAATATGTGAGTGGATTTGGGGTCTTATATAATATGTCTGAGATCTGTAAGTTTCAATATAACTAAAAGTGTGTTGATTACTTTATATATAAGGTATATTCATGGGATCTATTATAAGAATTAGGTGAATTTCTTCTAGAGTCTCAATGTATATGTAAAAGAATTACATCAGTCTTAGGAAACTTTTTTGGGGGAATTGTAGACACAAGTCTTCAAGAACAAACAATAGACCTTCACAGAGAGAATAAGGACAAGTGTTATATGACTGTGTTTTTCTCCATATGAATGAAAAGGCCATCCAAGGAACAACCACCACAGCAAGGAGACTAAGAAAGGAGGGAATCGGACCTGACCATACTACATTTCTGAACCTTGACCCTGATTTCTTCCAGGCCGATTCGTAGTATACAGGGTGGGCCATTTATATGGATACACCTTAATAAAATGGGAATGGTTGGTGATATTAACTTCCTGTTTGTGGCACATTAGTATATGTGAGGGGGGCAACTTTTCAAGATGGGTGGTGACCATGGCGGCCATTTTTAAGTTGGCCATTTTGAATCCAACTTTTGTTTTTTCAATAGGAAGAGGGTCATGTGACACATCAAACTTATTGGCAATTTCACACGAAAAATAATGGTGTGCTTTGTTTTAACGTAACTTTATTCTTTCATGAGTTATTTACAAGTTTCTCTTTGTTTACAGCAATTGACATGTCGCCGAGGTTAACACGTGAGGAGCTGATAGAAATTGTGTTGATGTCTGGTGAACCAGTAACCTGGTCATTGCAGCAGATTTCAATGCAAGACACCCTACGAGACCACCCATCTCCCATGCTACAGTTAGCAAACTGCTTGCTAAGTTTTGTGAAACTGGTTCAGTGTTGGATTTGCCAAAATGTGGACGCATGAAATCTGTCTCTAATGAAGAAACATCAGTAGCTGTCCTAGCTTCATTCAGCAAGAGCCCACAGCATAGCACTCGCCGCATGTCACTGGAGAGTGGCATTAGTCGAACATCCCTTCGGCGGATATTAGCTACTCACAAATGGCACCCTTACAAACTCCAGCTACTGCAGCATCTCAACGAGGATGACCCAGATCGGCGCACTGAATTTGCAGAATGGGCAAAACAAAAATTGGAACAGGACCCTCAGTTTACGCAGAAGATTTTGTTCAGTGATGAGGCAAACTTTTATGTGAATGGTGAAGTTAACAAACAAAACCACCGCTATTGGTCTGACACTAACCCACATTGGATAGATCCCTCCAAGACTGTTGGAACAAAAAAAATGATGGTATGGTGTGGTATATGGGGTACAAAGATAGTGGGGCCATTCTTCATCAATGGAAACCTCAAGGCCACTGGATATGCGAAATTGCTACATGATGATGTGTTCCCTCTTTATGCACTGAAGCTGGCACGTTCCCTGAGTTTTTTCAACAAGATGGTGCACCACCACATTATGGGTGTCAGGTCCGAGCATTCCTAGATGAACAGTTTCCTGGAAAGTGGATTGGTCATCGTGGGCCAGTTGAAGGGCCCCCAAGGTCTCCCGATCTGACCCCCTTAGGCTGGGTTCACACTGGCGAGATTTCCGCGCGGGTGCAATGCGGTAGGTGAACGTATTGCACCCGCACTGAATCCTGAACCATTCATTTCAATGGGGCTGTTCAGATGAGCGGTGATCTTCACGCATCATTTATGCGTAGCGTGAAAATCGCAGTATGCTCTATATTCTGCGTTTTTCACGCAATGCAGGCCTCATAGAAGTGAATGGGGTTGTGTGAAAATCGCAAGCATCCGCAAGCAAGTGCGGATGCGGTGCGATTTTCACGCACGGTTGCTAGGAGACGATCGGGATGAAGACCCGATCATTATTATTTTCCCTTATAACATGGTTATAAGGGAAAATAATGGCATTCTAAATACAGAATGCATAGTAAAACAGCGCTGGAGGGGTTAAAAAATAAAATAAAAATTTAACTCACCTTAGTCCGCTTGATCGCGGCCCGGCATCTCCTTCTGTTTCCTTTGTTGAATAGGACCTGTGGTGAGCATTAATTACAGGAACAGGACCTTTGATGACGTCACTCCGGTCATCACATGGTACGTCACATGATCTTTTACCATGGTGATGGATCATGTGATGACCAGAGTGACGTCATCAAAGGTCCTGTTTCTGTAATTAATGCTCACCACAGGTCCTATTCAACAAAGGAGACAGAAGGAGATGCCGGGCCGCGATCAAGTGGACTAAGGTGAGTTAAATTATTTTTTATTTTTTTTAACCCCTCCAGCGCTGTTTTACTATGCATTCTGTATTCAGAATGCTATTATTTTCCCTTATAACCATGTTATAAGGGAAAATAATACAATCTACAGAACACCGATCCCAAGCCCGAACTTCTGTGAAGAAGTTCGGGTTTGGGTACCAAACATGCGCGATTTTTCTCACGCGAGTGCAAAACGCATTACAATGTTTTGCACTCGCGTGGAAAAATCGCGGGTGTTCCCACAACGCACCCGCACATTTTCCCGCAACGTCCGTGTGAACCCAGCCTTAGACTTTTATCTTTAGGGTCATCTGAAGGCAATTGTCTATGCTGTGAAGATACGAGATGTGCAGCACCTGAAACTACGGATACTGGAAGCCTGTGCTAGCATTTCTCCTGCGGTGTTGCTATCAGTGTGTGAAGAGTGGGAGAAGAGGGTTGCATTGACAATCCAACACAATGGGCAGCACATTGAACACATTTTATAAGTGGTCAGAAACTTTTAAATAACTCATGAAAGAATAAAGTTACGTTAAAACCAAGCACACCATTGTTTTTCTTGTGAATTTCCCAATAAGTTTGATGTGTCACATGACCCTCTTCCTATTGAAAAAACAAAAGTTGGATTCATCTTGAAAAGTTTTCCCCCTCACATATACTAATGTGCCACAAACAGGAAGTTAATATCCCATTTTATTAAGGTGTATCCATATAAATGGCCCACCCTGTAGTATAAAATTTCTTTCTGTATATTAGGAAATTAATTAAATATATATATATATATATATATTGCATCAATCAAATCCCCTGTGTAGGATCTAGATTAATTTGGGATCATTGTACCTGCAGCCTCAATGGTGCCATTTTGATCTAGGGAGATAAATAGATACATTTTACGCATATATTTACGTATCATCTCCAAAGAACTGATTTTAGTTCTAGTCATATATGGTTGAATATATATATATATATATATATATATATATAGTTTCCAAAGATGAGGCAGCACTCCAATTGAAGTAAAAAGTGGATCCTTTATTCCCCTCTGTGCAACGTTTCAACCGTCTCAATGCGGTCTTTCTCAAGCATATCAAATGGTGTCATACAAGGGTATATATACCCACAATACATTGCAAACAATAAAAGTGACAATTATTCAATATTAGATAAAATAACATGAATAGTACATTATATAGTGCATAAAAACTCCCATAATTTGAATGACCAGGTGATCTACATAGCATAGTATTCATCATAGTTCAATACAGTGTGCAAACACATTAATCATAGTGGTAACATAAT
This sequence comes from Bufo bufo, assembly GCF_905171765.1. Classification (NCBI taxonomy): domain Eukaryota; kingdom Metazoa; phylum Chordata; class Amphibia; order Anura; family Bufonidae; genus Bufo; species Bufo bufo. Next base: position 352,269,189 of record NC_053390.1, read on the forward strand.
AGTGAGTTAATTGACCGATATCCGATTCATCAATAAAGTCTCATATCACCTGTGTACATAAAGAAAGTTCATTAAGATTAAAAACAACTCACACCGGGGCGTATGGACAGGAGCGCCAAAAGTGAAAAATAATATAGACGAGGGGAGAGAAACATAACTGCCACCGCAACATAGAAATATGTGGGTAAAAGGAAACCAATAAAGGTCACCATCAGATCACTATATAAGTGTTACAGAAAACGGAGTGAACGTGGCTTAAATAGAGTATATCAGCACTGGAAAGAATAACCTGTGCCATACTTATATACTAGGACAACAGGACGGGGGCCAAAGGGTCCCGCCGTTCTCACAGCAGAAGCCACGGTCCATTGAGGGTATGGGATCAAAGACACGTCCATGCCACAGGTCCCAAACCCAACAACCAACCCTTCAGTCCATGGATAAATAAAAGAGAAGAAAACCACCACTCCAAATAAACAATATGATTATAATAGACCCACACATTACGTAGCATAACCAATATAGATGCGTCCAAGGATCTCTCCCATCACCATAATCCCAACATAAAGACGCAGAATAAGGCGCATACCGTCCACAAAAACCACCAGTGGAACACCAATAATCTAGAGAAAGAAAAGAAATAGTATATAAGCAATAAGACTGAGAGCTGTACATCTATATGTAACAAATTGGTTATATAATTGGTGACACCAATATAGAATTCACATACACCAGGGCATAACATGTAGAGGGACAAGAGGGAATAGCAAAAAGCCCCATCCTATATTACACTCCACTTAAAATCAACATTGAGACCATGAGGTCTCAGTGTGTTGAGACGATGGATCCATCTCAGCTCACGTTGTTTGAGAGCCAATGTCCTGTCTCCTCCCCTTCTAGACAGAGTGATGTGGTCCACTAACATAAATTTTAAATCCTTCTCCTTGTGGTTGGCCTCAACAAAATGTTTAGGAACGGGCAGATCTTTTCTTTTTTGTCAGATGGAAAACCGGTGATTGTTCAAACGTGCTTTCATGTCACAAGTGCTCTCCCCAACATAGAGGAGACCACAAGGACAGGAGAGCACGTAGATCACGAAGGAACTGTTGCATGTCAAGAAATGACCAATCCCATACTGGGTCCCCGTAATAGGATGGGTAAACCTCTCCCCCTTGGTCATATAAGCGCAATTAACGCAACCAAGGCAGGGATAGGAACCCATTCTGCGAGAGCCAATATGAGACTGTACCAAAGTCTTGACATGTATGTCCGCTCGGACCAACTTATCCCGAAAATTGGCAGAACGCCTATAGGAAAGCAAAGGTGGCACTGTCAAGGCCATGACATTAGAAAAATTGCTCTTAAGTATTGCCCAATGTTTACGGACAATATGAGCAATCTGGACACTTTGTTCCGAATACGTTGATATAAAAGGTATCCTTTCAACTTTGTTATGTGTAACATCTAGAGATATCTGTTGTGGATCTTTCACCTTGTTAAGGTGTTTATTGATCACCCGAGCAGGGTAACCACGTTCCCTAAATTTGTGCATCATCTGAGAGAAACGAGTCGGGAGTAGATCAGGATCCTGCACCACCCTCTTAACCCTGAGTAGTTGACTGTAGGGTACAGAATTGATGATAGACCTTGGGTGACAGCTGCCATAATGCAGCAATGTATTACAATCAGTGGGCTTAGTGAAGATGTCAGTAGATAGATGGTCGCCCACTATGGTAACCGTCATGTCTAGAAATAGGGGGCTTCTTCCGTGAGAACGGCGGGACCCTTTGGCCCCTGTCCTGTTGTCCTAGTATATAAGTATGGCACAGGTTATTCTTTCCAGTGCTGATATACTCTATTTAAGCCACGTTCACTCCGTTTTCTGTAACACTTATATAGTGATCTGATGGTGACCTTTATTGGTTTCCTTTTACCCACATATTCCTATGTTGCGGTGCCAGTTATGTTTCTCTCCCCTCGTCTATATTATTTTTCCCTCTTCTCCTGCCGATCCCTGTGCCCCTGTGCCCGTATCTGTCATGTGATTTGGGGCGGACCTCGACACACATTGCTGGACTGCTGTTGCCGTGTCGGCAATGTTTCATTGTTGCCTGGCGACGCATGTCCGGCTTTGTGGGCGTGGTTCTACTCGGCGCGTCCTCCTGATGGGTCACGGGTCTATCGCTCTTGTCATGTGGTTTCACATCTCCATGGTGATGATGCTTGGCTCCTCTTCTTGGGGCGTTTCTCCTGTGACGTGGCGAGGACTCTGGGCATGCGTGGTCTGGCGGTGAGGACGCAGACTTTTGGCGCTCCTGTCCATACGCCCCGGTGTGAGTTGTTTTTAATCTTAATGAACTTTCTTTATGTACACAGGTGATATGAGACTTTATTGATGAATCGGATATCGGTCAATTAACTCACTATTATGTTACCACTATGATTAATGTGTTTGCACACTGTATTTAACTATGATGAATACTATGCTATGTAGATCACCTGGTCATACAAATTATGTGAGTTTTTATGCACTATATAATGTACTATTCATGTTATTTTATCTAATATTGAATAATTGTCACTTTTATTGTTTGCAATGTATTGTGGGTATATATACCCTTGTATGACACCATTTGATATGCTTGAGAAAGACCGCATTGAGACGGTTGAAACGTTGCACAGAGGGGAATAAAGGATCCACTTTTTACTTCAATTGGAGTGCTGCCTCATCTTTGGAAACTATACTTGTTTATAGCCGTCTAAGCCTGCGGCTGAGAGGACTTGCACCCGCAATTTTTGGTCTTGTGCTGCTGTGTTTCTTTTTTGGTTTCTATATATATATATATATATATATATTTGTGGTCAGGGCGACGGCCCCTGGACGTAGGAACTAGAGCTAACCTCAGGCTGGGAAATGCCGGGAGCCCGTAGCGAGGATAGGCCTAAAAGGGGGCCTATCCTTAAGGAAGAGCTAAGAAAAGGGAAGGGAGGGGTACCTGGCCGCACGTCCCGTCCCCTGACCTGCGAGGGGGTTAATATAGCCAAGGGGCGTGGCCTCTGCCCCTCCCACAAATACAGGCTGCACGGCAGCCTTAACTACATATATATATATATATATATATATGGAAATATGATGAAGATCTGAGTCATCTGTCGGCTGGGAGAAATCAGGTCTGAAAGAGATTTAAAATATATTGTAAGATATTATCAAAATAAGGAATTGTAGGGAATACATATATATCCTTTACATGAATGTAATGGTACCTTTTGTCTTTGTCTTTACACTTGCAGAAGCTCTCAAGTGTCCAGGGGCGGCGTTCACTGTGTTGGTGCCCAGACTGCTCTGCCTTTTTTCATTGTTCCCTCGCCCCAGCCTCTTCATATGCCCGCCCTCCTATTCCCTTGCGTCATCCTTCGGTCCGGCCGAGATCCCGCATTCCCAAAATGTTTGGATCATTTTGGGAATGCCATATTATTTTTTGGGGACGTTATAAGGCTTAGAAGTTTAGAATCAAATCTTGAAATTTTTCAGAAAATTTCCTAAACCCACTTTTTAAGGACCAGTTTAGGTCTGAAGTCATTTTGTGAGGCTTACATAATAGAAACCACCCAAAAATTACACCATTTTAGAAACTAAACCCCTCAAGGTATTCAAAACTGATTTTACAAACTTTGTTAACCGTTTAGGTGTTCCACAAGAGTTATTGGCAAATGGAGATGAAATTTCAGAATTTCACTTTTTTGGCAAATTTTCCATTTTAATAATTTTTTTTCCAGTAACAAAGCAAGGATTAACAGCCAAACAAAACTCAATATTTATTGCCCTGATTCTGTAGTTTATATAAACACCCCATATGTGGTCGTAAATTGCTGTACGGGCACACGGCAGGGCGCAGAAGAAAAGGAACACTATATGGTTTCTGGAAGGCAGATTTTGCTGGACTGGTTTATTTACACCATGTCCCATTTGAAGCCCCCCTGATGCACCCCTAGAGTAGAAACTCCATAAAAGTGACCCCATTTTGGAAACTACGGGATAAGGTGGGAGTTTTGCTGGGACTATTTTTAGGGTACTTATGATTTTTGGTTGCTCTATATTACATTTTTGTGAGGCAAGGTTACAAAAAAAAATTATTCGGAAATTTCATCTTCATTTGCAAATAACTTGTGGAACACTTAAAGGGTTAACAAAGTTTATAAAATATGAATACCTTGAGGGGTGTAGTTTCTTAGATGGGGTCACTTTTATGGAGTTTCTACTCTAGGGGTGCATCAGGGGGGCTTCAAATGGGACATGGTGTCAAAACACTAGTCCAGCAAAATCTTCCTTCCAAAAACCGTATAGCATTCCTTTCCTTGTGCGCCTGCCGTTTGGCCATGCAGCATTTTACGACCACATATAGGGTGTTTCTGTAAACTACAGAATCAGGGCAATAAATCTAGAGTTTTGAAAATCAAAATGGTGGCTCACTCCAAACGAGATATGGGAACAGGTGCTACTAGCCTGATTAGAGGGACACCCACCCTCTGGTAAAGTCAAAAATGCAAGCTATAGTAATGGGCGAGCACACTTCATTTGGCAATTTAGTAAAATTGCCAAATGAAGTGTGCTCGCCCATTACTATAGCTTGAAAATATAGAGTTTTGTTTGACTGTTAACCCTTGCTTTGTTAATGGAAAAAATAGATTAAAATGGAAAATTTGGCACAGTTTTTTTTTTTTTTGGGACTCAGATTCTTACGGATGCGGCAATACCTAATATGTCTACTTTTTAAAATTTATTTAGGTTTTACACTATAATATCCTTTTTTAAACAAAAAAAATACATTTTAGTATCTCCATAGTCTGAGAGTCATTTCTTTTTTTTAGTTTTTAGCCGATTGTCTTAGGTAGGAGCTCATTTTTTTGCGGGATGAGAGGACGGTTTTATTGGCACTATTTTGGGGTGCATATGACTTTTTGATCGCTTGCTATTACACTTTTTGTGATGTAAGGTGAAAAAATATTGCTTTTTTTACAGTTTTTATTTTATTTTTTTGACTGTGTTCATCTGAGGGGTTAGGTCATGTGTAATTTTTATAGAGCAGATTCTTACGGACGCGGCAATACCCAATATGTCAACTTTTTTACATTTATTTAGGTTTTACACTATAATATCCTTTTTTAAACAAAAAAAAACATTTTAGTATTTCCATAGTCTGAGAGTTTTTTTTAAAAAGTTTTTAGCCGGTTGTCTTATGTAGGGGCTCATTTTTTGCGGGATGAGAGGACAGTTTTATTGCCACTATTTTGGGGTGCATATGACTTTTTGATCGCTTGCTGACTTTTTGATCGTAGTTGACTGTAGGGTACAGAATTGATGATAGACCTTGGGTGACAGCTGCCATAATGCAGCAATGTATTACAATCAGTGGGCTTAGTGAAGATGTCAGTAGATAGATGGTCGCCCACTATGGTAACCGTCATGTCTAGAAATAGGGGGCTTCTTCCGTGAGAACGGCGGGACCCTTTGGCCCCTGTCCTGTTGTCCTAGTATATAAGTATGGCACAGGTTATTCTTTCCAGTGCTGATATACTCTATTTAAGCCACGTTCACTCAGTTTTCTGTAACACTTATATAGTGATCTGATGGTGACCTTTATTGGTTTCCTTTTACCCACATATTCCTATGTTGCGGTGCCAGTTATGTTTCTCTCCCCTCGTCTATATTATTTTTCCCTCTTCTCCTGCCGATCCCTGTGCCCCTGTGCCCGTATCTGTCATGTGATTTGGGGCGGACCTCGACACACATTGCTGGACTGCTGTTGCCGTGTCGGCAATGTTTCATTGTTGCCTGGCGACGCATGTCCGGCTTTGTGGGCGTGGTTCTACTCGGCGCGTCCTCCTGATGGGTCACGGGTCTATCGCTCTTGTCATGTGGTTTCACATCTCCATGGTGATGACGCTTGGCTCCTCTTCTTGGGGCGTTTCTCCTGTGACGTGGCGAGGACTCTGGGCATGCGTGGTCTGGCGGTGAGGACGCAGACTTTTGGCGCTCCTGTCCATACGCCCCGGTGTGAGTTGTTTTTAATCTTAATGAACTTTCTTTATGTACACAGGTGATATGAGACTTTATTGATGAATCGGATATCGGTCAATTAACTCACTATTATGTTACCACTATGATTAATGTGTTTGCACACTGTATTTAACTATGATGAATACTATGCTATGTAGATCACCTGGTCATACAAATTATGTGAGTTTTTATGCACTATATAATGTACTATTCATGTTATTTTATCTAATATTGAATAATTGTCACTTTTATTGTTTGCAATGTATTGTGGGTATATATACCCTTGTATGACACCATTTGATATGCTTGAGAAAGACCGCATTGAGACGGTTGAAACGTTGCACAGAGGGGAATAAAGGATCCACTTTTTACTTCAATTGGAGTGCTGCCTCATCTTTGGAAACTATACTTGTTTATAGCCGTCTAAGCCTGCGGCTGAGAGGACTTGCACCCGCAATTTTTGGTCTTGTGCTGCTGTGTTTCTTTTTTGGTTTCTATATATATATATATATATATATATTTGTGGTCAGGGCGACGGCCCCTGGACGTAGGAACTAGAGCTAACCTCAGGCTGGGAAATGCCGGGAGCCCGTAGCGAGGATAGGCCTAAAAGGGGGCCTATCCTTAAGGAAGAGCTAAGAAAAGGGAAGGGAGGGGTACCTGGCCGCACGTCCCGTCCCCTGACCTGCGAGGGGGTTAATATAGCCAAGGGGCGTGGCCTCTGCCCCTCCCACAAATACAGGCTGCACGGCAGCCTTAACTACATATATATATATATATATATATATATATATATATATATGGAAATATGATGAAGATCTGAGTCATCTGTCGGCTGGGAGAAATCAGGTCCGAAAGAGATTTAAAATATATTGTAAGATATTATCAAAATAAGGAATTGTAGGGAATACATATATATCCTTTACATGAATGTAATGGTACCTTTTGTCTTTGTCTTTACACTTGCAGAAGCTCTCAAGTGTCCAGGGGCGGCGTTCACTGTGTTGGTGCCCAGACTGCTCTGCCTTTTTTCATTGTTCCCTCGCCCCAGCCTCTTCATATGCCCGCCCTCCTATTCCCTTGCGTCATCCTTTGGTCCGGCCGAGATCCCGCATTCCCAAAATGTTTGGATCATTTTGGGAATGCCATATTATTTTTTGGGGACGTTATAAGGCTTAGAAGTTTAGAATCAAATCTTGAAATTTTTCAGAAAATTTCCTAAACCCACTTTTTAAGGACCAGTTTAGGTCTGAAGTCATTTTGTGAGGCTTACATAATAGAAACCACCCAAAAATTACACCATTTTAGAAACTAAACCCCTCAAGGTATTCAAAACTGATTTTACAAACTTTGTTAACCGTTTAGGTGTTCCACAAGAGTTATTGGCAAATGGAGATGAAATTTCAGAATTTCACTTTTTTGGCAAATTTTCCATTTTAATAATTTTTTTTCCAGTAACAAAGCAAGGATTAACAGCCAAACAAAACTCAATATTTATTGCCCTGATTCTGTAGTTTATATAAACACCCCATATGTGGTCGTAAATTGCTGTACGGGCACACGGCAGGGCGCAGAAGAAAAGGAACACTATATGGTTTCTGGAAGGCAGATTTTGCTGGACTGGTTTATTTACACCATGTCCCATTTGAAGCCCCCCTGATGCACCCCTAGAGTAGAAACTCCATAAAAGTGACCCCATTTTGGAAACTACGGGATAAGGTGGGAGTTTTGCTGGGACTATTTTTAGGGTACTTATGATTTTTGGTTGCTCTATATTACATTTTTGTGAGGCAAGGTTACAAAAAAAAATTATTCGGAAATTTCATCTTCATTTGCAAATAACTTGTGGAACACTTAAAGGGTTAACAAAGTTTATAAAATATGAATACCTTGAGGGGTGTAGTTTCTTAGATGGGGTCACTTTTATGGAGTTTCTACTCTAGGGGTGCATCAGGGGGGCTTCAAATGGGACATGGTGTCAAAACACTAGTCCAGCAAAATCTTCCTTCCAAAAACCGTATAGCATTCCTTTCCTTGTGCGCCTGCCGTTTGGCCATGCAGCATTTTACGACCACATATAGGGTGTTTCTGTAAACTACAGAATCAGGGCAATAAATCTAGAGTTTTGAAAATCAAAATGGTGGCTCACTCCAAACGAGATATGGGAACAGGTGCTACTAGCCTGATTAGAGGGACACCCACCCTCTGGTAAAGTCAAAAATGCAAGCTATAGTAATGGGCGAGCACACTTCATTTGGCAATTTAGTAAAATTGCCAAATGAAGTGTGCTCGCCCATTACTATAGCTTGAAAATATAGAGTTTTGTTTGACTGTTAACCCTTGCTTTGTTAATGGAAAAAATAGATTAAAATGGAAAATTTGGCACAGTTTTTTTTTTTTTTGGGACTCAGATTCTTACGGATGCGGCAATACCTAATATGTCTACTTTTTTAAATTTATTTAGGTTTACACTATAATATCCTTTTTTAAACAAAAAAAATACATTTTAGTATCTCCATAGTCTGAGAGTCATTTCTTTTTTTAGTTTTTAGCCGATTGTCTTAGGTAGGAGCTCATTTTTTTGCGGGATGAGAGGACGGTTTTATTGGCACTATTTTGGGGTGCATATGACTTTTTGATCGCTTGCTATTACACTTTTTGTGATGTAAGGTGAAAAAATATTGCTTTTTTTACAGTTTTTATTTTATTTTTTTGACTGTGTTCATCTGAGGGGTTAGGTCATGTGTAATTTTTATAGAGCAGATTCTTACGGACGCGGCAATACCCAATATGTCAACTTTTTTACATTTATTTAGGTTTTACACTATAATATCCTTTTTTAAACAAAAAAAAACATTTTAGTATTTCCATAGTCTGAGAGTTTTTTTTAAAAAGTTTTTAGCCGGTTGTCTTATGTAGGGGCTCATTTTTTGCGGGATGAGAGGACGGTTTTATTGCCACTATTTTGGGGTGCATATGACTTTTTGATCGCTTGCTATTACACTTTTTGTGAAGTAAAGTGACAAAAAAAAGGCTTTTTTACACCGTTTTAATTTTATTTTTTGACTGTGTTCATCTGAGGGGTTAAGTCATGTGGTATTTTTATAGTTCAGGTTCTTACAGACGTGGCGATACCTAATATGTATGCTTTTTTTTATTTATTTTAGTTTTACAAAATAATACAATTTTGGGGAAAAATTTTGTTTTTGTTTTAGTGTCTCCAAAGTCTGAGAGCCATAGTTTTTGTTTTTTTCTGGGGGATTGTCTGTGGCCAAATAGAATTGAAATTGGGGAAGGGGATTATAAATTTAGTACTCCATGGAAGTGTGGTACTCCCTGAAGCAACCGTCAATGCAGAGGCCCGGATGATCGGGGCACGTGTCACACTAAGTGGTGGTGTCCTTCCGTATCCCCCTCCTGTGACACACTCTGCAATTTTTTTGGGACCGTCCCTTCTTTCCAGTATGGGGGACCACACCTGTAAAGTGTTGGCCAGGGACGATCCGGGCGCCCCCAGTTCCCGAGGTACTCCGGCCTGCTCTTTCCCGGTCAGAAAAGATCATTGCCTTGAGGACTGCCTCATAGAACTGATGGAATTTCCCTGTGTTGCCAGCGCTCAGGGACAGCACAAAAGAGTTGTACAAGGCAACCTGTACCAAGTAGACTGCAACTTTTTTGTACCATGCCCGGGTTTTGTGCATGGCGTTATATGGCTTGAGGACTTGATCAGAGAGATCAACTCCTCCCATATACCGTTTGTAGTCCATGATACAATCGGGCTTGAGGACCGTTGCTGCGGTACCTCGCACAGGCACAGGGGTGATGCCGTTACCGTGAATTGTTGACAGTACAAGGACATCCCTCTTGTCCTTATATCTGACCAGCAACAGGTTTCCAGTGGTATGGGCACGGGTCTCACCCCTGGGGATAGGTACCTGGAGGGGGTGGGTAGGGAGGCCTCGTTGATTTTTCTGCACGGTCCCACAAGTGGATGTGGATCTGGCGGCGAGGGACTGGAACAAGGAGATACTAGTATAAAAGTTATCCACGTACAGGTGGTAACCCTTATCTAGAGTGGGTGTCACAGCTGAGGATGGGGAAATCAGCAGTGCGATGACAGAAGATGTTAGGCGGCTCGGCCAGGAAGACAGGATTAGGGAGCAGGTCACCTTCTAACACATCCCTAACCTGACCCTAACTCCTAGCTGCATGGGTCGACCTTGAAGGTAGGAGGGCCCATGCTCAGGAACCTCGGATCCCTAACTCACCCTCCGACCGTCCCTGAACTAGGAGTCAGGGTAAGACGGCCTGTTCCTTCTGGACACGGAGGAACAGGGGTCTCACTGGCCAAGCTGCAAGGAATGGGGGAACACATACAACATACAGATATGACAGGCGAACTAAACAAGTTCCACACATACCTGTCACAGCCACGCTGACTGGAACCCATGCATGCCAACTCATGTCCTCAGAACACAAAGGGACATAGCACACATAACACACAGGTACCCAGGACATCCGTAGTTGCAATAAACAGAGACAAAGAAAAACATCAACTGAACATCATGACATAAAGTACACAGATAAAGCTATGACCACAAGGGTGGCCCCCCCACTGGCAGGTGATATACACAGGAGGCTGCTCCAGCTACACATGGCTGAAGCAACCCACTGAGACATGCCAAACACTGAGGCTTTATAGGCCAAGAGGCCACACCCAACAGTCAGACACACCCCGTGACTCACACACACTGAAAGGGAGTTAACCCTTCCAGCACCAGGGAAGGGAAACATAAAAAGGGAAGTGTCCAAACTACAAACACACTGTGGCTGTTGCCGCAGGCAACGACATGGGTGGCAAGCGTGTCCTGGGAGTCAGCCCGAAGGCCGGGACACTGCCACCACATGTACACATACTAAACGTTGCCACGGACAGCCACAGTGAGGGGAAAGGTCCCAGTGCACAGGTAACATAAAACAGTGCACACCATACATACATACACACACACACCTAACATAAAGGAAGTCAGGTGAGACCGCATGCCAAAGCAGCAAGCTGCCTAGCGCCGCTCAGGCTGCTCTGCTGACAATTACAGAACACAACTAGTTGCCCACGGCAACCACAAGTGAGGCCACACACAGCGACCCTCACCTGTGGTTGAACACACAAACTAAACCGCAGGCAACCGCATGCGGTAAGGAGTCACGGCAATAACCATGGCCGTGACAGTGGGGTGACATTCTGGGGGTTTAATGCGGGAATCTCGCCCCTCGTACACACTAAACTTGTAAGTGTACCCTGAGGTACTCTCACAAAGTTTGTACAGCTTCACGCCATACCTCGCCCGCTTAGAGGGAACATACTGTCGGAAAATGAGTCTCCCCTTGAAAGCAATGAGGGACTCATCAACAGCGACCTCCCTTCCAGGTACATAGGCCTCCAAAATTTTGGCCCGAAGTGATCGATGACCGGCTTGATTTTGTACAGGCGGTCATAGGCAGGATCACCTCGGGGAGGGGCATGCTGCATTATCTGCATAATACAGGCATTTCCGAATGGCCTCAAAATGGGAATGTGTCATGGCCATACAGTAGAGTGGGGTCTGGTAGAGGATGTCCCCACTCCAGTACTGCCTGACACTGTTTTTTTTTTTTACTAGGCCTATGTGCAGCACGAGGCCCCAAAATGTCCTCGTCTCGGCTGCACTGACCGGAGTCCAGCCACCGGACCTAGCCAAAAAGGAGCCCGGGTGTTGAGCAATGAACTGTTGGGCGAACAAGTTTGTTTGTTCCACTATCAGATTCACAAAGTGGTCACTGGGGGCGGAGCCTGACCGTGCTTGATGGCGGCTGCTTGAGAGAAGCGCTCCCGCTGCCAAGCTGACTTTTAGCGCCTAAAGCATTCTGAAACAGGCGACACAGCCAGTGCATCATCGGCTCCCACGTCCAGCAAAAAGATGGATAAATACCTCAACAAGCGATCTCCCCAGCTCCCTGCATGTGTGGACAAGATGGCGCCGGCTGAGAAGGGACCTCACCGCAGGCAAGATGGTGAGTCAGAGGACGATTTCCTCAGCGCTGACTCCGATCCCCGAAACATCCAGGGGGTAAGCGACAATTGTCCCCTATCAAAGGACTACTTTGATTCTGCCCTTCATAGGGCACTGGCCCCGATCGCTGCAGATCTGTCCTCCATAAAGATTGACATCCGCCAGATAGGCAACAGGGTGGAAGCCCTTGAGCAATCGCAGGACTTGCTACACTCATATGCGGCAACCACAGCCAGCAGTCTGGGCTCGCATAAGGCTGCCCTTAACACTGATCTTCTAATGATTGAAGACCAGGAGAATCGGAGCCATAGAAAAAACATACGGATCCGCGGCCTTCCTGAAGCGCAAGACAAAGAAAACCTATTTGCCACCATGCAAGAACTGTTTGCCTATTTATGGGGGTCAGATAGAGCCAAATCCATAGTGGTGGAACGGGTTCATAGAGCTCTGCGCCCCAAACCTCCTCCTACAGAAGGTCAGAGAGATATTATCTGTGGCCTCTTGAGCTTCCGTGACACAGAGGCCATTCTAGATAAAGCCAGGAGCTTACCGGAGGTGAAGATAGCGGACACCATTGTCCAACTGTTTCAAGACGTGGCACCCTCCACCCTCCAGAAGCGGCAGATCCTAAAATCCCTTACAGAAGCGCTTCGGTCTGCTAGGATCCCTTATAGGTGGCTATATCCGTTCGGCATTCTGGTCAAATCAGGGAACAGAAGACTCACCATTCGTACCCCGGAGGACTTGCAGGAATTGTGGGGTGTTCTCCGGATCCCTCCTATTGACATCCCGTCATGGCTCCCTGTCCAGCAAGATGGCGACCCTCCTCCGCTTCCCACTCCGTGGTCCACCGTCCGGAAGAAAAGATCCGGCAAACGCAAACCCTCGAGGATGGACACTAATGACTGCTGTAAATCATTAGAGTACATAGTTGGAGTCATCCTCCTTCTTCATCTTTTGTCTTCATAATTATCATAGTTATCTCTAATTATGGCAGGCCTGCCTGCTGTTGCCTCCATAGGCGTCCCTTTACATAGTAGTGGCTCGGCTGTCACACTACTGCTGCATATTACTTTCTCCCTCTCCCTGTACCTATCATTAATTTACCTGAAGTGCCTTATCTTAATCCTTCATTCTTTTCCCCCCTTCCGTCCCCCCCTTCCCCTCCTTCCCCTCCTTCCTTTTCCCTCCTTTCCCATCCACACCTGTCATTGTGGTCATGTGGGGCTAGATCAATAGAATGTTGATAGGTTCTTAAAGGGAGTCTGTCACCACATTTGGGCATATTAGACCGATCAAATAGGGTTATATGATCCACCCAGAACTTAAAAACGGTACCTTTGTTGTAGAAAACTGACTTTACTTTTAGCCGAAAATGAACTTATAAGGTTATGTTAATGAGCCCTCTCAAGTGCCCAGGGCGGTCTCTCAATCCTCGGAGCCCCAGGCAGCACCTCCTAAACGGCTCATAACCCCGCCCTCCGTGCGCCTCTGCCCGCCCGTTTACTCCCCTCCCCTGTCCTTTTCCACTGCGGCTGTGCGGTCCAAATCGTAGCGGGCGCATGCGCAATGCGATGCCCGCCCCTGGCAGGGCATCGCGATACCTACTGCGCATGCGCCCTCTACGATTTGGACCGCACAGCTGCAGTGGAAAAGGACAGGGGAGGGGAGTAAACGGGCGGGCAGAGGCGCACGGAGGGCGGGGTTATGAGCCGTTTAGGAGGTGCTGCCTGGGGCTCCGAGGATTGAGAGACCGCCCTGGGCACTTGAGAGGGCTCATTAACATAACCTTATAAGTTCATTTTCGGCTAAAAGAAAAGTCAGTTTTCTACAACAAAGGTACCGTTTTTAAGTTCTGGGTGGACCATATAACCCTATTTGATCGGTCTAATATGCCCAAATGTGGTGACAGACTCCCTTTAACTCTTTTGCCTGAATCAGGGGCAGCTTGGGCAGATCAGGCTATGTGGTTGTTGAGACCCACCTCCCCCTCTCTCGCTCTACAGAGCGTTTACATATTACATAATATGTTAACTTACCACAGTATTTTACTTATGTTCTGTTCACAGTTCTTTTCACATTCCTTCTTTATGTGGACATTGGGCTTCTTTATGAAGACATGTAGCAGGTTTCGGCTATCTTTTTGCTATTTGTTAATATGGCTGACTTAATGATTAACATCGCTTCGTTTAATGTAAATTGGTGTAATAACCCTGTTAAGCGAAGCCGCATGTTTTAAATATTAAAGCTGATATAGTGATGTTACAGGAGACTTATTTTTATAGGGGTCATGTCCCAAATATGATGCGCTCCAACTTCACGAAATGGTTTCATTCCTGCCACACCAGCTCCTCTAGAGGAGTTAGTATTGGGGTTCACAAAAATGTTCCCTTCTCCTCCACCTCTATAGTTGAGGATCCGGAAGGTAGATTTCTATTCCTCTCTGGTAGATTGGGTAACACGGAGGTCACATTATGCAACCTATATGCCCCCAATAGTCAGACAGTGGCTTGGCTCAGGAAAATCTTCAAAGATATATCAGCGGTTGCCAATGGCTTACTGGTAGTAGGTGGAGACCTTAACCTTGTTTTAAACCCACGGCTAGATGCTTCTACTGGGAAGTCGGCTATTTCCCATAAGGCATTGGGGGGGCTTCACAGTTGCTTGAGAGGTCTTTACCTTAATGATGTCTGGAGGTTCATGCATGTTGACTCTAAAAATTATACTTTTTACTCTACCCCACATAGGTCGTACCAGAGGCTTGACTATCTGTTCCTACAAGACCGATGCCTACAACAGGTACGGAAGGTTGATATACACAGCATAACGATCTCTGATCATGCTCCACTCTTTATGTCACTATCCATCCCTGGGGTTATTTCAAGGGAATGGACGTGGCGACTCAATCCTACGCTCATAAACACCCCCTCTCTTCTAACTTCCCAGACAAAAAACGTTAAGGGAATACTTTGAGTTAAAAGCTTCATCAGATACCAATCCGGCTTCTATTTGGGAAGCTCATAAATCTGTTATTCAAGGGGAACTTATCTCCCTGGGTTCATATGTAAAAAAGAAGAGGCTAGCGGACATCAATTCCCTTCTCTCGAAAATTGCGGTTATAGAATGCTCTCACAAGAAATTTGCTGCTCTGGAAGATCATAAGCTCCTCATATCCCTAAGGAACGACTTAAAAACGCTTCTTAACGCTAAAGCAGCGAATGCTCTTTTCAAACTCCGTCACAAACAATATGCACACGGGGACAAGGGGAATAAAATTATGTCCGCTTTGATCAAAAAAAGGGCAGAACAATCTCACATAAACCAGATTAGGTCGGCCGGGGGCCTTATGGTGAATAATACCGCGGAGATTGCAGAGGCGTTTACGGCATATTACCGATCCTTATATAACATACGCCCGCTTGAAACTCCCATGACAGTAACCAAAAGACTCCTCAAGATATCTGATTTCCTTGCGCCTCTTAAATTACCTACCATTAACAAACAAGATCAAGACTCGTTAATTGCCCCGATCACTCTAGAAGAAGTTCGCCGGGTCCTTTCCTCTATTCCCCAAGGTAAGAGCCCGGGCCCGGATGGGTTCACAATATCTTATTACAAAAAATTCCTTCCCGTACTTGGCTCCCAATTAGTTTCGTACTTTTATGCCCTGCTTCTTGGTGCTCCTATGAAAGAACAATCCTTGGAGGCGCACATAGTGGTACTTCCCAAGGAAGGTAAGGATCTCTCCCTACCATTTAGTTATCGTCCCATTTCCCTACTAAATGCTGACACAAAACTTTGGGCTAAAATTCTTGCCCACAGAATAAGTCCCCTTCTCCAAAAAATAATATCGCCAGAACAAGCGGATTTTGTGGGTGGAAGGGAGTGCAGAGACGGCACTTTTAGGGTACAGCAGGCCATTGAATATACGTGGAGAACTGGCTCGCAACTCACCCTTCTCAGCACTGATGCTGAGAAGGCATTCGATCGGGTTGATTGGAAATTTATGGAATCGGCGCTGTACAAATTTGGTTTTCCGCCCCAGTTCGTCAGTGCGGTGCTGTCCCTGTACTCCTCGCCATATGCGCGTATTAGGGTAAATGGAGTCCTCTCCCCTTCATTTCACATAACCAATGGTACAAGGCAGGGGTGCCCCTTGTCCCCTTCCCTATTTATCCTCTGCTTGGAGACGCTGTTGCAGGCGATCAGGCAGGATGATACCATTAAAGGCCTGCAAGTAGGTTCATGTACACATAAAGTTGCTGCCTTCGCGGATGATATGTTGCTTCTCCTGGCTGACCCTGTGGCAGCGTTTCCAAGCATCTTGTCGCTTTTCGACTCATTTGGCTACCTCTCAAATTTTAAAATAAACCTTTCTAAATGTACAGCCTTAGGGATTAGGGCCCCAGCACATGTGATCTCCGAATTGAAGCGGACGTCCCCCTTTAAATGGGAGACCTCTCATATAAAATATCTAGGTGTAAACATCCCTGCTCGTGCTGATAGGACTTTTCAGCTAAACCATCTTCAGCTACTCTCTGAAGTTAGACAACAGCTAAAAGATTTGGACATTCCATATGTGTCCTGGTTTGGCAGGAAAAACATTCTGAAAACCTATATCCTTCCTAAATTTTTATTTCTGTTTCAGACTCTGCCCATGTATATACCAGATTCCTACTTTTTAACCATCCGTAGGATTTTTTCGGGGTTCATTTGGAAGCGGGCGAAGCCTAGACTAGCCTATTCCTTGCTCACACTCCCTAAAAGCAAAGGGGGATTCGGCTTACCCGATTTAAAAATGTACTACAAGTCAACTCAACTGACCCTCCTCATTGAATTAAATAATCCCAATGTCACTAAATTAGGTTGCCAAATAGCCCGACATATCCTCACACCATCTGAACAGGCCCAACTTTGGATCATAAAACCTGGTCTTACTAGGGGTGTCGATTTTCCTCCCTCACTTAAAGGGGTGTTATGCACATGGCAAGCAGTGGCCCTTTCATTCAACTTCCCAACTGCCCCATCTCCCCTCCTGCCTCTGCGTCTTCTACCTTACTTTTTTGATTTAAATTATTCAGACGTTTTGGGTGTGTGGTCAGCCTTTGGTACTTCCTTAACGGGCGATAAGTTGAAACTTCAAGAACCTCCTTCTTTGCAGGACCTCCAGACTTCACATCTAGCTACTAAATGGACATCCATACATTATTCTCACTTCTCCCTAGTATGCCAGAAGTATAAACAAGTTGCGCCTAGGAATTATACCCCTTCTTGGTTAGATGTTTTAACTATCTCAGATAGACCGATTAAGAAGATTCTATCCTTTCTTTATCTCAAGCTACTTAGTCTTGGGGCTTCCAATAGACCGGCTTTCATACAAAAATGGGAGAAGGATCTGGGCTTAACGCTGTCTGACGAAACGGTATCCATTATTCTCAAAAACTCTCACGGGTTCTCTAGGTGCATAAGAGTGCAGGAGAACTCTTTTAAGCTGTTAACTAGGTGGTATCGATCTCCAGATATTATCCAGAGAATGGATCCAACCTCATCTGGGTTGTGTTGGAGATGTCAGGAGGAGAGGGGAACATTGTTCCACATATAGTGGTCCTGTAGGGAAATAACCCCATACTGGTCCGTTATTTCTGACGCCATCCTACATATATGCCCTCTTTCGATGCCTATTAATCCCTCCTCAGTGCTTTTGAACATCCCTACCAGTGGTTTTCCTTTACACAAACACTCCCTTTTAGCTCACCTGGTTTCAGCGGCGAAGCTAATAATCCCTTTGCACTGGTTGTCCCAGCAAGCCCCTTTCATGGAAGAATGGGTACAGAAGGTAAATGAAATTTATAGATTTGAAGAACTATCCAGCTGGGAGACACTCTCCCATGATAAATTTGTGATTATGTGGAAGCCATGGCTGGAATGGTATAGCAATAACAGTACCTAATTATAGCATTGACTAGCGCTCTATTGACCTGTGACTTACCTTCTCTACCTTAGCGATTATTAGCTTTGCCCTTTGGTCATTACAGCTCTCCATTAGGGGAGTCTTTTGTATGCTTCTTGCTGTTCCGCAATCTCATTTTTGTGCTCACGTCTATGCCACGCACATGTCTTCTCCTGTTACGTAATGTTAATGTAACTAATTTCTTATTTCTGCTCAAATTGTCCTCATGATTGTTTTAGGGCGTGTTGCCCTACTTTGTTTGCATTTGATATACTTTGCTTGCAATAAACAAAGATTTGAAAGAAAGATTCACAAAGTGGTCACTGAAAAATAACTAAATAAGTCATATTCAGTGAAGCCCACTGTGCGAATCTGGATTCTTGGTTGGCCAACAAAGTCAAGAATCACAGACTCAAAATCTTCTGGGGTACACAAGACAAGTTCACCAGTAGGGGGCTCAGGTGGACTTATCTGGTGGGCCTGAAAACTAGTACGAGCCCCAGGGCTGCTCATACTAGTGTAGGGTCCCTGGCATGGAGGTCCCCTGGCTCTGCCTGGTGGCGTCTCCGCCGCCTTGGGGGCTCATCATCATCACTAGATGATGAGGAGGACGCGGATGACAAGAGGAAAGTGGGGTCATCCTCATCCTCACTGGGGCTCTCGGAATTGGAGACAAGCAGGGCGTATGCCTCCTCGGCCGAGAACGTCTGGCGGGCCATAGGGGAGTGTGCGTGTGCGTGTGTGTAAAACTTTATTTAGTGTGCATGTGTGTGTGTGTGTGGGGGGGGGGACACATTCACTTATAAACCTAACAGGAAAAAATATATAAAACTAAATAAAAAAATTAAAGCCCCAAAAATGTAAAAAAATAAAAATATTCAAACTCGTTGATCAGCGGTCCGAAGCTGATCAGCTGTGGGGTGGGCGATACGCTAACAGTGGCCGCACGCTAAGAGTGCCAGCCACAGTCAGCAGTGTGTGTGTGTGTGTGGGGGGGGCAGGGTGGCAAGCTGCAGCACCCCTGCGGCATCTAGGGTCGCACACCTGATTGTGCTGTGGACCGCAGACACCCAATGATGCGATGCCCAAAAAAAAAGTTTTTTCCCCCTAAAACTATTCCTCAGTCTCCCTGCCTAATCTAACCTTTCCCTAAACCTGTCTCTGCGAACTTTTGAGTGCCAGATGGCACTATCATGGCTCACGTGGGGGTGCTGGGGTTGCTGGGTTCAGAGGTGGATGGACGGGCTCCTCTCTCCTGGCTCCATGGAAGCAGTGTGGAGGAGAAGAGCAGAGCTGGGGGAAGTTAACCCATGCCCACCCGTCCAGCCAATAGGATGCGATCCTGAGAGGTGATTTCACCGTCCTCCTCTCAGGATCTAAGGATGGTGATTGGTGGTGTATTATCACACCACCGATCACCATCCTATTCCGGGTTATCGGGTCACCGGAGACCAGAATGACCCGGAAACGCAGCAAACCGCAGGTCTGAATTGACCTGCGGTTTGCTGCGATCGCCTATACGAGACCCCCCTCGGCATTGTCACAGAGTGCCTGCTGAATGATTTCCTGTACGCCCTGTGTCCTTAAGAGGTTGTGTCTGTTCTACGCCTTTCCCTAAATACCACCATTTATCAAAACAGTTTTATTCTAAAGTTATTAGCCTACCATTGTAGACTAAATTGGTTTTGATAATCAGTTGCTGTAGGTTATATCCTGGATTGGAGCCTTGTAATGTAGGATGTAGAAGGCGTGGTTAGTGTCACATGTCCTGCTGATATCACAACACTTCTCATTGTCCTAAAGCATGATATGATAGCAGTCACATGACGAACCTGGATGTAGGGTTCAAGCACAGGGGATAAGAGAAAACTGCAAATGGTAAATTTGGAAAAAAAAAATACTTATAATTTTACCACTAGTGTAATTTATTATTTATATTTTTAGATGATTTTATTGTTTTTATTAATGCTCTTACAATGACTTTGTGACAACTAATGCACTTTCAGAAATGGATCAGTCAATTTACCTAAGACTTCAGAGTGTTTTTGTATGTTTTTTACTTACATACCTCCCAACTTTTGAGAAGCCCAGGGAAGGACAATAGCAGTGGCATTTGTAGCACACTGTGGCAATTGTTTATACGCCACTCCTCTAAATCTACCCAATTCCAATCTATACATACCCAATCCCGCCCAGCACTCTTTGTGTCCTCACACAGTAGTTATTCCTTCTTAGTACCCCACACAGTAGTTATGCTCCCTTAGTGCCCCCTCATAGTAAGAATGCCCTTTTTGTCCCCATTGTTATGCCCCCTTAGTGCACCCTCACAATAGTTATGCCCCATACTGCCCCCAAACAGCAGACTGCCCCCCTTGTGCTCCCACACAGTAAAATGTACCCTTGGTGTCCCTACACACTTTAGTGATTCACAGTAGTAAAACCCCTTTGTGTTAGTAAAATAAAATAAAAAAACAATACTAACCTATCCCCATTTCCCTGATGAGCGGAGCACATCATGCTTTCCAGCAGCAGGAGCGATATGATGTCATAGCGCCTGCTGAGCTGAGCAGTACAGCACTCAGGCCAATTCCCCAGGCAAGGAAAGAGCTAATGCACTCTCCTCCACAGCCCAACAGGCATGATAACGTCACTGCATTGTGCCTGCTGCAAGTTAGGGCACAGGCTGTTGAATGGTGGAGCAGGGAGCTGACAACTCCCTTCTTCAACATTGTATTCAACTGTATCTGCGTCCTCAGGATGAAATTGGGACATACCTCAGCAATCCCAGAACCGTCGAAATCCGGGAGTGTCCCACTGGATCTAAGACAGTTGGGAGGTATGCACTTATACACAGAATATATAATACCATAAGTGTCTGAATGGTGGGCATCTGCTGGGATCCCCACCATTCACAGTAATGAATAGAGTGGCAGTCGAGAATGCATTGCCGCTCGAGTCAAACTCTATGGAACTGCTGGAGATAGCCATGCACTGTACTTGGCTATCTTTAGCAGTGCCATAGACTTAGAATTCACAACAATGTGCATGCTCAACCGCCATTTTCATGATTGTCAACCATTTGGACCCCCAGTGAACAGACACTGATCTTTGTTTCCTGTGTTTTTGATAATGGGAACCATTTGGACCCCCAGTGAACAGACACTGATCTTAGTTTCCTGTGTTTTTGATAATGGGAAAACTCCATTATATTTTTTTCAAAAGTTATAGGAGTTTCATCACTAGGCTCTACTTCAAAGGCAAACATTTTATTAATTCTCATAATTTCAGACAAGGCCGATTATGATCAATACATCAGTATATTGCAGCTCAGTTTAAAATCTAAATCCCTGAACATCATGTTGACCTTGAGGTTGGTCAATGCTGCCACCTTGTGGTAAACTATATTTTGAATGCATTTTGTACAATTTTCTGTTATAGCAATCAATACAACCTAGACTATTTGTATATTGAATCCTACAATAAGTGAAACATATCTGCCTCTCCAAATAAGTGTTAATCTTTATTTAATAAATAATATAAAATATATAAAACAAATTAAACAAATTGTTCCATATTGGAGGTAGATGCCTACTGTTTTGTATATACATAGAATAAAAAAAACTTGGCACTCACCATAAAATCAATATCCTTTATTCAGCTATTCATAAAAGCCAAAGCATGGACGAGAAAGATGTGGATAAACAGTCCAAGGTCCATTTCGCATGGTTCTATGCTTCTTCAAGGCCTAAAAATGTGGCAAAAGTAAAAGAACAGAAACTAAACAGATTTTCAAATGGCGAGACTGCGCTCCTCATAAAGGTGGGAAGCGCAGACCCAATAACAGGCCAGACATAAAAGGAGAGCACCTGGATATTGGACACCGGATTCAGACTCTAGTCACTCAGAGGACATGGAATCTGAACTTGGTCCTAGTGGTGAGTCATTATAATACTAAGACTACATATAATCTCCCTTTAGGCAGCACACATGAAGAGGGAGAAAGACGAGAAGGAATGACTATAGATATCAAAGGCAAATATGTTTCTTGGTGGTAGTAATACCTCCTACAAATCAGCATGAACCTGGGAATATTGTTATGAATCTGTTGGAGGCCACTTTACCTGCAGAACATATTTCATTTCTGAATTGCTGTTTAAATTATTGCCTTGTGGAGGGCTTTGTTCTTTCATTATTTCAGTTCGACCTACACAGAGCAATTATCACAGTGAGTTTAACATCATGGATTGTAAAAATAAAGAGAAAACCGTGGCTGAAGTTGAAATGTTGGTGGCCTCTCTGACCCAGGAAGAAGTGCAAGGGTGTCTTAAAAATATTAAAATAGACAAGGTGGAAGGGGGGACGGGGGACGGGGGGCGGGGGGGGGACGGGGGGGGGCGGAGCCAACTGCCGACAAGGACAGACGCGCTGTAGCTGAGCTTCGACAACCAGGACCTAGTTTTGCATAAAATCCTTTGCCATCTGCAGCCCATAGCAATCAGCACCACCTACATCTGCCATAGACTGCCTCCCCTGCTGATATATACCAGCTCTGAGCCGGAGGGGAGACTTTTTTTTAGTTTTTTGGCCACTACAACAGTCCAGACCTGCTCCATTATTGAGGCCTGGACCCCAATTACTTCTTAACCGTCGGACGCTGAACGCATAGGACCAGCAGCGGAAGATGAGATCTGGTCAGCAGCAGCATCGGGGACTCTCACTCCACAGGCTGGGTCCTAGATCAACGGGAGGATCGAAGAGGCCCATCAATCCAGCAGTACCCTCTACCGCCCGCAATCTTGTCCCTGAATGACGTGGAGGAGTGGGGTTGCAGCCTGTTTCCTGAAGAGACGCGCCTGGCGGGCATTAGAAGAGCACCAGGATTCACCAGTGCCTGCAGCTTTCACAGCGACCTCCATCTCCAGCCACCTGCAGGATAACCCCTTCCTTCCCACCCCGAATACCTCCTGTAACTTCCACCTTAGCAGGCATGACATCACAACCACCAGGAGGGAGCTTCTGTGAGAGACTCACCTGCATCCCCTGACTCTATAACAGCTAGCCCATCACCCCACGCTACTCGGGCTGCCAATAGTTTAGACGACCTGCTTCCCCAGATTCAAGTCTTTACTGACATCACCAGCAATCTCACAAGGGAGATCTGTGAAATAGGGAAATGCACGTCTGCCTTAGAGGACAACGCCACCACAGTCCTAGAGTCCCATGAAAAGGAAATTGAGCAACTCCAAGACGACATCCGCCTCCTCCATGATAAGTTGGAGGACATGGAAAACAGAGCACGCAAAGACAACCTGTGTATCCGAGGCCTACCTGAGTCCATTAAAGACCTCCAGTCCACAGTTACAACCCTCTTCCAGGTGCTCTGCCCGAATATCCCACTAGAGCTGTGATGGCTATCCTCTGGTACTCCAGCTGTGGTAAAACTACAACTCCCAAGATGTACACTTGTTTAGCTGTTTTCAGAACTCCATAGAAATGAATGGAGCATGCTGGGGGTCATAATTTCACCACAGCTGGAGTGCCGGAGGTTAGCCATCACTGCACTAAAGCGACTGGAGATGGACAGAGCGCATAGAGCGCTAACTGCCAGCCGGCCAAATGGTCCTCCCAGAGATATTGTCTTGAAGCTTCATTACCACCTCACTTGCGAACAACTACTTAGTGTTGCACGCCAATCTCCAACCCTGGTCTTTCAAGGCCACACCTATCAATTATTTTCAGATCTAGCTCCCTCTACTATTGTGAAATGCAAGGCTCTTAAGCCAGATCTCAAGACCCTGCAACGACTACAGATCTGCTACTGTTGGGGATTCCCCTTCAAGCTTGTCTTTGCTTACCAAGATAAAACCCACACCATCCACTCCCCAGAAGGAGCCCTTCAGTGTTTTGAAAGTCTGCACCTTCACTCCTCATGACCATCAAAATCCCCGGTACCCTGTCCCCAGACTAATGTAGGCCTTGACCCGAAGAGCACCATGAAACCTCTCTCTGTTCTTCATTGGTTACCTGAGACTATATATCCCATTTGCCATCACTGTTTTCACCTTCTATAACACTCTGCAGGCACATATTTTCCATGAATAGCAGCAATGGAGTACATGAAACTTCGCCCGAGACCTTTACTGGCAGACTATTTTATTGAGCTGGTCCTGGATCCCTTTATCCTCAGACACAAGGGGCATCTGGTCCGGAGGAGCGGCCCCATACAGCAACACTCTCCCCCAGAATGTTTGCCTTGCTACTACACAAGTTTACAATATTGAATGGTCAAGGACACAACTGTTCATTAGTTAGAATCTAAGTGGTTGGTTGCCTAAAATGTCTCAGAAGTGAAATCTAAGATGTCTCCTTTTTCCTCTCTTTACCTCTCACCCCCCGCTTTTATCTTTTTATCTCTCTCCCTACCATTTTCCTAACATAGAATTCTAACATCTTCCTGAGCACCGTAGTTATCTATTTCTTAGACCTTTACTATTGCTGCGAAGTTTGACCATGCAGCTATTTGTCCATGTCCTTCTGACATGATATGTTGTTTCTATGTTTTCTATTGTGTATTCATCCCATCCCTCCTGCCCCTCTCGCAGGTGGCTGACCTACACCACAAACAGGTCAATTTGACCCTTTCCCCTTTCTGGTGGCTATGAAAAAATAGTATCCCACAATGTGCAGGGCTTCAACTACCCCACCAAAAGGTCTAGGGCCTTCCAATACAATAAACAGGTTCATGGTGATCTCCTTTTCCTCTAGGAAACCCACTTCTCCCAAACATCAGCCCCACGCTACCTTTACCACACTTCCCAACTTTTTATATGTCCAATGCACCAACAAAAACGAAAGTAGTAGCGATTTGTATTGGCAAATCAGTCCCATTCATTCACTCCCTCATGGTCTCTGACCCCCAAGGTTGTTATCTCATTGTGGTAGGTACAATTCAGGAGGTCTTAGTAACCACTGTCTCATATTATTCCCCGAACACACAGCAAATGCGATTTCTGACAGACGTAATCGCTTTGGTGGACTCCAAAGTGGAAGGGTAATCCACTGTGGCGACTTTGATTCCTATACACAAGTCCCACACCACACCCTCTGACCATTTGTAAACCCTTCTAACACAATACCAATGGGTGGATGTTTGACGGGAGACTCATCCCACAACCAGAGATTATATACATTTTTTGGCCCCGCACACTCTCTACTCTAGTTATAACCACATTTTTTCCTCCATCTCTTTCATACCACAGATCCTTGCCTTATGTATACACATAGGGAACAAGAAAAAAACAATGTGGATACATAGAATTGTAAAGGAATCAATAAATGAAAAAAAGAAGGCATTTAAATCACAAAAAAAGGAGGGGAGCAAGTAAGTATTGAAAAACTATAAGGAAATAAATAGAATATGTAAAAGACAAATAAAAACAGCCAAACTAGAAACAGAGAGATTCATTGTCAAAGAGAGTAAAACTAACCCTAAAATGTTCTTCAATTATATAAATGGTAAAAAGTATAAATCTGAAGGTGTTGGTCCTTTACAGAGTGATGAGGGTGGAGTTGCATACAGCGATGAGGAGAAAGAAAAGCTATTAAATATTTTTTTCTCCACTGTATTCATTGAGGAAAATAAACTGTCAGATGAAATGCAGAATGTAAAAGTACTTTCCCATTAAAAGTGCCCTGTCTGACAAAGGAAGAAGTACAGCGGCGTCTTAAAAAGATTAAAATAGACAAATCGCCGGGGCCAGATGGCATACTCCCCATATCCTAAGAGAATTAAGAATTTTAATAGCCAGACCCTTATTTTTAATATTTAAGGACCCTATACTAACAGGGAGTATTCCACAGGATTGACGCATAGCAAATGTGGTGCCAATATTCAAAAAGGGTCCAAAAACAGAGCCTGGAAACTATAGGCTGGGTAAACTGCTTGAAGATTTTCTAAGAGATGCTATCTTGGAGTACCTCAATGAAAATTATGACACTAAACTGTGTAAAGTAATTAATACGGAAGAGGACAGTATACTGCTACAGATGGATCAGGATAGATTGGAGGCTTGGGCAGAGAAGTGGCAGATGAGGTTTAACACTGACAAATGTAAGGTCATGCACATGGAAAGAAAAAATACATGTCACCAGTACATACTAAATTCACGATTCACCGAACATGCGAACATATGGCGATGTCTGCCGGCGCCATATTCTTTTGCATTGCGCCAAACTTTGACCCATGACACATCCATCAGGTGGGACAGGACAGCCAATTGAGATGTTTCAGCACATGGACACACCCCTGCCCTCTAACAGAACCCAATCTGGCAGCCATTTTACATTCTGTCTTTTGCCAGTGTAGGGAGAGTTTGCTTTGTGGAGCAGAGACAAGCTGTTAGGGACACCAAACGCTAGCTGATAGGGCCACAAAAGTCCTTTTAAGGACTGGTATAGGTGTGCTATCAATAGGTGTGATATACTGAGGGGTGTGATATACTTATAATATACTTTCTAACATAGAAACTACATTATAGTGCATTTGTATTGTGCAGCAGTTGAGTGCGGTTCTGCTGCGATACCGCAGCTATATAGAGGGACAAGCGCTATTGGAACAACTATTTGCAACGGGTGTGATATACCTGTTGCCCCCAAAAAAACTGATTGAGGGGTGTGATATACCTGCTTCCACAAAATACTGATTGATGGCTGCGATATACCTGTTGCCCCAAATAAACAGGGTGGTGTGATATAACTGTTGTGGCAAAAAAAATAATTGAGGGGTGTGATATACCTGCTTCCACAAAATATTGATTAAGGGGTTTGATATACCTGCTTCCACAAAATATTGATTGACGCCTGCGATATATCTGCTTTCACAAATTACTGATTAAGGCAATTGATATACCTGCTTTTACCAAATATTGATTGAGGCCTGCGATATACCTCCTTCCACAAAATACTGATTAAGGGGTTCGCTATACCTGTTTCCACCAAATATTGCTTGAGGCCCGCGATATACCTGCTTCCACAAAATATTGAGTAAGGGGTTTAATATACCTGCTTTCACAAAATACTGATTGAGGGCTGCGATATACTTGCTTCCACAAAATACTGATTAATGGGTTCGATATACCTGTTATCACCAAATATTGATTGAGGCCTACGATTTACCTGCTTCCACAAAATACTGATTAAGGGGTTTGAGATTAGAGATGTCGCGAACATAAAATTTTCCGTTCGCGAACGGCGAACGCAAATTTCCGCAAATGTTCGCGAACTTCAATAGGCAGGCGAATTTTAAAACCCACAAGGACTCTTTCTGGCCACAATAGTGATGGAAAAGTTGTTTCAAGGGGACTAACACCTGGACTGTGGCATGCCGAAGGGGGATCCACGGCAAAACTCCCATGGAAAATTACGTAGTTGACGCAGAGTCGGGTTTTAATCCATAAAGGGCATAAATCACCTAACATTCCTAAATTGTTTGGAATAACGTGCTTTAAAACATCAGGTATGATGTTGTATCGATCAGGTAGTGTAAGGGTTACGCCCTCTTCACAGTGACAGACCAAACTCCCCGTTTAACGCACCGCAAACAACCGCAAACAGTCCATTTGCACAACCGCAAACTCCCCATTTGCACAAGGTTGGATACCAAGCTAGCCATGTCCCGTTCCTTGTCCTCACTGACGTCATTGAAGGTCTCTTCCTCCACCCAGCCACGTACAACACCAAGGGTCCCCGAAAGGTGACAACAAGCCCCCTGGGACGCCTGCTGTGGTTTGTCTTCCACCTCCTCAAAGCCACCTTCCTCCTCTGACTCCTCTTCTTCAGACTCCTCTCGCAGGACCTGCCGCAGCAATCGATGACGACAATGCTGCTTCTGGTGGTGATGGTGACCACAACTCTTCCTCTTCATGCTCATCTACGGCCGGATCCAGCACTCTTCGCAGGGCACGCTCCAGAAAAAACGCATATGGGATGAGGTCGATGATGTTGCCTTGGGTTTGACTGACCAGGTTTATCACCTCCACAAAAGGACGCATGAGCCTACAGCCATTGTGCATGAGCGTTCAGTAACGTGGCCAAAAAATACCCAGCTACACAGAGGCTGTCCTCTTTTTTTTTTATTAAAAAACTCGGTTCTTACCAGTTTAATCTCTGTTTTGACCCCTACCAGGGGCCGGTGTATGGAATAGATTTTAGGAACCAGGAGATGGAAAAAGATGCTTGGTCGGTCCTCTTACTTCCAATTTGGGGCACTGCGCATGCGCCGTGCAATGTACAGTGCTACCCTATATGAGTGGTATGTTAAGTAGTACTATTCCTATCAGTTTAATCCCTGTTACGTCCCCTATCAGGGGCCGGTGTATGGAATAGATTTTAGGAACCGGGAGATGGAAAAAGATGCTTGGTCGGTCCTCTTACTTCCAATTTGGGGAACTGCGCGTGCGCCGTGCAATGTACTGTGCTACCCTATATGAGTGGTATGTTAAGTAGTACTATTCCTATCAGTTTAATCCCTGTTACGTCCCCTATGAGGGGCCGGTATATGGAATAGATTTTAGGAACCAGGAGATGGAAAAAGATGCTTGGTCAGTCCTCTTACTTCCAATTTGGGGAACTGCGCGTGCGCCGTGCAATGTACTGTGCTACCCTATATGAGTGGTATGTTAAGTAGTACTATTCCTATCAGTTTAATCCCTGTTACGTCCCCTATCAGGGGCCGGTGTATGGAATAGATTTTAGGAACCGGGAGATGGAAAAAGATGCTTGGTCGGTCCTCTTACTTCCAACTTGGGGCACTACGCGTGCGCCGTGCAATGTACTGTGCTACCCTATATGAGTGGTATGTTAAGTAGTACTATTCCTATCAGTTTTATCCCTGATACGTCCCCTATCAGGGGTCGGTGTGGTGTATGGAATAGATTTTAGGAACCAGGAGATGGAAAAAGATGCTTGGTCCGTCCTCTTACTTCCAATTTGGGGCACTGCGCGTGCGCCGTGCAATGTACTGTGCTACCCTATATGAGTGGTATGTTAAGTAGTACTATTCCTATCAGTTTAATCCCTGTTACGTCTCCTATCAGGGACCGGTGTATAGAATAGATTTTAGGAACCGGGAGATGGAAAAAGATGCTTGGTCGGTCCTCTTACTTCCAATTTAAGGCACTGCGCGTGCGCCGTGCAATGTACTGTGCCACCCTATATGAGTGGTATGTTAAGTAGTACTATTCTTATCAGTTTAATCCCTG
This sequence comes from Bufo bufo, assembly GCF_905171765.1. Classification (NCBI taxonomy): domain Eukaryota; kingdom Metazoa; phylum Chordata; class Amphibia; order Anura; family Bufonidae; genus Bufo; species Bufo bufo. The sequence continues at coordinate 352,298,505 of NC_053390.1, forward strand.
GTCGTGCTGAAGTAGTTCAGTGACAGTTAAGTGACCCAGAAAACAATGATTCTGCAGTGTGGGCCCATTGTTGGCCTAGTAGGCTTTAATGATCACCTTAGATGATCACAAAGAAAATTAATGTTTTTTCTATGCAAAATTATCCAGCCGATCGCTTTTGGTCTGTTCACAATGAAGCAACGACCTTATCATCTGGGGTGTGCCAACATTGCCATTGCCAACACACTCATAGAGGTGATCGCTTCATTGTGATACGCAAGCCCCTTCACCACAACAAGGAAACGATCATGAAGGGGAATTGACACATGTATGTGCCTTTTTTTTTTTGTTTTGTTTTTGCAGCCACAGTGCAGCACCAGAGGCAAGAAAAATTAGGCATGTACACATGCCTGAAAAATTAGGTATTGTTGCGGCCGGAAAAATTGATGTTTTCCAGGCAGAAAGTGCACTAAAACATTGCGGCTTGAACCCTAGTTGGTGGCGGAGAAGTCACGCAATCATCCGGCATGCAGAGATAAAATACAGCAGCGTGTGGACCATTTTAAGCCCAAGGCATCTCATCAGGCCTATTTTAGTCAAATGCATCCCCCACTGTCAGTCCCTTCGGAATCCATGCTTCATTCATCTTAATAAAGGTGAGGTAATCTAGACTTTTTTGACCTAGGCGACTTCTCTTCTCAGTGACAATACCTCCTGCTGCGCTGAAGGTCCTTTCTGACAGGACACTTGAAGCGGGGCAGGCCAGAAGTTCTATTGCAAATTGGGATAGCTCAGGCCACAGGTCAAGCCTGCACACCCAGTAGTCAAGGGGTTCATTGCTCCTCAGAGTGTCGATATCTGCAGTTAAGGCGAGGTAGTCTGCTACCTGTCGGTCGAGTCGTTCTCTGAGGGTGGACCCCGAAGGGCTGTGGCGATGCGTAGGACTTAAAAAGCTCTGCATGTCCTCAATCAACAACATGTCTGTAAAGCGTCCTGTCCTTGCCGGCGTGGTCATGGTAGGAGGAGGATTACTTTCACCTCTTCCCCTTTTAGATACCCGTTGTGCTGTGACATCACCCTTATACGCTGTGTAAAGCATACTTTTTAACTTGTTTTGTAACTGCTGCATCCTTTCCGACTTCCGGTAATTCGATAACATTTCAGCCACTTTCTGCTTATACCGGGGGTCTAGTAGTGTGGCCACCCAGTACAGGTCATTCTCCTTCAGCCTTTTTATATGAGGGTCCCTCAACAGGCATGACAGCATGAAAGACCCCATTTGCACAAGGTTGGATGCCGAGCTACTCATGTCCAGTTCCTCGTCCTCACTGATCTCATTGAAGGTCTGTTCTTCCCCCCAGCCACGAACAACACCACGGGTACCAGATAGGTGACAACGAGCACCCTGGGATGCCTGCTGTGGTTGGTCTTCCTCCTCAAAGCCACATTCCTCCTCTGACTCCTCTTCCTCAGACTCCTCTTCCAGCGTTGCCGCAGGTCCAGCAAGCGATGCTGATAAGGCTGTTTCTGGTGGTGATGGTGACCACAACTCTTCCTCTTCCTCTTCACGCTCATATACGACCTGATCCAGCACTCTTCGCAGGGCACGCTCCAGGAAGAAAACAAATGGGATGATGTCGCTGATGGTGCCTTCGGTGCCTTCGGTGCGACTGACTAGGTTTGTCACCTCCTCAAAAGGATGCATGAGCCTACAGGCATTGCGCATGAGCGTCCAGTAACGTGGCAAAAAAATACCCAGCTCCGCAGAGGCTGTCCTTGCACCGCGGTCATACAAATACTCGTTTACGGCTTTTTCTTGTTGGAGCAGGCGGTCGAACATTAGGAGTGTTGAATTCCAACGTGTCGGGCTGTCGCAAATCAAGCGCCTCACTGGCATGTTGTTTCGCCGCTGAATATCTGAAAAGTGCGCCATGGCCGTGTAGGAACGCCTGAAATGGCCACACACCTTCCTGGCCTGCTTGAGGACGTCCTGTAAGCCTGGGTACTTATGCACAAAGCATTGTACGATCAGATTCAACACATGTGCCATGCACGGCACATGTGTCAACTTGCCCAAATTCAATGCCGCCAACAAATTGCTTCCGTTGTCACACACCACTTTGCCGATCTCCAGTTGGTGCGGGGTCAGCCACTGGTCCACCTGTGCGTTCAGGGCGGACAGGAGTGCTGGTCCAGTGTGACTCTCTGCTTTCAGGCAAGTCTACCCAAAGACGGCGTGACACTGTCGTATCCGGGATGTGGAATAGCCCCTGGGGAGCTGGGGGGGGGGGGGGGGTGCAGTTGATGTGGAGCAAGACGCAGCAGCAGAAGAGGGCTCAGCCGAGGAGGTTAGCGAAGAGGATGGAGTAGGAGGAGTAGAGGAGGTGGCAGCAGGCCTGCCTGCAAGTCGTGGCGATGTCACCAACTCCTCTGCAGAGCCACGCATTCCATGCTTGGCAGCCGTCAGCAGGTTTATCCAATGCGCAGTGTACGTGATATACCTGCCCTGACCGTGCTTTGCAGACCAGGTATCAGTGGTCAGATGGACCCTTGCCCCAACACTGTGTGCCAGACATGCCATGACTTCCTTTTCCACAATAGAGTACAGGTTGGGGATTGCCTTTTGTGAAAAAATATTTCGGCCGGGTACCTTCCACTGCGGTGTCCCAATAGCTACAAATTTTTTGAAGGCCTCAGACTCCACCAGCTTGTATGGTAAAAGCTGGCGGGCTAATAGTTCCGACAAGCCAGCTGTCGGACGCCGGGCAAGGGGGTGACTCTGTGACATTGGCTTCTTACGCTCAAACATTTCCTTGACAGACACCTGACTGTGGGCAGATGGTGAGAGGCGGAGTGGCGGGTGGTTGAGAGGGGGCAAGGAGGACAGCAGTGGTTGACGTGGCTGAAGATGTTGGACCAGGAGGAGGATGGTGGCTTTGAGTTTGTGTGCTGCTTGTACTCATCATGTGTTGATCCCATAGGCATTTGTGATGTGAGATCATGTGCCTTCGCAAAGCAGTTGTACCTAGGTGGGTGTTGGACTTCCCATGACTCAGTTTATTTTGGCACAGGTTGCAAATCGCATCGCTGTTATCAGAGGCAGACACACAAAAAAAATGCCACACTGCTGAGCTTTGCAATGACGGCATTCTGGTGGTGGCAACAGCATGCGTTGATTGGCGTCATGTCTGGCTGACCCCGGATGCCGATACATGCTGTCTGACTGTGCTACTAGCTCCTTGCGACGACCTCCCCCTGCTTCCAACTCGTCTCCTCCTCCTCTCTGTTTCCCCATCTGAACTTTCCCCCTGTTCTTCTTCTCTTCGAGCGGGCACCCACGTGACATCCACGGACACATCGTCATCATCAACCGCTTTACTTGTATCTGACAACTCAGCAAAGGAAGCAGCAGCGGGTACAACATCATCATCATCACACCGTACGTCCATGTGTGTAATGCTGCCTGACTGAGACATATCCCTGTCATCTACATCCTCTGGCAATAATGGTTGCGCATCACTCATTTATTCCAACTGATGTGTAAATAACTCCTCTGACAGATCAAGTGAAGCGGCTGTGGTGCTAGTGTTGGTGGTGGTGGCAGGCGGGCGAGTGGTAACTTGAGAGGTGCCCGAAGCTGAGCTGGAGGAGGATGGTGCGTCAAGGTTCCGAGCGGAGGCTGTAGAAGATTGGGTGTCCTGTGTTAGCCAGTCAACTATGTCCTCAGACCTTTTCGAGTTCAGGGTACGTGGCCTCTGAACACTGGGCATTATTCTAGGGCCAAAGGAAATCACAGCACCACGACCACGATGGCCCCTGCGGGGTGGCCTGCCTCTGCCTGCCATTTTTTTTTAGATTAGTGGTACTATGTGTGCAAGGTACTGTGCCACCCGATATGAGTGGTGGGCAGTGGGCACAGTACACTCTGTGGGCCTGAAACACACTGGCAGGCAACTGCAATTATATTACAGAGAAAAAATTGTTTTACTGTTTCAATAGCAAGCTACTGTGACACCAGATATGAGTGGTGGGCACTGGCAGTTGTAGACTGCCCGTGCCCCTGAAGACGCCATGTATATGGCGAAACATGTCGGGGGGCAGTGTATAAGTTTTTAGGCTATAATAGACCTCTGACCGTTCTAAATATAGACTCCACATAGTATCATCGAGTGGCAACTGGAGCAAGCGCGCCGCCACCAGGCCACTACTATAATAGCACAGCTAATATAAAAAAAACGGCATATCAGAGGCTCTATTAAATAGTTTTAACATTAGGTTAGGTAGTTCATATTAATTTTAATCAGTTAGTAATAAAAGCTATATTTTAATGTCAATGATCAATATACACATGTCAAGAGAAGGCAACTAGTAGTATTGCACTATATGAAAATAGAATCATTAATGCCTCTACATGTGTATGGTATATCTTTGGAACAAGTGCACTGGCAGTAGTGGGCACAGTACACGCTGTGGGCCTGACACACGCTGGCAGGCAACTGCAATTATATTACAGAGAAAAAATTGTTTTACTGTTTTAAATGCAAGCTACTGTGACACCAGATATGAGTGGTGGGCACTGGCAGTAGTGGGCACAGTACACTCTGTGGGCCTGACACACGCTGGCAGGCAACTGCAATTATATGACAGAGAAAAAATTGTTTTACTATTTTAAATGCAAGCTACTGTGACATCAGATATGAGTGGTGGGCACTGGCAGTAGTGGGCACAGTACACTCTGTGGGCCTGACACACGCTGGCAGGCAACTGCAATTATATTACAGAGAAAAAATTGCTTTACTGTTTTAAATGCAAGCTACTGTGACACCAGATATGAGTGGTGGGCACTGGCAGTAGTGGGCACAGTACACGCTGTGGGCCTGACACACTGCGGCAGGCAACTGCAATTATATTACAGAGATTTTTTTTTTTACTGTTTTAAATGCAAGCTACTGTGACACCAGATATGAGTGGTGGGCACTGGCAGTAGTGGGCACAGTACACGCTGTGGGCCTGACACACGGCGGCAGGCAACTGCACTTATATTACAGAGAAAAAATAGTTTTACTGTTTTGAATGCAAGCTACTGTGACACCAAATATGAGTTGTGGGCACTGGCAGTAGTGGGCACAGTACACGCTGTGGGCCTGACACACGCTGGCAGGCAACTGCAATTATATTACAGAGAAAAAATTGTTTTACTGTTTTAAATGCAAGCTACTGTGACACCAGATATGAGTGGTGGGCACTGGCAGTAGTGGGCACAGTACACTCTGTGGGCCTGACACACGGCGGCAGGCAACTGCAATTATATTACAGAGATTTTTTTTTTTACTGTTTTAAATGCAAGCTACTGTGACACAAGATATGAGTGGTGGGCACTGGCAGTAGTGGGCACAGTACACGCTGTGGGCCTGACACACGTCGGCAGGCAACTGCACTTATATTACAGAGAAAAAATAGTTTTACTGTTTTGAATGCAAGCTACTGTGACACCAGATATGAGTGGTGGGCACTGGCAGTAGTGGGCACAGTACACGCTGTGGGCCTGACACACGCTGGCAGGCAACTGCAATTATATTACAGAGAAAAAATTGTTTTACTGTTTCAAATGCAAGCTACTGTGACACCAGATATGAGTGGTGGGCACTGGCAGTAGTGGGCACAGTACACGCTGTGGGCCTGACACACGGCGGCAGGCAACTGCAATTATATTACAGAGAAAAAAAAAAAGCAGACTGATGTACTAGCCCTAAAAAGGGCTTTTTGGGGTGCTGTCAGGATGCTGTTCTTACAGCAGATCAGATGAGTCTTTGAGGACTGGAGTGGACACAGAACACTGGCCTAGCTATTGATTTCCCTATTAAATCAGCAGCAGCTGCACTGTCCCTGCTCTCACTAACACTGCAGCTTCAGAATGAATCTAAGATGGATGCTGTCCTTGCTTTTTGATAGGAGGTGGGAGGGTCTGGGAGGGACGGTATGCTGCTGATTGGCTGGAATGTGTCTGGTGACTGTGAGGTACAGGGTCAAAGTTTTCTCAATGATGATGTAGGGGGCGGGCCGAACATTGCATATGTTCACCCGCCGCGGCGAACGCGAACAAGCGATGTTCGCCGGGAACTGTTCGCCGGCGAATAGTTCGGGACATCTCTATTTGAGATGCCTGCTTCCACAAAATACTGATTAAGGGCTGCGATATACCTGCTTCCACAAAATACTGATTAAGGGGTTTGATATACCTGCTTCCTCCAAATATTGATTGAGGCCTGCGATATACTTGCTTCCGCAAAATACTGATTAAGGGGTTTGATATACCTGCTTCCACAAAATACTAATTGAGGGCTGCGATATACCTGCTTCCGCAAAATACTGATTAAGGTGTTTGATATACCTGCTTCCTCCAAATATTGATTGAGGCCTGCGATATACTTGCTTCCACAAAATACTGATTAAGGGGTTTGATATACCTTTTTCCACCAAATATTGATTGAGGGCTGCGATATACCTGCTTCCACAAAATACTGATTATGGGGATTGATATACCTTCTTCCACCAAATATTGATTGAGGCCTGTGATATACCTGCTTCCACAAAATACTGATTAAGAGGTTTGATATACCTGCTTCCACAAAATACTGATTAAGGGAAATGATATACCTGCTTCCACCAAATATTGATTGAGGCTTGCGAGATACCTGCTTTCACAAAATACTGATTGAGGGCTGCGATATACCTGCTTCCACAAAATACTGATTAAGGGGTTTGATATACCTGTTTCCATAAAATACTGATTGAGGGCTGCGATATACCTGCTTCCACAAAATACTGATTAAGGCTCCATTCACACATCTGTAATAATTGCGGAACAGGTGCGGACCCATTCATTCTCTATGGGGCAGGAATGGATGCGGACAGCACACAGTGTGCTGTCTGCATCCACATTTCCAGAGCGAGCCGACGATCTTCCTGTCCAAGGCTCCGGAAAAAAATAGAACATATCCTATTTTTGTCCGCAATTGCGGACAAGAATAGGCATTTCTATGGGGGGCGCCGTCCTGGTGTATTGTGGATCCGCAATTTGCGGATCCGAAATGCACTACAGACGTGTGAATGGACCCTAAGGGGTTTGATATACCTGCTTCCACAAAATATTGATTGAGGCATGCGATATACATGCTTCCACAATATACTGATTACGTAAGAGAGACTAGCAGGCACACCACCTTCAGGAAAAATGTGGAATACTATATAATGCTGTATTTGAATATTTAATAATAAACACTTCAATGGTACAGGATATCACACAATGTGCATAAAAACGCTCAATAAAAATGCATTCATATAAAACCAACAAATGAAATCACTAAAATGTCACTAAATTACCAAGCAAGGAATGTTCATAGGTCTGGCACTCTCAACATGTTCGGAGTCCAGTGTATAAAGTCTCCTGAAACATATCACAATTGCCGCATAAACATGTCCAGCTGTAAAAAACGTATAGATGCACTCCACTTTTCTCATAAGCCACCCATTGGCGTCTGGATGAAATGTTGCCAAGCTTAACAGATTGTCTCCATGAGATGGATCATATACTGGATCATATACTTGCACGGAGAGATGGAAGGTAAGGTATAATCACCGAGATGCTGGACGCTGGGTGAGTTTAGTTTGGAGCGCACGGCCCCGTTGCTTGGGAGGCGTGTTTGGGTCAGGTGATCCTGATGGACGGATCAGGTGATCAGGTCAGCTGGTACAAACGTCCGATCACGTGGTACACAGGTCCTTATACCACTGCAACAATTTGTGTTGTAAATGCCCAGGTCCTATATATCGCAGTAGATGTCTGTATTGGCAAATAGCCGCTTCAAAAGATATACTCTATGTCCACAAAATTCTTCTGTACTAAATGTGGAAAATGCGTCGTCCGCTAGACGCGTTTCGAGGCCACTTGCCTCTTCCTCAGTGGCTACCGGACTGTCCTCTTCCAAACATTTTATAGGGTTCACAATTAAGATAATTAATAAAACCTGTAGTTTAATTTAAGACTTCAATAAAACATGAAGTGGATTGGATTCCAAGATGGAGACTATTTGATAAACTAAAAACAAATGTTGAATGTCATCGTATACATTATATGACACAGACCGCACCACAGGAAACTATAATACATATATGCGTTTTCTGTGCGTTTTTCTCTCAAGTGTTCCAATTCACTGTATAGCGGATCCAATGTTAATATATCTAGTGCATGACAAAAAACACACCACAGGAACCCCTGATACACATATGCGTTTCCTGTGCGTCTTTTCTCCCATGTGTTTTATTACATAGCGGGTCCAAGCCGCAAACATCCACCAATATTCTTTTACTTTTTCAGCAGAAAATATTCGTGCAATTTCTCAGCACAAAATATTTCTCGCTGAACGTGAATATAGTAGTAAACGGAGAATATTCGCATGATTTTTCAGCTGAAAATAATCGCAAAAAATATATTTGTGTATTTTTTCGTTTATTTTTTTTAGCAGAAAAATAGAGCTGAGAAATAGACGAAAAAATAGACGAAAAAAAATACACTAATATATTTTTTGCGATTATTTTCTGCTGAAAAATCATGCGAATATTCTCGGTTTACTACTATATTCACGTTCAGCGAGAAATATTTTGTGCTGAGAAATTGCACGAATATTTTCTGCTGAAAAAGTAAAAGAATATTGGCGGATGTTTGCGGCTTGGACCCGCTATGTAATAAAACACATGGGAGAAAAGACGCACAGGAAACGCATATGTGTATCAGGGGTTCCTGTGGTGTGTTTTTTGTCATGCACTAGATATATTAACATTGGATCCGCTATACAGTGAATTGGAACACTTGAGAGAAAAACGCACAGAAAACGCATATATGTATTATAGTTTCCTGTGGTGCGGTCTTTGTCATATAATGTATACGATGACATTCAACATTTGTTTTTAGTTTATCAAATAGTCTCCATCTTGGAGTCCAATCCACTCCATGTTTTATTGAAGTTTTAAATTAAACTACAGGTTTTATTAATTATCTTAATTGTGAACCCTATAAAATGTTTGGAGGAGCGCAGTCCGGTAGCTACTGAGGAAGAGGCAAGTGGCCTCGAAACGCGTCTAGCGGACTACGCATTTTCCACATTTAGTACTGGTCCGGACCTAAGGTACAGAAGAATTTTGTGGACATAGAGTATATCTCTTGAAGCGGCTATTTTCCAATACAGACATCTACTGCGATATATAGGACCTGGGCATTTGCAACACAAATTGTTGCAGTGGTATAAGGACCTGTGTACCACGTGATCGGACGTTTGTACCAGCTGACCTGATCACCTTATCAGTCCATCAGGATCACCTGACCCAAACACGCCTCCCAAGCAACGGGGCCGTGCGCTCCAAACTAAACTCACCCAGCGTCCAGCGTCTCGGTGATTATACCTTACCTTACATCTCTCCGTGCAAGTATATGATCCAGCGATTCTGCCGACACTGATACTACGGAGTGGTAAGAGTCTCATGGAGACAATCTGTTAAGCTTGGCAACATGTCATCCAGGCGCCAATGGGCGGCTTATGAGAAAAGTGGAGTGCATCTATACGTTTTTTACAGCTGGACATGTTTATGCGGCAATTGTGATATGTTTCAGGAGACTTTATACACTGAACTCTGCACATGTTGAGAGTGCCAGACCTCTGAACATTCCTTGCTTGGTCATTTAGTGACATTTTAGTGATTTCATTTATTGGTTTTATATGAATGCATTTTTATTGAGCGTTTTTATGCACATTGTGTGATATCCTGTACCATTGAAGTGTTTATTATGAAATATTCAAATACAGCATTATATAGTATTCCACATTTTTCCTGAAGGTGGTGTGCCTGCTAGTCTCTCTTACTACATTTTCCCTCTTAAATGGGTGGGTGACCCAGTAAGCAGTGAACCCACCGCTATCCGTCCATCCAAGTGTTGAGCCTCCCTACCTTGACAGCTTTTATCAAAATACTGATTAAGGGGTTTGATATACCTGTTTCCACAAAATAATGATTGAGGCCTGCAATATACTTGCTTCCTTCTCCTCCCATTTCTCCTCCACTCCACCTTCCACCGTGCCGTCGTCGCATTCATCTGGCAGAAGATAGGCTTCCATGGCCCAAATGTTCGAGCGTAAAAAGTTAATGACGATTACCCTCTTGCCCAACGGCTGACCGCTGGCTTGTCAGAACTGCTAGCCCGCCAACTACTTCTATGAAAAAAAGTGGACTTGGAGGCCTTTAGAAAATTTGTGGCCATTGGCACACCGCAATGGAAGGTTCCCGGAAGGAAATATTTCTCCCAGAAGTGCATCCCAGAGCTATATGGCCACGTTCAGTGGCAAGTGAATATATCTCTAGCACACAGTGTCGGTGCCAAGATACATCTTGTGGCAGGCGCAGCACTATGAAGTGCCTTTTACACTGTGGCATTAGAAGAATTTTGATATCTCTGACTTTTAGTCTAACCAGACTGTCTATTACTCTGTAATTCCTCTAGCGCTGTTCTATGGAAACAGTAGGTTTAAAGAGCACACCAAATTCTTCAAATAACTTCTTTATTAACTTCAACTTTTCTTCATATATAACACTGCCGCCTCCGCAGCAGATAGTCCATGTACATAACACGTGTTGAAAAGATATCACAAAATGGCGGTATGCATAAGATTGTGGTTCAACTGTTCAATCTTGTCATTCAACATAAAATGGTGGATATATTTCTCTCTTGAGTATTTGTACTCTCACTTTAAGTTATTTAAGCACTTTATAATCTCTCTGAGAGGTATATCTGAGGTCTACCTAATAGTTTACTTGCAGTATGCAGTTAGCAGTGACTATTTGCAGATTGGTTCAGTATGATCTGGTATGGTTGTTTGCAATTTGGATTGCAATATGTTTGTATGATATTTGTAGTAGTTCACAGTTTGCAACTGTAGCTTGCAATTTGTATTTGTACTTTGCAATTGAAAAAGGTAATCAGAGCAGCTCTCACCTATCTGGAAACTTCATTCATGTAGGCACGGACCGCTTCCTCACCCGGACTGGCGGTATGCATAAGATGTTGGTTCAACTGTTCAATCTTGTCATTCAACATAAAATGGTAGATATATTTCTCTCTTGAGTATTTGTACTCTCACTTTAAGTTATTTAAGCACTTTAAAATCTCTCTGAGAGGTATATCTGAGGTCTAACTAATAGTTTACTTGCAGTATGCAGTTAGCTGTGACTATTTGCAGATTGGTTCAGTATTATCTGGTATAGTTGTATGCAATTTGGATTGCAATATGTTTGTATGGTATTTGTAGTAGTTCACAGTTTGCAACTGTAGCTTGCAATTTGTATTTGTACTTTGCAATTGAATTTGTATGGTTGCAATGGTGGAACTGTAAGTAAACATATATATATATATAGTTCAGTATACAGTTCTAAACACAATACTAACAATATGAACATTATATAACTTGTTTTAAATACCTATATTGGCCTCTTGTTCCCATAAAACTCACCTCTCAGTGGAGTGAATGTCTCTTCAGCTCCTGTCTCTGGTGAATAATGATTCTAGCAGCAGAAGCTGGGGGAATTCCCAGACAGGCTGTGTGTTAGGCTGGCTGTGATTGGTGAAAGCTCTTGCTGTGTGAGATGCTTGCTGTGATTGGTCTAGACTTCTGCCCAGCAACAATAGATTAACACTATGCTTTCTGTTGTTTTTGCTGTGTCACTGAGCTTACCTTACACTATAAAATGAATCTTAAAGGCATATTATCTTTTTCTGCTTCTGTGAACACAAAATATAACAGTAATATGACATCCAAAACATGATGTCACAGTAAATAACTCTGCTTTTGTCTTTAACACATAAACATAGGAACTGTATTAAGGCTATTGGCAGGTTTAGCTGTATACACATATAAGCTATACTAGCAACCTCGGACACACACCGGTCCTGCACTGATTTCAGCTCTGCGGTCACAGGCCGATCAGTGGCTAACCCCGCTCAATTTGACAGTTGGTAAAGTCGTATCCGACAACAGTGCCAATCTGCTGAGCGCGCTGAAACAGGGCAAAATGACACACGTGCAGTGCATGGCACATGTCCTGAACTTAGTCATGCAGCGATTCATTGCCAAATACCCCGGGGTCCAGGACGTCTTGCGGCAGGCCAGGAAAATTTCTGGCCATTTTAGAAGATCTTACACGGCCATGACTCGCCTTGCTGATGTTTAGCAGCAACACCACCTGCCCGTCAGACATCTGATTTGTGACAGCCTGACGCGCTGGAACTCCACCTTCTATGTGCTTGATAGGCTGCTCCAGCAGCAACATGCGGTTAACGACTACCTGTACAAACTCTGCAGCAGGACAGGTTCTGGGGAGCTTGGTTTCTTTTCACCACACCAGTGGCTGCTCATGTGCGACGCATGCAGACTTCTGCGGCCATTTGATGAGATCACCAAACTGGTCAGTCGCAGCCAGGGCGCCATTAGTGACATCGTACCTTACGCCTTCTTATGCCTTGTGTTGTGTCATTGATCAAGCCATCGAGGAGCAGGAGCTGGAAGATGAGGAAGTCGCAATGCTGAATGAATTCCCGGGGGGGGGGGGGGGGGGGGTTACTCCATCTGAGTCAAGTCAGCAGGAGTCTGAAGAGGAGGATGATGGCTGGGGGGAGGAGGAGGAGGAGCAAGAATAACAGGCTTTGAGGTGGACTTTAAACTTTTCGTGGGATCCATGGTGTTGTCCGTGGCTGGGGGGAGGAGACCGAAGACGACATTCTCCTGGGCGATGAGCAGGAGCCAGGCTGCTCCACCGCTTCCAATTCCAGTACTGGGTGGCAACGTACTTAAACCCCCGGTACAAACACAAAATGGTGGACATGTTACCAGCATCACAGAGGGCTGACAGAATGCAGCATTTCCAGGCCTTGCTGCAAGAGTTGCTGCATTCTGCTGTTGCAGGCACTCGCAGAGGAATTTCCACCCACAGTGAAACAGGTGCAGGTACAAATCCTACCGCACCTGCAAGAAGAGGGCAGTTTGAACATGTGTTGGTCACTTCGGATATGAGATCATTCTTGCAGGTGTCCGACTACATCGGGTTAACGGCCGATGTGGACGCTTTGAGTAGCAAGGAACCTAGGTGTGCAGGCTTGACCTGTGGCCAGAGCTGGCAAAATTTGCCATGGAACTCTTGGCTTGCCCCTCGTCGAGTGTCCTGTCCGAAAGGATGTTCAGCGCAGCAGGGGGGATCGAGACCGATAAGCGCACTCGCCTAGCTCACGACAGTGTGGACTACCTCACATTTCTAGAAATGAATGAGGCATGGATCTCTGAGGAATTCAATACCTGTGATGACCACGTATAATTGTATTTCCTCATGCCAGCCCACACATATCCGCCACCACACAAAACAAAGAATAGTCCTTGTATTATGTATATACAGCGGCATTAAAGGCCTTTTCTGTCAGGTGAATGCCTAATTTTTGGGGCCTCTACTCCAGTGTCCTACAGTAACATTTTTATCCGGTGACCGCCTAATGTACCTCCAGCCACATCATCACAAGTTCTTTTCTGTCAGGTTAATGCTTAATTGTTGGTGTCTGTGCTGGCCTACAGTAAAATTTTTATCCAGTGACCGCCTAATGTTCCTTCAACCACATAATCACAAGTTCTTTTCTGTCAGATGAATGACGAATTTTTGGGGCCTGTACTGGCCTACAGTAAAATTTGTAGCCAGTGACCGCCTAATGTACCTCCAGCCACATAATTGCAAGTTCCTTTCTGTCAGGTGAATGTCTAATTTTTGGGACCTGTACTGGCCTTACCTACAGTAAAATTATTAGCCAGTGACCACCTAATGAACCTCCAGCCACATAATCACAATTTCTTTTCTGTCAGGTTAATGCCTCATTTTTGGGGCCTGTGCTGGCCTACAGTAAAAATTTTATCCAGTGACCACCTAATGTTCCTTCAGCCACATAATCACACGTTTTTATCTGTCAGGTTAATGTGTAATTTTTTGGGCCTGTACTGGCCAACAGTAAAATTTGTATCCAGTGACCGCCTAATGTACCTCCAGCCACATAATATCAAGTTCTTTTCTGTCAGGTGAATGCCTAATTTTTGGGACCTGTACTCCAGTGGCCTACAGTAAAAATTTTATCCAGTGACCGCCTAATGTACCTTCAGCCACATCATTACAAGTTCTTTTCTGTCAGGTGAATGCCTAATTTATGAGGCCTGTACTCTCGTGGCCTAAAATAACATCTTTATAGGCTTCAGCAGGGCACATTTTTGAGAGTTTCCCTTTAAGATGCATAAAAATGGCCCCTGATTAAAATACATATTTTTTGTGGGAATTTTTGCCAATGATCCCCCTCTGGTATGTCACTGTCCATGTTGTGGGACTATTTGTGCACTTAAAGTTCGCCTGCCATTAAAGTCAATGGGGCCCACTGCGAACGCGCTTCGCGAACATTTGATCGCAAACCATGTTCGCGAACCGTCCCGGACGATGTTCGTCCATCACTAATGGTCAAGTTCAGAAATGCATTTTGAGGAGTATAATAAATATATCCAGGATAATTATATGAATATGCATTTTAATGTACATTCAGATACAATATCGGTATATTTTTTGGATGTTTCAGTTTGTATAGAAAATGTAAAGTAGTAACTAAGGTACACCGTAAGCCAACAGCTACTAACTGTCATATTAAAACATTAATACCTTAGCCCCTTAATTACTGGGCCCATTTTTTGTTTTGCATTTTCATTTTTTCCTTCCCATATTCCAATAGCCATAACTTTTTAAACTTTTCATTCATATAGCCATATGAGGGCTTATTTTTTGTAAGATAAGTTGTATTTTTAAAGTGCAGGTAGTTTTTAAGCAAAACCACTTATTTGTTATATGCTATTTTTTACCCCTGTAGCTTCTTTTACATAGGTAAAAAACAATCTGCCCACTATATACAGTACAGACCAAAAGTTTGGACACACCTTCTCATTCAAAGAGTTTTCTTTATTTTCATGACTATGAAAATTGTAGATTCACACTGAAGGCATCAAAACTATGAATTAACACATGTGGAATTATATACATAACAAACAAGTGTGAAACAACTGAAAATATGTCATATTCTAGGTTCTTCAAAGTAGCCACCTTTTGCTTTGATTACTGCTTTGCACACTCTTGGCATTCTCTTGATGAGCTTCAAGAGGTAGTCCCCTGAAATGGTTTTCACTTCACAGGTGTGCCCTGTCAGCTTTAATAAGTGGGATTTCTTGCCTTATAAATGGGGTTGGGACCATCAGTTGCGTTGAGGAGAAGTCAGGTGGATACACAGCTGATAGTCCTACTGAATAGACTGTTAGAATTTGTATTATGGCAGGAAAAAAGCAGCTAAGTAAAAAAAAACGAGTGGCCATCATTACTTTAAGAAATGAAGGTCAGTCAGTCAGCCGAAAAATTAGGAAAACTTTGAAAGTAAGGGCTATTTGACCATGAAGGAGAGTGATGGGGTGCTGCGCCAGATGACCTGGCCTCCACAGTCACCGGACCTGAACCCAGTCGAGATGGTTTGGGGTGAGCTGGACCGCAGAGTGAAGGCAAAAGGGCCAACAAGTGCATCTCTGGGAACTCCTTCAAGACTGTTGGAAGACCATTTCAGATGACTACCTCTTGAAGCTCATCAAGAGAGTGCCAAGAGTGTGCAAAGCAAAAGGTGGCTACTTTGAAGAACCTAGAATATGACATATTTTCAGTTGTTTCACACTTGTTTGTTATGTATATAATTCCACATGTGTTAATTCATAGTTTTGATGCCTTCATAGTCATTAAAATAAAGAAAACTCTTTGAATGAGAAGGTGTGTCCAAACTTTTGGTCTGTACTGTATACTATTTTAAGAACACGAGCAGAGACCTTGTAGCACTCAGTGGGTATTTTGCTGGAGTAGAGTTCCCACCCCTTCACATCAATAAGTATAAAGACTCCAGTTACACGATATCGGATGCAACTTGTTTATTTTGTTCAATGTGGATTGCTGCGGCGGGGTAACGTTTCGGCAACTATGTGCCTTCATCAGAGTGCAGCAAAATAAAATAAAATGTATCTACATGAATCAAATATGACAGCAGACATTTGTTATCAACAATTACATATAGAAAAAAAGGAAAAAGTTCAAAAAATTAATAAAAATAAGCAAAAATTATTTTGGAGTTCAAAAACTTGGGATCCTGTCCCAGCAAGGACACAGTCGACTAGAGTCATTCTCTTATATGTGGAAAGAACTATATATCAGTAGGTTAAGGAAAAAGTTAGCCAAAGCTGGTGAACAAGGTGTATTTATCAGTCGGAATCTCGCTTATAGGGCTAAATTATAATAAACACATGTATATGATAGTATGTATCCCTGCCTGTGTCTCAGGCAGCATATTTCAGGAAGTAAGAGAGCACTGTAAATGCTTGTAAAAATGACCGCTGTAGAAGGAAGCCACGAGGAGTTGGGCGCAGTGAGGAAGATAACATGCGGGTATACCGCTAGAGTATAGTAGCGCCATGTCTGCTGGTGACCCAGGCGGGTAAAAATACCCGCGCGGTCTGTCGGCGTGTCCCGCCCCACCGGAAGCCGGAAGTGCGTCACGTGGAACGCACAACGCTACAGCGATGCGTTCTACCAACCAGAAATACGCCGGTGGAGTGCAGCGATGTATGGCAGACACATGGGATCGAAGGAGGAGATAGGTAGATGAAGGAACATATATGAAACAATTATAAAGAAGGTTAAGGGGACTAAGTTAAAGCTAAAAAGGGGGGATATAATTAATAATAAGAAGTATATATAGGATAAGGAGATACCAGTAGGTGTAGCCGGAAATGCGTCACGTGGAACGCATGACGCTACCGCGATGCATTCCACCAACCGGAAATATGTCGGTGGAGTGCTCTGCTCCAGAGCAGGCACCATCTTTAAAGACCCGACATCTGCCATACATGTGGGGCGGATGTCGGGAAGGGGTTAAAGACAACCTGCAGTTAGTGGGGAATTAGTTTCTTTGGGCTGCCAGACATAGCCTATTAGTTCACAGTAAAGGAGAATTTTTTTTTAATCATTTTATTGTTACTAACAACCAAAGACAAAGGACCCTAGGCTAAATGTGTGGTATTTGCTTTGCAACATTTAAACTAAGACTCTTAATTACCACTTGTTACATTTGCCCTTTTGTGTGTATTTAAAAAAAAATATATTACTTTTATTCAATACTTTAAAAGCAATGGGAGGTGAGTTCAAACTATATAGCCAAGAATGAACTGCTACTGTTTGAATTCACAGGTGTATTATCTTCTCACATAAGATACAGCAGTGTGGTCTCCTGCTACCTCCCTACTAACATCAACTACTTGAGAAACTAAATCATATTGTATGAACACATCTAGTGCGCCTCTGCTCTTCAAAAAAGCATTCAGGCTCTGCTTCCCAACATGTTTCACCAGCAACCTGGCGTCTTCGTGTTGCCTATGCCCCTGAAGGTTCTGCAGATGTCACTCCACTCTCTACACCACCACCTTTCCTGGAGTAAGCTCGCAACATGTCGCAGTTGATAAATATGGCTTAAATCAGCACACAGGCTAAACAAACCACTTTCCCACCCATTTTTGGGCAAATAAGCCCATAAGTGGCAAAGCCATAGTTTGCTACCTTTTGAAGCCAGAATACTGGAAGCCTTGATAAATTCATCCCTATGTATTCTCCCTCCAGAGCAAGAATAAATGCCCTTTGTTCTTTTTATGCTATGATCATATAACGTGTTCTAAGTATTATGTGTATCTTTATCTCTGCAGCAATTCAGTCCCAAAACCTTATGGGATATTGCCCATTTCCTGTATTATTCTCAGAACAACCAGATATATAACAGTGAATAAGGACCTGATTATGAATTTACAACTGTTATGGTGGAAAATCAGAATTAAGGAAAACTGTCTCAGATAACACCCATAGATATCTATTGTATAAATATAATATGACATTTTATAGGTAGGCTTAATAGGTTCATCAAATCCATTAGATTTCTGTTAATCCGTTTTAGTATATGCTGTAAAAGTTTGGACTATGCACTAGGCTAAACTCGCTAAATAAATGTGGTTAACAGGATGTCATATACAGAGGTACTCTGATAATCTGGCACTTAATGATCTAGAAATCCTGCTGGTCTAGCATCCATGAAAAGAGGCCCAAAGGTTATTTTAATAGAGAACAGAATGGCAGTTTGGTAGTTTCTTCATGGTCTACACATATAGCAGCAACACTTTTGGTATGGGCCAACATTGTAGACAACTTTGTTGATTACTTGAACTTTTTGTAGAAGTATTCTACACATAACATCAAAGATGTTCATTATTAATATTTAAAGGAAAGCTGCCACTGAAATTTTGGCCACGTTCCTTGGCCAGGTTAAAACTTAGCATTTATTGCTTGCGCAGTGTAGTGAGGTGCACTTGCCTTGGCTTTATCTGCACATTGCACATGCACTAGATGCCACCAGGATTGTCTGTCTTGGTTTCATGTATCCCATTCATGGGACATTTATCAAGGTAGAATGCATGTGATTGCAGCTGGGATTGCATGGCTCTTGGTGAGAGGTTTACATGTAAAGCATGCTATGTTATAGTTTATTTTTTAATCTCTTTATTAAAGGTACCAATAAATGGTAACAGTTACTGCATCAAAAACTACTCAAAAACATGAAGGCAATCAGTATATGAATTAGGCACATAGGACTTAGGTATTGTATGCACAGTTAAAGAAGGGAAAATTGAACATGATTTAAAAAAAATCTAAGAAACTATAAACAGTAAACTGTAACTGATATTTTGAGAAAGAGAACAAGGATCACAATGCAACAGTACTCCATAATATGAAGTTCCTATGGTATGGAAACTTGGCTAGGGGAGGAGGAGTAGCTCAGAAAAAGATGAGACTGAACTGTTGAGTAAAGAGCCTGTAACAAATGTGGAGTTTCTAAGTGTCCAAATTTTTATGAATTTATCATGCACTCTCGCTTTCTAGCTGGCGGATTCCTCTAGTCTGTGTATTTGATTAACCTTCTCGATCCATTTAATTAACCTTCTCGATCCATTTGATTAACCTTCTCGATCCATCACAACAGAGGGATGAGGAGATTTGCTGAGGTAAAAAGAAAAGTGCTTAAGTCTCTGTGACTGGACAAAAAGTCAAAAGGGAGTGCAAAGTAAAATCAAGCCTAAAATTGTCTTTATCGCAGCTTCGATAAGTTTCCAGAATCTGGAAATTTTGGGGCAATCCCACCAAATATGAAACTAACTGCTAGGGCTTGCGCCTTATCTATAACACATGTTTTCTTAGCAAAGGTTAATGTGATATAGAAACTCTGATGTCCGATACCACCTGGTTGGAGTGTTAAGAGTTCTCTTGAATCCTTACACATCTAGAAAAACCATTGAAGTGTTTAAGAAGAATATCCTTTTTTTATTTTGAAAATGTAATGTTGAGTTCCTTTTCTCATGCAGTCAGATAACTACTGTAGGTTTACTCGGTGCCCCTAAGGCAAGCAGATTTGTGAACGTATAAGAGAATGAATGGTTGGGGGTCTTAGGACGTAAGAGAAAAGCCTCTAGCCAGGATGGTTCTCTAAAGGCGACCAAAAACGTAGTGCAGGTAGATGTAAAGTTTCTGAGATAAAGGGTGGAGAGAGAGCATTTGTGGGAGTGTGGAAGTAATGTTGACAATTCAGGCATTAGTGAGAAGTGACGGAACTGAAGGCAGAAGTTAGGGTGTGGGCCTTTTGTACCAAGTATTTCTGGAAGGTAGGATAGGGGTACTAGTGGGTACAAAAACCTGCCGCTGGTTTAATATTTTTAATACTCCGCTGGAAGGAAGTCAGGACACCTCTTATAAGAGGATTAGGTGAAAAGCGTTTGAGGGGTATATCTTTAAGAGAGAACTATTTGGCTCAATTCAATACTAAATCGCTAAATAAAGCCACCTATTTAACTAATTGGCTTGGTAGTGCAGTACCCCACAACCAGGGCCCTGCAAAGTGTTAATTTGGTACATTACCAAAATATTTAAAGGGGTTGTCCGAGTTATGTAAAAAAAAAACAAAGTACTGTGAATCTGATGGTCAGCAATATATACATAAGCTAAGCAAGTTTTAGGCAAAAAAATACATTTACTAATTTCCCTAGTTTTAGAGGGCATTAATATTACTGGAGGCACAATAGGAGATGTGATCACAGGAGTTATTTTTATTAGCAGGATCACTAAGGGTTCATTTTTACCAGGTCATTATTATCACCAGAGGCACTTGTGACACAGTAAAGGGAGTTGTATGGGGAGGAAGGTATTTTCCTCCTAGTGTGTGCTGCTGGACTGATTAGCGGCCAGGTGGGGTCAAACACCGGACCGGACTCATGTGGTGGTCCGGGTTTTGACATCACCTAACATAGTAACATAGTACATAAGGCCGAAAAAAGACATTTGTCCATCCAGTTCGGCCTGTTATCCTGCAAGTTGATCCAGAGGAAGGCCTTTAAAAGACAGCTGGGTTCAGCAGAAAGGATCTGAGGCTTGTGCTGGGCTTGGAGGTCTGAGACCAGTGAGAGGGGAAACAGGCCGCCTGAAGTCTGTTCATGGACTCTTTGAGGCAGAACTGCCAGCTGGGTGTAAACTAACACCAAAACCAAAAGGTGACTTTTTGTGTTGAATGTGACATTTTGTTTATGAACTTGCCAAGAGTGTGAATAAACACTGAACTGTTTGATTTAAGAACTGGTTGGTGCCTCTATACTGCGTCCACTTATCCTGTCTACCAGAGCGAATACCAACAGTTGGTGTAGGATAGGGACAATCGCAGTGAGGCTGGTGTAAAAAGCAAAATATTTTAATTTTTTTCTCTGGGCACAGATGTATGTGATGGATTAAACCTGCTAAATTTCAACCCGTGTTGCTCGGCAAAATGGAAGCTGTAATGAAGGCCCTTTTGGAGGCTAACCTGCAACAGCGGGGGGCTAATAAGCAGCAGCAATAAACAAACCAGCTGCTGCTGCAACACGTGATGGCTCTACAGATGGCAGGAGCATCTCCAAGCGTTCGCGATGCCTGGAAAGCGGTTCGTACAGCGATCCCCAAGATGGCACCCATGGATGACGTCAAAACCTACATATGTTCGCCCGCCGCATTGAACGCAAACAAGCGATGTTTGCCGGGAACTGTTCGCCGGCGAATAGTTTGGGACATCTCTAGTCCTCGACCCCACATGGAATCAAAGTCATGCGAGTCACCTGTGTAGTTCAGAGGAAGAGGCGGTGGTCACACAGAGCCACCAGCATAGCAGAAGAAGGAGCACTGGTGTTCTATTCTGTTATTAAAAAAACACCCATTTTGGGCAAAATACTTAATTTTGCAGCCTATGCTGCATTTGTTAGTGTTAAATACAAGCTAGAAATACTGAAATAATATTCTGTGCAATTGCTCATTGTTGTATTTTGGATATTTCCCACACTTTTGGAGTGTACCCTAATATACCAGAGTCCACAGAAAATCTACTACTAAACGAGATAGACAAGGCGGCAAATCATAATGAGGTGGTTATTATGGGGGACTTCAACTACCCAGATATAGACTGGGAAACTGAAACTTGTATATCTCATAAAGGAAACAGGTTCTTGGCAATAACCAAAGACAATTACCTCTCCCAACTGGTTCAGGACCCGACTAGAGGAACGGACATACTGGACTTAGTATTAACCAATAGGCCTGACAGAACAACAGATGTGCAGGTTGGGGGACACCTGGGAAATAGTGACCATAAAGTAATAACCTTCCAATTATCATTCAAAAGAGCATTTCTACAGGGAGGAACAAAAATACCAAACTTCAAAAAAGCTAAATTTAGCCAACTAAGAGAGGCCATAGGTCTAACTAACTGGGACAAAGCCCTCAAAAATAAAAATACAGCCATAAAATGGGATATCTTTAAAAGCATCCTAAAATCTAATTGTGAGAGATACATACCGTATGGGAATAAAAGGTTAAAGAACAAAAATAAACCAATGTGGATAAATAGAACTGTAAAGAAAGCAATAAATGACAAAAAGAAAGCATATAAATCACTAAAACAGGAGGGTAGCACGGAAGCACTGAAAAACTATAAGGAAAAAAATAGAACATGTAAAAAACAAATGAAAGCAGCCAAACTAGAGACAGAGAGATTAATTGCCAAAGAGAGTAAAACTAACCCTAAAATGTTCTTCAATTATATACATGTTAAAAAGTATAAATCTGAAGGTGTTAGCCCTTTAAAGAGTAATGAGGGGGGAGTCGCAGAGAGCGATGAGGAGAAAGCAAAGCTGTTAAATATTTTTTTCTCCAATGTTTTCACTGAGGAAAATAAACTGTCAGATGAAATGCTGAATGTAAAAATAAATTCCCCATTAAAAGTGTCCTGTCTGACCCAGGAAGAAGTACAACAGCGACTTAAGAAGATTAAAATAGACAAATTGCCAGGACCGGATGGCATACACCCCTGTATCCTAAGGGAATTAAGTGATGTCATAGCCAGACCCTTATTTCTGATATTTGCAGACTCTATACTGACAGGGAATGTCCCACAGGATTGGCGCATAGCAAATGTGGTGCCAATATTCAAAAAGGGTCCAAAAACAGAGCCTGGAAACTATAGGCCGGTAAGTTTAACATCTGTTGTGGGTAAACTGTTTGAAGGTTTTCTAAGAGATGCTATCTTAGAGCATCTCAACGGAAATAAGCAAATAACGCCATATCAGCATGGCTTCGTGAGGGATCGGTCATGCCAAACTAATTTAATCAGTTTCTATGAGGAGGTAAGTTCTAGACTTGACAGCGGCGAATCAATGGATGTCGTATATCTGGACTTCTCCAAAGCATTTGACACTGTACCACATAAAAGGTTAGTATATAAAATGAGAATGCTTGGACTGGGAGAAAATGTCTGTATGTGGGTAAGTAACTGGCTGAGTGATAGAAAACAGAGGGTGGTTATTAATGGTACACACTCAGATTGGGTCACTGTCACTAGTGGGGTACCTCACTGGTCAGTATTGGGCCCTATTCTCTTCAATATATTTATTAATGATCTTGTAGAAGGCTTGCTTAGTAAAATATAAATTTTCGCAGATGACACTAAACTGTGTAAAGTAATTAACACTGAAGAGGACAGTATACTACTACAGAGGGATCTGGATAGATTGGAGGCTTGGGCAGATAAGTGGCAGGTGAGGTTTAACACTGACAAATGGGAAGGAATAATGGAAGTCACCCGTACATGGGAAGGAATAATGGAAGTCACCCGTACATACTAAATGGTAAAACACTCTGGTAAAACTAAGCTGCAAAAACCAGTGTCAGGCAGCTGCTGCCAAGGCCAATAAGATAATGGGTTGCATCAAAAGGGGCATAGATGCCCGTGTTAAGAACATAGTCCTACCACTTTACAAATTGCTAGTCAGACCACACATGGAGTACTGTGTACAGTTCTGGGCTCCTGTGAACAAGGCAGACATAGCAGAGCTGGAGAGGGTCCAGAGGAGGGCAACTAAAGTAATAACTGGAATGGGGCAACTACAGTACTCTGAAAGATTATCAAAATTAGGGTTATTCACTTTATAAAAAAGACGACTGAGGGGAGATCTAATTACTATGTATAAATATATCAGGGGTCAGTACAGAGATCTATCCCATCATCTATTTATCCCCAGGACTGCGTCGGGAGAAAAGAAGGTTTGTACACAAACATAGAGGATTCTTTATGGTAAGAGCAGTGAAACTATGGAACTCTCTGCCTGAGGATGTGGTGATGGTGAGTACAATAAAGGAATTCAAGAGGGACCTGGATGTATTTCTGGAGTGTAATAATATTACAGGCTATAGCTACTAGAGAGGGGTCGTTGATCCAGGGAGTTATTCTGATTGCCTTCTAGGAATTTTTTATTCCCCTAAAGTGGGGAAAATTTGCTTCTACCTCACAGGTTTTTTTTTTTTGCCTTCCTCTGGATCAACTTGCAGGATGACAGGCCGAACTGGATGGACAAATGTCTTTTTTCGGCCTCATGTACTATGTTACTAATTAAAAAATAAAAATAAAAATTATAACCAAAAACCAGTGTTGGCTACCTCGTCTTCCTCCACCGCCGCTTCCACCTACACCGCTACGTCTACCGCCTCCTCAAACTCCTACTCCATATGGCCCTCCACTTCATAAATCAAGATTTTTTTTTAAAATTTGTACGTCATTTCACTAATTTGTCTGTTACATTTTCGGGTGAAATTCATCAATTTTTGGCTGTGATATACCACTGCTATACCTAGCAGACAGGTAAAAAAAATTCACTAATTTGTCTGTTACATATTCGGGTGAAATTCACCAATTTTTGGGTGTGATATACCCCTGCTCTACCTAGTAGACAGGTAAAAACATTTCACTAATTTGTCTGTTACATTCTCGGGTGAAATTCGCCAATTTTTGGCTGTGATATACCCCTGCTATACCTAGTAGACAGGTAAAAACATTTCACTAATTTGTCTCTTACATTCTTGGGTGACATTTGACAATTTTTGC
Organism: Bufo bufo; assembly: GCF_905171765.1. Lineage (NCBI taxonomy): Eukaryota > Metazoa > Chordata > Amphibia > Anura > Bufonidae > Bufo > Bufo bufo. The sequence goes on from NC_053390.1 coordinate 352,323,169, forward strand.
CATGATTAAACCCCTGCTCTGCATAGTTGACAGGTACATAAATTTAAAAAAATCGTCTGTTACATTGTCAGGTGACATTTTACCAATTTTGCCATATACAAACCACTGCTCTGCATTGGTGACAGGGAATTCAATTAAAAAAATTCTTCTTTAATTGACGCACGCCCCCTCCTTTCATTCAATGGTTAAACTTTAACAACTTGTCCCACATTTGCGCTTCAATAATTTGTCCCACTTTTCCGCTCGATCACATTTAATTTCAAACAATTAACCTCCCTTGGATGTGGTATCCCTTTCTCACGCTCCCTCTCCGGCGTGGAACCCTGATTCATCGCTAACCAAGATCAACATGGTGGGCGCAGAAAAGAACATCGAAAGTTGATAGAGAAGATATCCAATTGGATCGTGAATATCATGGGGACGTGCGACATGGTGGGGCAGTAAGTGTGCACACGCCTACACGTACTGACTGATGGGTCTGCCCCCTTCAACTTTTGGGTCTCCAAATTGGGCACATGGCCTGAGCTTGCCCTTTATGCCTTGGAGGTGCTCGCCTGCCCTGCAGCCAGTGTATTGTCTGAACGTTTGTTTAGCACGGCTGGAGGGGGTTATCACAGGTTATATTTCCCAATGTTTTGGTGTGTACCCTAATTAAAAAATCTAAATAAAAAAATTAAAACCAAGAACCAGTGTAGGCTACCTCCTCCTCCTCCACTGCCGCTTCCACCTACACCGCCACATCCACTGCCTCCTCAACCACCTACTCCATATGGACCTTGTCCTCCTAGATCAAGATTATTTTTTATTTTTATGTATTTTATGTTATTTGAAGTCATTTCCCTATCCACATTTGTTTTCAGAGCACTTGCCATGCTCTTAACCACATTTTTCTGTCTTTTGCAGCCCTCTAGCCCTTTCCATGACATTTTTAGAGCCATTTTAGTGTTTTAAAAAGTTCGGGTCCGCATTGACTTCAATGGGGTTCGGGGTCAAGTTCGGATCCCGAACTCGAACTTTTTTGTGAAGTTCGGCCGAACACGTCGAACCCGAACATCCAGGTGTCCACTCAACTCTACCAGAGACATACTTCAAAATCTTTTTCAAAACCTTTTCAGAAGAGTAGAAGCTGTTTTTGCTGCAAAAGATGAACCAAGTCCATACTAATGCCTTGGGATTTATAATGGGACTTCACTAAAGCTGCTGTAGATGTAATGTGTAGGAATTACAATAGGAATTGTAGGAATTGTCTATATAGCATATAGAATGTATACTCATTGGAATCAAAATAGCACACTCAGAAATATTGGATTGCTGCAAAACTCGGCATGCAGTTATGTCTCAGGCAGCTATTGTGGCAGGCGCAGCACTATGAAATACCTTTTGCGCTGTGGCATTAGAAGAATTTTGATATCTCTGACTTTTAAGTCTAACCAGACTGTCTGTTACTCTGTAATTCCTCTAGCGCCGTTCTATGAAAACAGTAGGTTTAAAGAACACACCAAATGCTTGAAATAACTTCTTTATTAACTTCAACTTTATTTCATATAACACTGCCACCTCCACAGCAGATAGTCCATGTACAAAACACGTGTTGAATAAAGTATCATAAAATGGCGGTATGCATAAGATGGTGGTTCAACTGTTCAATCTTGTCATTCAACATAAAATGGTGGCTATATTTCTCATTTGAGTATCTGTACTCTCACTTTAAGTTACCTCTCTGCTCCCATAAAACACAGCTCTTAGTGGAGTGAATGTTCAGCTTCTCTCACTGGTGAATAATAGCTCCTGCTAGGGAATTTCCCACACAGGCTCCTGCTGTGTGTGAGGCTGGCTGTGATTGGTCTAGACTCCTGCCCAGCAACAACAATTTAACTCTATACTTCCTGTTGTTTCTGCTGTGTCATTGAGCTTACCTCACATCCATATAATAAATCTTAAAGGCATATTATCTTTTCTGCTTTTGTGAACACAATATATATATAACAGTTATATGACATCCAAACATGAAGTCACTGTAAATAACTCTGGCCTTGTCTTTAACACACAAACATAGGAACTGTATTAAGGTTATTGGCAGGTTTAGCTGTATAAACATATAAGCTATATTAGCAACCTAGGACAGGTCTTAGTTGGTCAACTACAGTTATGTAAATAGTTAAAGGTTTGGTCTGATTAGACAATGGGTCTTGCCACAAGAGGACATAAATGTGCTTCCCCGCTGCTCTATAAAAGGGCTCTCAGAAGCTACTTTTGAAGTAGTATGCCTCTTGGTGAAACATTATTAACTGCTAGACTTGCCTCTACGATGCACTCGAAGACATTTTGTCCTGCTGACAGACTTTGAGAGGGGCATTGGGCTTAGCGAAGAAGGATGGTCGTTTCAATAATTTGCCCACTATATAGCCCTTTTTGACTTCGCTGTTAGCAGGTGTAGGGAGCAGTGGTTACTTGAGGGCACGCCCACATCATGAACAGGCTCCCGACAACTTAGACAGGCAACCAGTAGAGAGGATCATTTGATCTGCCAACAAGCATGAGCAGTTTCCACAGCTTTGTTGTCCACCATCCAGACACAGGTGGCACCTTTATTACACGCCCCTGTCCTTGCCCGGACTATTTCCAGGTGCTTAGCTGAAGTAAATTTGGTATCTAGATAGCCATTATGCATCCTGCCATTGACAGCTAGCCACCATCGCCTTTGTTGGCAGGGGAGTCGGGAATGAGACACCTGGACTGCTGTGGACTGGAACGGTATCGTCTTCTAACGGTTCTGTTAGGGATCGAAGGACAGTCGGGCTCAAGTACTGAGGCCATGGTGAGTGCGTCCATTCTTAACTTTCCCGTAGGGTGGTCCACTGCCCCAAATGCTGATGTGGTGATCTGTGTTGATGCAAGGGACACTAACAGCTCAGCGATATGTGCAGGGCATTCTGCAGGACATGTGTTGCTTCTCGTGGCAGGACATACAACTGCCATTTTTCAGCAGTATAATGCTTGCCCACACATATCAAGGTTTTCCCAGTACTGTCTACTCCTGATTGCAACAATTCCCCCATATATATTATCACTCAAGCATTTATGGGACCAGCTGGGATATCAGCTTTGGCAAACTACGATTGTGCAGGGGATCTACAGGCCCAGCTGAACATCTGTGGGCAAAAGTACCACAGGATACCAAACAGAACCTGTATTCCTCCATACCCAACTATATCTCATCTTGTATCCAGGCTACAGGTGACCCAACAGGGTACTAGAGCCTCCTTTTAATTGTATATTTTTCCCCAATAAATGTATCCTTTCGCTCCAATATTGTAATCATTTACATATATCATCCGTATGTTCACACATAGAACGTTTCATTCCATTCCAACAACTTCCTCTTGGTGCGTTTTTTTTTTGTTTTTTTTGTTGTCTTTGAGTACATATACACAACCAATGAAGAAAGCTGCACTTGGCAAAGTCAAAACAAAATACCAGGATCACAGCACTCCAACAGTTACTTAGAATGCCTGCATTTATTTACTTGTGTCCATAAAAAGTGATATGTTTTATCTCCCACCTGGTGCTTTTTTTAAGTATAATGTGACATACAGCATGAGGGTATAAAAAGCTCAAACAAAAAAATCACATCATAATCGGTGATGAATGATTAAGAATAGAATAAAAATACAGCATTACAATACTGGTGATAATGCATATAAACATTATTATTATTATTATTATTATTATTTATTATTAAAGCGCCATTCATTCCATAGCGCTGTACATATGATAAGCGGTGCACATACATAATACAGACAATTGCACTAATCATAAACAAGACAAGTTACAAACTGGTACAGAAGGAGAGAGGGCCCTGCCCGTGAGGGCTTACAATCTACATGGTATGGGAGAAGGACACAGTAGGTGCGAGTTAAGTTGGTCATGGCGGTATAGAGACAGCAGGGTCACTGGTTGTAGGCTTGTCTGAAGAGGTGGGTTTTCAGGTTTCTTTTGAAGGATTCCAATGTAGGTGAGAGTCTGATATGTTGGGGTAGTGAGTTCCAGAGTATGGGGGATGCACGGGAGAAATCTTGGAGTCGATTGTGGGAAGAGGCGATAAGAGGAGAGGAGAGAAGGAGGTCTTGTGAGGATCGGAGAGTGCGTGTGGGGATGTATCGGGAAAGTAGCTCAGAGATGTAGGGAGGGGACAGGTTATGGACGGCCTTGTATGTATTTGTAAGTACTTTGAAGTGAATTCGCTGGGCAATGGGGAGCCAGTGAAGGGATTGGCAGAGGGGAGAGGCAGAGGAGTAATAGGGTGAGAGGTGGATTAGTCGGGCAGCAGAGTTGAGGATAGATTGGAGGGGTGCGAGAGTGCTAGATGGAAGGCCACAGAGGAGAATGTTGCAGTAGTCTAGGCGGGAGATAATGAGGGCATGTACAAGAATTTTCGCAGATTCAAAGTTAAGGAAAGCACGGATGCGGGAGATGTTTTTGAGTTGGAGGCGGCAGGTGGTGGAAAGAGCTTGGATTTGAGGTCGGAAGGAAAGTGCAGAATCCAAGGTCACTCCAAGGCAGCAGACTTTGTTGACCGGGGAGAGTGTGCAGCCATTGATCATGATAGATAGGTCTGTTGAGGGGGTTGAACAAGATGGGGGAAAGATTATAAATTCTGTCTTATCCATGTTAAGTTTTAGAAAGCGAGAGGCGAAGAAGGATGATATAGAAGATAGACATTGTGGGATTCGTAAGGTGGTGATGTCTGGACCAGAGAGGTAGATTTGTGTGTCGTCAGCGTAGGAGTGATACTGAAAGCCATGTGACTCTATGAGCTGTCCCAGGCCAAAAGTGTAGCTAGAGAAGAGCAGGGGTCCTAGGACAGAGCCTTGCGGGACACCAACAGAGAGGGAATGAGACGAGGAGGTGACATTATAGACGTGATTATATATACCGTATTTTCCACACTATGAGACACACTGGCCATAAGACACACCTGCAGGTTGACATCTGAAAATTTAGAAAGAAATATTTTCCACTTATTAAAGCTTCGCTGATGGTTTAATGAAGTAGAGGAGCCAATGTCAGTAGCTTACACACACACACACACACACAGCAAGTACAGTACCTTGTCACATAATGGGCAACATATGTGAGGTACATGATGGGGTTACTTACTATTAATGTCAATCACATGGTAAGATTACTTTTGAACCTCCATGTGCCTCACGTTATGTACCTCACACAACAACCTCATGTTGTCCGCTATGTGGGAAAGTACTATTAACGTGATAGACATGGAAGTACTAAAGTAATAGAACTATGTGACTTACAATAATAAGTGATTTATCTCACATAATGACAACATTGGGGTTAATGAGTCACATTATCCTGATGTTACAGCATCAGGACCTTGAGATCCCTCTATAGCAGCCATTAGCCCTTATGTTACATACTGTACTTGGTGGCCCCTCTATATGTGCAGATGTATGAATTAGCATACGTATGTTGTAAATGCATGACCAGAGCATGCTGACCACCCAGCCTTCCCAGTCTCCCCTGTCGACAATCTGCCTTTCATCCCATGCATGAGCCATGACAGGCAACAGCTGGAATAAGTCACTCACAGGAGCCCCCTGTCTTTATATTTGCATAGGTCAGGCCGTGCTGGTCACAGAAAGCACTTGCGGTTATGAGGAAGGCTGGTCATATACTGGAGAAATTTCAAGTGCTTTTCTTCCTACTTCAGCCCCTGAGGAGATGGTGCAGAAGATGAAAGTGGTAGTGGCCCGGATGAGATGTTGTGTCACAGAGTACTCCCGCAGGCTGTTGCTCTCTGGGGATCAGTGCAGTGGAAAGGTGGTTTAAAGAATCATGCCAGAAGATAAAGCAAGTCTCTCTTTTCTTAGTTCAAAATATAACTTTTGGCACATCCAGCAGTAGTAAGTACAAAGTGCAGTTTCTGGCACCAGATGAGCAGGTATAGTGACTGGTTGTGTGGCAATTAAATGGAAATTGCAAGCACTTGTGGATATAGGTGTCCAATGTGAGATACAGGCTTGGTGTGTTTTTGACTGGCCTGGAAGAAGTCTTCACTCTTCCTGGAGTGAAGGTCTCACAAGAGAGAACTGGATATGGTCCCTTGGAGTAGTAGTTCTGCTATGCGTGTCCTATATCCTCTCTGTCTGGACCCGAACTCCCCCTTCTGCCAGGAAGTAGGACCACCCCACTCCTAAAAAGATGGGAGGAACAAGGTGGTTAGCTCTGTTCCTGCCAACCATTTCCAAACTTACCTCTTCTGCTGGAATGAATAACATAACACATAATGTAGCAATACAGCAATTGCAGATACTCCCAAGTCTGAGGTACTGCACTCCTGCTCGGCGCTGGCTGCCATGTTGAAGCACCAGATGGGGGTGAGACTAAGGGCGGAACCTAACAGGAACAGTCATGGGCTAGTGACGCGTTCTGGGGCTGTGCTTTGGTTGCTACCCTAGTGTATGTTAGTGCAGCAGTAGAAGGCAGAGGGAGCACAAGTCATTACCAAAGCTGGCACTGCTGGACCTCCCTGAATGAGACCTATACTTTTTCTAAGAAGTGTATCTTATAGTCTGAAAAATACAGTAATTAAAACATAATTGAGATTCAGGGAAAGCCCAATTAATGCTGTAATTCAAATATTCAAATGACTACAGTACAGTGTATATATATATATATATATATATATATATATACACTGCTCAAAAAAATAAAGGGAACACTTAAACAACACAATGTAACTCCAAGTCAATCACACTTCTGTGAAATCAAACTGTCCACTTAGGAAGCAACACTGAGTGACAATCAATTTCACATGCTGTTGTGCAAATGGGATAGACAACAGGTGGAAATTATAGGCAATTAGCAAGACACCGCCAATAAAGGAGTGGTTCTGCAGGTGGTTACCACAGACCACTTCTCAGTTCCTATGCTTCCTGGCTGATGTTTTGGTCACTTTTGAATGCTGGCGGTGCTTTCACTCTAGTGGTAGCATGAGACGGAGTATACAACCCACACAAGTGGCTCAGGTAGTGCAGCTTATCCAGGATGGCACATCAATGCGAGCTGTGGCAAGAAGGTTTGCTGTGTCTGTCAGCGTAGTGTCCAGAGCATGGAGGCGCTACCAGGAGACAGGCCAATACATCAGGAGACGTGGAGGAGGCCGTAGGAGGGCAACAACCCAGCAGCAGGACCGCTACCTCCGCCTTTGTGCAAGGAGGAACAGGAGGAGCACTGCCAGAGCCCTGCAAAATGACCTTCAGCAGGCCGCAAATGTGCATGTGTCTGCTCAAACGGTCAGAAACAGACTCCATGAGGGTGATATGAGGGCCCGACGTCCACAGGTGGGGGTTGAGCTTACAGCCCAACACCGTGCAGGACTTTTGTCATTTGCCAGAGAACACCAAGATTGGCAAATTCGCCACTGGCGCCCTGTGCTCTTCACAGATGAAAGCAGGTTCACACTGAGCACATGTGACAGACGTGACAGAGTCTGGAGATGCCGTGGAGAATGTTCTGCTGCCTGCAACATCCTCCAGCATGACCGGTTTGGCATTGGGTCAGTAATGGTGTGGGGTGGCATTTCTTTGGAGGGCCGCACAGCCCTCCATGTGCTCGCCAGAGGTAGCCTGACTGCCATTAGGTACCGAGATGAGATCCTCAGACCCCTTGTGAGACCATATGCTGGTGCAGTTGGCCCCGGGTTCCTCCTAATGCAAGACAATGCTAGACCTCATGTGGCTGAAGTGTGTCAGCAGTTCCTGCAAGACGAAGGCATTGATGCTATGGACTGGCCCGCCCGTTCCCCAGACCTGAATCCAATTGAGCACATCTGGGACATCATGTCTCGCTCTATCCACCAACGTCACGTTGCACCACAGACTGTCCAGGAGTTGGTAGATGCTTTAGTCCAGGTCTGGGAGGAGATCCCTCAGGAGACCGTCCGCCACCTCATCAGGAGCATGCACAGGCGTTGCAGGGAGGTCATACAGGCACGTGGAGGCTACACACACTACTGAGCCTCATTTTGACTTGTTTTAAGGACATTACATCAAAGTTGGATCAGCCTGTAGTGTGTTTTTCCACTTTAATTTTGAGTGTGACTCCAAATCCAGACCTCCATGAGTTGAAAAATTTGATTTCCATTTTTTTATTTTTGTGTGATTTTGTTGTCAGCACATTCAACTATGTAAAGAACAAAGTATTTCAGAAGAATATTTAATTAATTCAGATCTAGGATGTGTTATTTTTGTGTTCCCTTTATTTTTTTGAGCAGTGTATATATATATATATATATATATATATATATACTAACAGTTTGTCAGAAAATGAGGGCAAAAAAGTACATAGCACATGAAGTTGTGCTTCACTGATCATGTGTTTAACGTCACTACCTGAGCAAAACTATCCATGCAGCAAATGTTTTTGGGACAAAGTGACTGTGTTCTAAAAGCGGATTCCTTTCATTTCTCAGTTCATCGTCTTCTTCTTTATGTCACAATAAAATGTCTTTTAGTATTCCTTATCTGCTTATGTCCTGTTTTCCATGTCCATTGTGGACAATTCTCCCCTCTTCCTATTGAGGGTCTGCGAGTGTATGGAGGAGGGAGGCTGACAGCTATTGAAGGACTATAGCTGACTTAAAGGGTTTATCCTTTGATTAATGCAAAAAATGAAAATCCGATATAATATAGTACACGAGAGTCTTTTTCTAACAAAAAGCCCTGTAGCTCACATGGATCCAGAGATTGCTTGCGATCGCTCTTCTAGATTTATTTCAAGCTGGCAGCTTAGGGGGTGTGCACTTTCTAAGGGGGTATTTCCTTTTTACTGCAGCTGGTGGCAGTTGAAGGATTGAACTTAGCATGTGCTTCCATATCATTAAGCAGGGCAGAATTATATTTTTTTTAAAGAGCAAACAGCAGGCGCTATACAGATGCATTTCAGTGAATAACTCAGTAGCTATACTAAATTTTTAATTGCATGAAATTACAAGAGTATTCAGATCCAGGTGCTGGTTTGAAAAATGTAGAATATTTTTGTGGGACAACCCCATTAAGGCTAGTTCAAATCTGTGGCAGAGGTCCTGGTAGGTGCAGATTCCAGGGAAAAAAAGACAAAATACTGCTGCATACAGTGATATTTTGTCCAACAAAGTGCCAGTATTCACACCGTACACTCAATGGATTCCATTATAGTGAGTGGGATATGTTGAGCTCCAGCAGTGGCTTATGAGAAAACTCATGCCGGCTTCTATAGCAGCTTGAAAACTCAATGCATAGGACTCTGCTCCAGTTGCGTGTGAAATCCAGCACTGAAGGGTTAAAAGGTATTTCCATCTTTATTGAGAATACATATTAAAAACATTCCAGGGCATACCGCTTTGCCATAATTTTCCAACGCATTTCAACTGTTACACTGTCTTACTTATGACTCTGCATATACCTGATTTGGTACTGCCCTTACTTTTTTCCTATGCCAGAACAGAATATCAGACTCCTAGTGAAAATTTGCACTTAGCCTAAGCTAAAACCAGGAGTGGACCATTAAAGAGGACCTTTCACCAGAATAAAGCATCTAAACTGACTATACAGACGTGTAGAGCGGCGCCAAGGGATCCCCCTGCACTTACTGTTATCCCCGGGCGCCGCTCCGTTCGCCGGTTATAGCCTCCGGTATCTTCATAGTTAGGCTCCACCCAGGGGAACCTGCCGGCGTCTCTTTCTCCTATGCTGTAGCGCTGGCCAATCGCAGCGCTCAGCTCATAGCCAGACAACCAGTTGTGTGTCTCTGGTTTTAATTGTTTAGTTTTCAACTAAAAAAAGCTAAATCCCCTCTCTTATCACCCCTGTAACAGTGACAGATCAGTTCTGGTTTCGGTATATAAATACTGGTGAAGAATTTTGACCAAAATGCTGCCCTGTGACGGTGACCTAAGGCAATCAATGGAGAAACTTCCTAGTAGTAGTACTACAACAGCTATCCACTAGGTGCAGTCCCAGGAACACAGCACCTATATAATAAACTAGTCCCAAGGTAGGAAAAGCCAATGCCAATAGCCAATGTAACAGCATAGAGAATTCAAAACTTGTATGAGACATCTCTAATGAGAAAAAAAAGAGCAAAATTAGAGAAAATGTTAATTAACTACCCAAAGCTTTGCAGCCATAAACCTGTGAGCATCACAAGTACTAAAATAGTAAACTCATTAGTTAATGATTCTTGTTTTTCTTTTCTTGGACATCCGAATTCTTAACCATATTGTAAAAAGGTGAATAATTGTCCAAAGATCTTGACGTGTAAAGCTAAGTCCCTGTTAAACTACTGGTTGACTATGAAGTTCTGACTTACAAATTTACTAGGAAAAATGTCAAACACTGTTCCAAAAATAGAAATGTCTCCAATCAACACTTAATGGAATTGTCCCATTAGGATAACATATCCCCTATCCACAGGAGAGGGGATAAGTGTCTGATTGGTGGTGGTCTGACCACTGAGGTACTGTCAGGGCCCCTTTAGGAAATCAAGGAAATTGGCTGAGCATGGAGGAATCTAACAGCCTCCTTGATTTCTCTTGATTCAGTGTTGATAGAGTTAATGACCACTTCCCTTTTCTCAGCTGTTGCTCAGTGGTCATCACTTCTACCCTTTATAGTCTGAACCCACCCTTCTGAATATGCGGTAGATAGCTTCATTTGGGTTTGGCCAAGCTGGTGTGAGTTTGTCTCTAGTGTACCTTCTCATCTATCTCTACAGAAGTTAAGTGTCGCGTTTGTTAAGTTGTTTGTGTTTGTTATATTCCCTGTTGTTTGTATCTGGGCCTGAGACAGAGACTTCCATTCGTCCATATGGGGTGGAATGTTTTTTTTTTTGGTCCTAACCTTTTCCAGTGCCTTATAGGGATATAAAGGCCTAGGTATCCTGCATATGAATATTCCTACCTTCAAGGTCTATTCATATTGATAGATAGTTAGGCCCGGATTAGGGTTGTCTAGGAGGTGACCTGTTTCTTCCCTAGTTTCCAGGCCCAGTTACTGTTCCCCTTCCCTTCTTTGTTCAGTGTGGGGTTTCCCCCCCACTCTGATTGTGACATTATCTACTGCCAAATAAACTGCCATTTCGTTCAGGTCAGTGCAGCTATGGATCCTATGTCTGTACTGATCGAACAGCTGCAGGGACTGTCTTTGGATGTAGCTGACCTCCACGCAACAGTCGTACGGGTTCAGAGACCACAGGCGGCTGGTTTCCGATGGTGGGTACCAGGCCTGCCCTGAACCTAAGGTTGCCCTCCCGGACAGATTTTCTGGGGGTAATGACAATTTAATTTGGTTCCGGTAAATCGTGTAAGTTGTACTTTAAGCTGCGTCCATACTCTTCTGGAGATGAGTGTAAACGTGTGGTCATGATCATTTCTTTGCTTAAGGATGATGCACAGTCTTGTGCTTTTTCTCTGCCGACCGGATCACCGTCTTTTCAGTCGGTTGATGAATGTTTTAGAGCCTTGGGTCTTATTTATGATGACCCGGATCGGATCTCTCAGGCTGAGAACAAGTTACGTGGTTTACGGCAGGGAGAACGATCCGCGGAAATCTATTGCTCTGAATTTAGGAGATGGGCTACGGAAACGGAGTGGAATGATCCTGCTCTCCGTAGCCAGTTCTGTCAGGGTCTATCTGAGAGGCTACAGGACGCGTTGGCCTTTCATGAAAAACCTGAGTCATTGGAAGCAGCTATGTCCCTTGCTGTACATCTGGATAGACACTTGAAGGGGAGATCTAAGGGTCCTCACCGTCAGGACGTACTGTGAAATAAGGTGACGGCTTCCTTTGACACTTATGGTAAAGAAACACCTGTGGTTACACCTTGTGAGGAGCCTATGCAGTTGGGGGGAGCTACTTATGGGACTGCTGGTAAGAGCTCTGGTCATATGAAGGGAGTCTGTTTTTTGTTGTGGAAAGAAGTGACATTTCGTGAATATTTGTCCGTACATTCAGTGTCAAGGTGTAAAAAATACTATTGGTGGTGTGGGTGGGGAGCAAGAAAACATACTTTTGTCATTTACTGGTAGTACCCGATTTCTCCTGTGTGCCGAGGTGACGCTAGAGTCCAAAACTGTGGAAATCAAGGTATTTATCGACAGTGGGGCTGGGGTTAACCTGATTAATGGACAGTTTGTTCGTATTCATGGGTTGACTACTAGTGAACTAGAGAAAAGCATTTCTGTCTTTGCAATTTAGGCTACTTTCACACTTGCGTTCAGAGCGGGTCCGTCTGGTGTCTTCACAGACGGATCCGCTACTATAATGCAGACATTTGGATCCGTTCAGAACGGATCCGTCTGCATTATAGTTTAGAAAAAATTCTAAGTGTGAAAGTAGTTCAGACGGATCCGTCCAGACTTTACATTGAAAGTCAATGGGGGACGGATCCGTTTAAAAATTTAGCCATATTGTGTCAACTTCAAACGGATCCTTCCCCATTGACTTACATTGTAAGTCTGGACGGATCCGTTTGCCTCCGCACGGCCAGGCGGACACCCGAATGCTGCAAGCAGCGTTCGGGTGTCCGCTTGCTGAGCGGAGCGGAGGCTGAACGCTGCCAGACTGATGCATTCTGAGCGGATCCGCATCCACTCAGAATGCATTGGGGCAATACGGATGCATTTGGGGCCGCTTGTGAGACCCTTCAAACGGAGCTCACAAGCGGAGCCCCGAATGCTAGTGTGAAAGTAGCCTGATTCTGCACCTCTTACCCAAAAATGCCTGTCGCAGGTGGTAAATGACATCCATTTAAGAGTGGGTGATTTCTATCAGGAATCTGTCTCGTGTTATGTGTTGGAGGGTCTGCCTGCTCCGATGGTTTTGGGCTTACCATGGTTAAGCAAACATAACCCTACCATCGACTGGCAAGCGAGACAGATTCTCGATTAGAGTGATTTTTGCATGGACAACTGTCTTAATGTGTCTTTCTCTGTGGTCACCACTAAAACTGTACCCTTGTTCATTTCTGAATTTTCTGATGTATTTTTTGAGAGTGGTAACCAGGAGTTACCCCTGCATCTACCCAGGAGTATGATTGTCCCGTCAATCTTATTCCTGGAGCTAAACTGCCCAAATATCGGTTGTATAATCTTTCGGAGCCCGAAAGAAAGGCTATGCGAGAGTATATCACAGAGAGCTTGACGAAGGGTCATATCAGACCATCCAAATCCCCAGTGGCTGCTGGGTTGTTCTTTGTAAAAAAAAAAAAAAAAGATGGTACCCTTAGACCATGTCTGGACTTCCGTGAGCTTAACCGTATTACCGTCCGTGATCCTTACCCCCCTTTGATTCCGGATTTGTTTAGTCAGATTGTCGGTGCCAAGGTGTTCTCTAAATTGGATTTGAGGTGGGCATATAATCTGGTAAGGATCAGGGAGGGAGATAAGTGGAAGACCGCATTTAATACCCCTGAGGGTCATTTTGAAAACCTGGTCATGCCCTTTGGGTTAAACAATGCTCCAGCGGTTTTTCAACACTTTATTAATGACATCTTTCATCATCTGGTGGGGAGATTTGTTGTTGTATATCTGGATGACATACTAATTTATTCTCCAGATATGGAGACTCTGTCACGGCCTTTGGTTTGCGCTCTGACACTGTTGCCACAATTGCGGTTGCCCGTGGCAACGTGTTGCTGTGAGAGCATGTGGTGGCAGTGTCTTGGCCTTCTGGGTGATTGCCGTGACATGGTTGCCACGCATGCTGTTGCCGGTGGTAACATGTGGTTTAGTATGCTTGTGTGTGCACTTCCCCTTTAAGTTGTAGCCTTCCCTTGTCTGGTGTTGGAAGGGTTAACTCCCTTCCTAGTGTCTTGTGAATACTGGGTTTATGTGGGTGCGGGTGTGGCTGCTTGGGCTATTTAGTCTCTGCTGGATGCTTAAAGCCCAGTGCTCCTCCAGCCTTGGTGTATGCTGGTGGTTCTCTGTTCCATCTGTCCAGTGAGGGCCACCCTTGTGGTCATCAATGTTATCACAGTGTCTCCTTCCCTTCCTGTCCCTTTGTGTATGGAGTGTGTTTTGATCAGGGTGTTGGTATGTCTATTTTTGGTGTTACATGTATGGTAGTGTTAGGTGTCCAGCATGTTGTTTAGACTTTCCCCTGTTTCACATTTATTGCAGCTATGAGTGTCCTGGGTCCCTGTGTGGTTCGTGGTGTGTGCTGTGTCCTTTGATGTTGGTGTGGACACTAGCACTTGTGCACGGGTTCCAGTCAGTGTGTCTGTGGCAGGTAAGTGTGTTTCTGGTTTCACTTACCTGCCATCTCTATATGCTGTATGTGTTTCCCTCTCCTTGCAGCCTGGCCTCAGATAGAGACTCCTGTTCCTCCATGACTAGGATGAACAGGTCGTCTCTTCCCTGCTCCTTGGTGAGGGATTACCAGGGTGACTTAGGGTCTATAGGAATCCTCAGTATGAGTCGTCCTACCATCGGGGTCCGCTCATACGGTGAAGAGTCAGGGAGAGGATTAGGGATGTTGTAGGAGGTGACCTGCTCCCTTATTACTCCTTTTGGCCAGGCTGATCCCCTTTTACCCTTTGACACCGCACGGTGGGGGGTTTCCCCCACTCCCCGCCGTGACAGACTCATAACGATAATGTGAAACAGGTGTTACAGATTCTAAGAGAGAATAAATTGTATGCGAAGATGAAAAAATGTGTTTTTGCTGTTCAGGAACTGCAATTCCTGGGTTACCTGCTTTCACTCTCAGGTTTTCGTATGGATCCCGAGAAAGTCCGTGCGGTGTTGGACTGGTATCGACCCAAAAATCTGAAAGCGCCTATGCGGTTTTTGGGATTCCCCAACTACTACCGTAAATTCATCTTGAACTATTCAACTGTGGTTAAACCTTTAACAGACAGGACTAGGAAGGGGGTTGATTTCTCTGTTTGGTCTGAGGTGGCATTACAAGCCTTTTCTGCTGTGAAGGAATGTTTTGCTTCAGCCCCTATTCTGGTGAAACCAGACGTGTCTCAGCCATTCATTGTAGAGGTTGACACATCTGAGGTAGGGGTGGGAGCAGTTTTGTCGCAAGGTCCTTCACCTAGTAAATGGCGCCCATGTGCTTTTTTTTCTCAAAAAAACTCTCAACTGCTGAAAGAAATTATGACGTGGGTAATAGGGAGTTGCTGTCCATTAAGTTGGCTTTTGAAGAATGGCGCCATTGGTTGGAAGGAGCAATTCATCCTATTACGGTAATTACTGATCACAAAAATCTGGCTTACCTTGAATTGGCTAAATGACTGAATCCAAGGTAGGCCAGATGGTCGCTGTTTTTGACCAGATTTAACTTCATTGTCACCTACCGCCCTGAGTTTAAGAACATCAAGGCGGATGCTTTGTCGCTCAGTTTTCCTGGGGGTGGGGGGTGATTCGAAAGATCCTAGTCCTATTTTGTCTGAAGGGGTAGTCATATCTGCCCTATATCCTGATCTTGAGGCTAAGGTGTTGGAGGCCCAAGAGGATGCACTGGACTCTTGTCCTCCAGGGAAAATGTTTGTTCCTTCAGACTTACGTCATAAGGTATTTGAGGAACATCACTGTACTGTCTTGGCTGGACACCCTGGGAGTAGATCCACTGTCGATCTCATCTCGCACAGATTTTGGTGGCCGGGGCTGCGTAAGTGTGTTGAGGACTATGTGTCATCCTGTTGTACCTGTGCTCGTGGTAAGGTGACACATACTTGGCCTTCTGGATCTCTTCTTCCATTACCCATCCCCATCACGGATTTACAGAATTCTTTGGGAAAAACGTGATCCTGGTGGTAGTTGATCGGTTTAGCAAAATGGTGCATTTTATAGCATTGCCGGATCTACCTAATGCCAAGACTCTTGCACAGGTGTTTGTTGATAACATTGTGAAACTACATAGCATTCCCTCTGATGTGGTGTCTGATCGGGGGACTCAGTTTGTTTCCAGATTCTGGAAAGCGTTCTGTACTCGACTGGGGTACAATTGTCCTTTTCTTCGGCTTTTTATCCTCAGTCGAACGGACAGACGGAGAGCACCAATCAGAATCTGGAGACTTGCTTGAGATGTTTTGTTTCAGAGAACCAGGAGTAGTGGTCTTCATTCTTGTCGATAGCTGAGTTTGCTATTAATAACCGTAGACAGGAGTCCACTGATAAGTCGCCGTTTTTTGGGGCATATGGATTCCATCTGCAGTTTGGCACATTTTCTGGTTATCAAACTTCCGGTATTCCTGAGGAGGAATGATTTAACTCTTTGTCTTCGATTTGGTGGAAAATTCAAAATAACTTGAAAAAGATGGGCAACAGGTAACATAGTAACATAGTACATAAGGCCAAAAAAAGACATTTGTCCATCCAGTTCGGCCTGTTATCCTGCAAGTTGATCCAGAGGAAGGCCAAAAAAAAAACCCTGTGAGGTAGAAGCCAATTTTCCCCACTTTAGGGGAATAAAAAATTCCTTCCCGACTCTAATCAGGCAATCAGAATAACTCCCTGGATCAACGACCCCTCTCTAGTAGCTATAGCCTGTAATATACTCACCATCACCACCTCCTCAGGCAGAGAGTTCCACTGCTCTTACCGTAAAGAATCATTTTCTATGTTTGTGTACAAACCTTCTTTCCTCCAGACGCAGAGGATGTCCCCTCATCACAGTCACAGTCCTGGGGATAAATAGATGATGGGATAGATCTCTGTACTGACCCCTGATATATTTATACATATTAATTAGATCTCCCCTCAGTCTTTTTTCTAACGTGAATAACCCTAATTTTGATAATCTTTCAGGGTACTGTAGTTGCCCCATTCCAGTTATTACTTTAGTTGCCCTCCTCTGGACCTTCTCCAGCTCTGCTATGTCTACACAGTACTGTGTGGTCTGACTAGCGATTTGTAAAGTGGTAGGACTATGTTCTTATCACGGGCATCTATGCTCCTTCTGATGCAATCCATTATCTTATTGGCCTTGGCAGCAGCTGCCTGACACTGGTTTTTGCAGCTTAGTTTGCTGTTTATTAAAATTCCTAGATCCTTCTCCATGTCAGTGTTACCGAGTGTTTTATCATTTAGTATGTACGGGTGACTTGCATTATTCCTTCCCATGTGCATAACTTTACATTTGTCAGTGTAAAACCTCATCTGCCACTTATCTGCCCAAGCCTCCAATCTATCCAGATCCCTCTGTAGTAGTATACTGTCCTCTTCAGTGTAAATTACTTTACACAGTTTAGTGTCATCTGCGAAAATTGATACTTTACTATGCAAGCCTTCTACAAGATCATTAATAAATATATTGAAGAGAATAGGGCCCAATACTGACCCCTGAGGTACCCCATTAGTGACAGTGACCCAATCTGAGTGTGTACCGTTAATAACCACCCTCTGTTTTCTATCACTCAGCCAGTTACTTACCCACATACAGACGTTTTCTCCCAGTCCGAGCATTCTCATTTTATATACTAACCTTTTATGTGGTACAGTGTCAAATGCTTTGGAGAAGTCCAGATATACGACATCCATTGATTCACCGCTGTCAAGTCTAGAACTTACCTCCTCATAGAAACTGATTAAATTAGTTTGGCATGACCGATCCCTCACGAAGCCATGCTGCTATGGCGTTATTTGCTTATTTCCGTTGATATGCTCTAAGATGGCATCTCTCAGAAAACCTTCAAACAGTTTACCCACAACAGATGTTAAACTTACCGGCCTATAGTTTCCAGGCTCTGTTTTTGGACCCTTTTTGAATATTGGCACCACATTTGCCATGCGCCAATCCTGTGGGACATTCCCTGTCAGTATAGAGTCCGCAAATATCAGAAATAAGGGTCTGGCTATGACATTACTTAATTCCCTTAGGATACGGGGGTGTATGCCATCCGGTCCTGGCGATTTGTCTATTTTAATCTTTTTAAGTCGCAGATGTGCTTCTTCCTGGGTCAGACAGGACACTTTTAATGGGATTTATTTTTACATTCTGAATGTCATCTGACAGTTTATTTTCCTCAGTGAATACATTGGAGGAAAAAATATTTAACAGCTTTGCTTTCTCCTCGTCGCTATCTGCGACTCCCCCCTCATTACTCTTTAAAGGGCCGGCACCTTCAGATTTATAGTTTTTAACATTTATATAATTGAAGAACATTTTAGGGTTAGTTTTACTCTCTTTGGCAATTAATCTCTCTGTCTCTAGTTTGGCTGCTTTTATTTGTTTTTTACATGTTCTATTTTTTTCCTTATAGTTTTTCAGTGCTTCCGTGCTACCCTCCTGTTTTAGTGATTTATATGCTTTCTTTTTGTCATTTATTGCTTTCTTTACAGTTCTATTTATCCACATTGGTTTCTTTTTGTTCCTTAACCTTTTATTCCCATACGGTATGTACCTCTCACAATGAGATTATCTGATGTTTTTAAAGATATCCCATTTTGTGGCTGTATTTTTATTTTTGAGGACTTTGTCCCAGTTAGTTAGGCCTATGGCCTCTCTTAGTTGGCTAAATTTAGCTTTTTTGAAGTTTGGTATTTTTGTTTCTCCCTGTAGAAACGCTCTTGTGAATGATAATTGGAAGGTTATTACTTTATGGTCACTATTTCCCAGATGTCCACCAACCTGCACGTCTGTTGTATAAGTGTGTGACTGACAGGAGACGTATGAATGGTCCGGACCTGAGAGTGGGTGATTCTGTGTGGCTATCCACAAGAAACATTAAGCTTAAGGTACCTTCTTGGAAGTTGGGGCCAAGATTTATTGGTCCATATAAGATCACTGCCATTGTTCACCCTGTAGCCTTCCGTATTGAACTTCTTCAGGCTTTGAAAATTCATAACGCATTTCATAAGTTGTTGTTGAAGAAATGTGTTGAACCTGTTGAGCCGTCCTCATTGTCTCCTGCTCCTGTCATGGTGGACGGTAATTTAGATCTCTCCAGTATCTCTTCCACTGGAAGGGTTACGGACCAGAGAACAGGATGTGGGTTCCAGCGGCCGTTGTTAATGCGAATCGTCTGGTGAAGGCCTTTCACAGAGCCCATTCTGATAAGGTCAGTCCTGGGTGCCCGGAGGTAACACGTAGAAGGAGGGGGGGGGGGGTACTGTCACGGTCCCTCAGGTGACTGAGCCTACTCTGTGCTTAGTATTGTATTCCGTTAAAATCCCTGATGATTGTTATACTATCATGTATCTGATCTGACCAGGATACAGCATTCACCTACTTCACTATTTGTATGGACTGTTTGTTGGATATTCATCTGCTATCAACTCCAGTCCCATGTCTAATGTACTGTCTGTTCCATCAAACATATGATTATGTCTTGTACAAAAAATCATGTTTACTTAAAGTAACCATATATGGTTAATTTTCATGTTTGTAGGAATCATGTCCATATAGTATCCTTATACACAAATCATGTCCAGTTGTTATTCTGTCGTATATGCGATACTTGTGCACATCTTACAGATATGTCTTTTTTGTCATTTTATTTTCTGTCAGCCTGATGAATGGCTAATGTTAGCCCGAAACGTTGTGACTTGTGTACCACTGTGCTCGGCTGAAATGTTATGAAATAAACACTTACTGATTATCATCATTACCACGGAGTGCTGTCTAAATCTATATGATACTTACAGTTCTTGAGGTGGAGCTAAAGAACAAAACCCGGACGTGCACCCAAGTTTGCCAGAATTAGAAAGAGTGCTGTGGTCTAATAGATTTGAAATTACCTCAGGTGACTGATGTCAGGAAATCAAGGAGAATGGGTGAGCATGAATCTAACAGCCTCCTTGATTTCTCTTGATTCAGTGTTGATAGGGTTAATGACCACTTCCCTTTTCTCAGCTGTTGCTCAGTGGTCATCACTTCTACCCTTTATAGTCTGACCCCACCCTTCTGACTATGCGGTAGATAGCTTCAATTGGGTTTGGCTGAGCTGGTGTGAGTTTATCTCTGGTGTATCTGCTCGTCTGTCTCTACAGAAGTTAAGTGTCGCGTTTGTTTGTGTTGGTTATATTCCCTGTTTGTATCTGGGCCTGAAACAGAGACTTCCATTCGTCCATATGGGGTGGAATGGGTTGTGTCTGGTCCTAACCTTTTCAAGTGCCTTATAGGGATATAAAGGCCTAAGTATCCTGCATATGAATATTCCTACCTTCAAGGTCTATTCATATTGATAGATAGTTAGGGCCCGGATTAGGGTTGTCTAGGTCTAGGAGGTGACCTGTTTCTTCCCTAGTTTCAAGGCCCAGTTACTGTTCCCCTTCCCTCCTGTGTTTAGTGTGGAGTTCCCCCCCCCCCCACACTGATCATAACAGGTACCCATCGATCATGAGAATAGAGGTCCACACTCCCTGTCAGCTGCTCCATTCAATTCTATGGGACTGCAGGAGTTAGCCAAGTACAAGCAGTGAGCTCTACAGCTCTATAGAGCTGAATGGAGTGGCATTGTAGGCCTCATTCTCGTGAATGGCAGGGGCCCCTGTGGTTGGACCCCTTCTGATCAAACACTTATCCTCTATCTTGAGAATAGGGGATAAGTTGTGGGACAACCTTGTCAAACTGCTGACACCACTAGGTAGGGGCTGGGGAGAACAGCTTTTATTATCAGTGTGAATATAAAATTTTATTCTGCTAGGTTGGCCAGGACATGGCTTCACTGTAAACTGATTTCTGCATGGAGGTGCTTCACTGCCCCTCCCCTCTGATTCGAGTGACAACTGTAGCATCTAACGAGGAGATGGTATGTTTGTACTGCTCTCCTCAGTCCTTGTCTAGTACTGTTAGAAGTTTAGTATGGTCAAAACTGCTGACAGATTCCCCCTTTTTTTTTTAACAATCATTTGTATCAAGTAATTTTTGCACGCTACAATAAGGTGTACTATGAAATTATACTTGGTATACTTAAAAAAAATGTATCAAAGTCAAATACACCTAAAACAAAATAATATAAGCACCGGAGAAGGGAGGGGGAAAGGGAGGGATCAGATAACAGGTTTAGGTAATAACAATGACCAGGGAGCAGCATATCTGCATCAAGCTCAATTGCTAATTTGTGGACAGATTCCCTTTAATTAAAGACACTCTCCTGTGTGATGTGGCTGTTACGCAGAGGAGTCTAGCTAAGCTACAGAGGAGTCTAGCTAAGCTACAGAGGAGTCTAGCTAAGCTACAGAGGAGTCTAGCTAAGCTACAGAGGAGTCTAGCTAAGCTACAGAGGAGTCTAGCTAAGCTACAGAGGAGTCTAGCTAAGCTACAGAGGAGTCTAGCTAAGCTACAGAGGAGTCTAGCTAAGCTACAGAGGAGTCTAGCTAAGCTACAGAGGAGTCCAGCTAAGCTACAGAGGAGTCCAGCTAAGCTACAGAGGAGTCCAGCTAAGCTACAGAGGAGTCCAGCTAAGCTACAGAGGAGTCCAGCTAAGCTACAGAGGAGTCCAGCTAAGCTACAGAGGAGTCTAGCTAAGCATTGCAGAGATATGGGAAAAGTACTTGCATGCCTGTGGTCAATTGGGAAGATTGCCTTGTATATCTATAGCACCCTGGAGCAAGTGTACTTTGGAGTCTGGATGTTTGTGGACATTTGTCCCTATTGCTGCTATGCAAAGCCATCAACCTCCTACTTTATTGCACTTTGAAGGGTGAACCTGCACTATGATTTATGCCGCTGTTTGCACTTATACTGTTTTATATTTTTGAACTGCATTTTATGTTTACTATAATATATCCTGTTCATTTGCACTGTTATTGTACTGTATTTGCACTGCTCTGTGGAAAGGGTTAATGCTCAGCCAGCTAATACTGAGATTCTACAAATTGAATCTCAGTATTATGGATATATGAAGGATATAATGATGTATGTGGATATTATGGGGGTAAAATATATGTGGATATTATGGAGGATATAGTGATATGTGTAGATATTATAGAAGATATAATGATGTGTGTGCATATTATGGAGGATATAGGGATGTATGTAGATATTATGGAAGATATAATGATATACACAGGGTTTGGAAAAACCTACTCTGTGAAATACTTGGCAATTCACATAACAATCTTAGGGGGGGGGGGGGGTGAGAGAAACAGCTGGTGTGAGAGATGACCAGTTTGTTAAAAAAATGTGCTGTGTCTGTGATATCTGTGCACCAGAAACTAAAACCTTTAGACTTCAGTAGTAGACTTCAGTTACAATTACAGCCAGTTCTCTGGTGTAAAGTATAGTAATTGTTTCAGATTTTGCTGGCCCCACTCCTTCTGCTAAGACCTGTCCTCTTTAGAAAAAATGTCACGAGCAGCATAAAAAGGGAAAAATTTGAGCGATGTATCAGCTGGAGGGGGGAGGGAGGAGGGGCCGGTGTCATGCAAATGTAGCGGGGCCGGTCCGGTCACTGTACTCCGGCCCCGCCGCTCACTCACTTCCTTAATGCCTAAACCTTTTATAATAATAACTTTATTTGAAGTTACAATCCCCAGCCCCATCTGTACTACTTACTAAATGTCCTGTAGCAGGCAGAGCAGGGCGGGTGACCGGCTGTAACTCACTGATGTCACGTGCCTGCGCCGCCTACTTCATTCATAAAGTAGGCGGCGCAGGCACGTGACATCAGTGAGTTACGGCCGGCCGCCCGCTCTACTCTGCCTGCTACAGGACATTTAGTAAGTAGTACAGATGGGGTTGGGGATCGGAACTTCAATTAAAGTTATTTTTATAAAAGGTTTAGGCAAAAAAGCAGTGAGTGAGCGGCGGGGCCGGAGTACAGTGACCGCACCGGCCCCGCCGCATTTGCATGCCACCGGCCCCTCCCACAGGTTTAGCTCCGGTATATTAGGGCATCTGTGGATGCCACTATTATGGGGTGGGGGATATGTGGATGGCACTGTTATGGGGTGGGGGATCTGTGGGTGACACATATATAGCAGTGCCATCCACAGATCCACTCCTCCATAACAGTGCCATCCACAGATCATCTCCCATAACAGTGCCATCCACAGATCCCCCCATAACAGTGCCATCCACAGATCCCCCCATAACAGTGCCATCCACAGATCCCCCCATAACAGTGCCATCCACAGATCCCCCCATAACAGTGCCACCCACAGATCCCCCATAACAGTGCCATCCACAGATCCCCCCATAACAGTGCCATCCACAGATCCCCCCATAACAGTGCCATCCACAGATCCCCCCATAACAGTGCCACCCACAGATCCCCCCATAACAGTGCCATCCACAGATCCCCCCCCATAACAGTGCCATCCACAGATCCCCCTCATAACAGTGCCATCCACAGATCCCCCCCATAACAGTGCCATCCACAGATCCCCCCCATAACAGTGCCATCCACAGATCCCCCCCCATAACAGTGCCATCCACAGATCCCCCCCCCATAACAGTGCCATCCACAGATCCCCCCCCATAACAGTGCCATCCACAGATCCCCCCATAACAGTGCCATCCACAGATCCCCCCCATAACAGTGCCACCCACAGATCCCCCATAGTAGTGTCATGCACAGACCACCATTAGTTCAAAACCCACCAAAAGCACACCTTTTGGTTAAAACATTTTTTTTTTCTTATTTTCCTCCTCAAAAAACGTCTTATGGGCCGGTGCGTCTTATAGGGCGAAAAATACGGTAGTTTTCCAGTTTGGCTATAAAAAGTGTTGGCTGTCCGAGATTTTGGAATAAGTTGTCCAGAAAAAGGAAAAATTCTAATTAACAACGCTGATGATAGGTAACATAATAATTGTTTATTATTCAGAATATTAATACAAATTATCATTTACGTTCATGGTTGTCAATAATTCTCATCCAGTACTACTTATTCACAGCATTTGGCCTACAATTCTAGAATCATCAGAGCCCACTGCTCCCTGTACAAAAATAATTTAAATACAATATTCCTGCAATATTTTCATCTTATCTGACGTCATAAAAAATGCGATGTTGTGCTGGATGAGGCACCTTTTCCTCCACAAAAGTCATCCCGAGTCCATCAATGATTTTTTTTTTTTGTTAGTTCTCTACCTAGTACATCAAAAGCTTGAAGTTAATCTTCAAAAGAGTGCCTAAAGCTGGCCATACACATTCAATAGCTGTCCCCACTGATCATTCGGCCAATAGCTATCTCTCCCAACCCCCACCTGACACCCCTATACAGATATATGTTCAATTTGGCTGAGCATTGTCAATGGGGAGACTGAAGTGGCTTCTCTCCTGAGAGAACAAAAGAATCGGGTGAAAATTTTCCGTTTGATCCTCTGTCCGGAGCTCCCTATACACATTAAACTATTGGATGACCCCAACATTCTTGGTGGATTTGGCTGATAATACACTAATGTGTATAGGGGCCTTAAAGAGGTTGTGTAGGCACTATATATTAATGACCTATCCTCAGGATAGATCATTAATATCTGATTTGTGTGGGTCCAACCCAAGGCACTCCCTCAATCAGCTGTTTGAAGAGGAGGTGGCACTCCATGTGAGCACTGCTTCCTCTTCCTTACACTTTAACACCTTTCTTAAATGTGGGCCACAAACACCACTACTCCGGCATGTGCCCAAAATATCTAACACCAGAAAATAGCAGCCAGAGTATTATAGACATATACTGTATAAATAGATCTTTATTATAACACAATGGTTAAAACATACATAAAACCACAAATAACAGATGGTGGTGGAAAATAGAAAACCAAGGGCTAGACGCCCTAGCAGGTCACGAGGGTCGCTTACAGGAGTTATGATACTTTAAAGGCGGCATGTATGTAAAAATGTCACACACAATAGTATATTATTCCTACAGCAGCCACATCAACCACAGTAACATATTGTCATATCATGCCAGCCACATGTCCTGCACCCCGACGCGCGTTTCGCTTAATGCTTCATCATGGGGTGAATGACCTTACACTGTGTGGTGTCTCCCTCTCAGCGGCGTAGTGTAATTACTGTACAAGTCAGAGGCGGACTGGGAACTTAAAGTGGCCCTGGAAAAAACCCTAAAAGTGGCCCCATGCTGTAAGAGTGTCCAGATTGATAGGAGGAGGGGCAAGAGAAGTAGGTGGGGTGAGCAATACAATAGCACAAAATACCATCAGATCAGAACCATATATCACAGTGCAGCACTATATATTGTCCCAAAATCTGCCCCTTTGTGGTGTCCTTCAAGAGATGCTGTTTTCTGTCTCTTCCAAAAGTTGTCCTGATTAAGATATTGAGAATATGTCTAGGGGTTGAGTTGTGGGCCACAGCAGTTGAATTCAGGAGAGTATGTGCGGTTGCTGGCCAGATATGGTTTACTTGATAGGCCAGAGTACCTGATTCTCACAGCTTTAATTACCGCTGAAGGCTCATTATGTACCCAGCCAGCGGTAGAAAGGAGGGCTTGGGCAGCCCCCTGGGCATTGGCCCACTGGGAAATTTCCCTGTAAGGTCTATGGCCAATCCTCCCCTGGTACAAGTACTCCCTCAATTCAAGTGAATGAAGCGAATACTTGTAAGCATAAGTCATCAATTTATACTGCTGCACAACCCCTTTAAAGGGCTTCTGTCACCCCACTAAACTCTTTTTTTTTTTGGGGTACTTATAATCCCTATCCTGCGATATAGCTATACATTATTTTATTAATCATTTTCGTTCTGTAGATATGCCCAAAAATGTACTTTTATAAAATGCTAATTACCTTTCTACCAGCAAGTAGGGCGTCTACTTGCTGGTAGAAGCCGCAAAAAACCGCCCCCTCCTCTTGTTGATTGACAGGGCCAGCTGCTATCTCTTCCTCCGGCCAGCCCTGTCAGCATTTCAAAAATCGCACGCCTGTGTTCATTCGGCGCAGGCGCTCTGAGATAAGGAGGCTTGCCTCCTCAGCACTCCCTCAGTGCACCTGCGCCGATGACGTCTTCTCTTTCGGTGACGTCATTGGCGCAGGCGCACTGAGGGAGTGCTGAGGAGGCGAGCCTCCTTATCTCAGAGCGC
This sequence comes from Bufo bufo, assembly GCF_905171765.1. Lineage (NCBI taxonomy): Eukaryota > Metazoa > Chordata > Amphibia > Anura > Bufonidae > Bufo > Bufo bufo. The sequence goes on from NC_053390.1 coordinate 352,349,165, forward strand.
CTGCGCCGAATGAACACAGGCGCGCGATTTTTGAAATGCTGACAGGGCTGGCCGGAGGAGGAGATCGCGGCTGGCCCTGTCAATCAACAAGAGGAGGGGGCGGTTTTTTGCGGCTTCTACCAGCAAGTAGACGCCCTACTTGCTGGTAGACAGGTAATTAGCATATTATAAAAGTACATTTTTTGGCATATCTACAGAACGAAAATGATTAATAAAATAATGTAAAGCTATATCGCAGGATAGGGATTATAAGTACCCAAAAAAAATATATGAGTTTAGTGGGGTGACAGAAGCCCTTTAAGGTTGATGGCTATTGCAATCTTAGTTTTCTTCAACCCTCTGAGTCTGATGGCCTTGCCATGGGACCAGGAACAAAAAGGTTCTCTTGGGGAAAATTACTGTGTCACAGTTTCGACTAGCTGTAATTGGGCATGTCCATCCAGAAAGAGGGCATGAGGAACCTGATGCTTACAGACACACCTTTGAGGTTTCTAGGCTCAGGGGATATGATATGGGCAACTGTGTACCTAAAAACCTTGTGATCTAAAAATGATACACAAGGAATATACAGAGACAAATTAAAACAAATAAACAGCCTTCAAGATGGGAATATTGAATTAATTCCTAGATATGATGCCCAGGTAAGGATGGCACATGTGCACTCAATAGTCAAAAAATGTAGCTAGATAATCCCAGTATGATATTATATAGCTACGAAGGACATATCTGCATTAATCACATGCCACATTATCCAAGAAAAGAAATCTAAGAACTTGATATTTGAATCTGAGAACTTAATATTTCTTAAAGTAGGAATTTGCCATATTTCTTTACCGGGTGAGGTATAATTCTGATAGATACAATATGTTCTGGGAGGCTGAATCCTCAAACATATTGAGAATTCTCTGCCCACTAGCTTGATGATTGGAGGCCGGTTTCAACATGCCAGTGATTGAGACAGGCATACAAATTACCAAAATATGTAAATTGCAGGGAAAAAAAAGTGAAAAAAAGAATCCCTATGATAGGAAGTCATTTTTAATACACCTACCTACTTCTGGGCAGTTTCCTCAAGCTTTGCACTGTACATGCTGCTAAATATTTCCTATGCTGATGGTGGCTATTACAGATGACGAGCTGTTTTTTATCTAGAAGAAACCATTATTATAGTGCATCATAATTTATGCTTATCTTGCTGAACAGTTTATAACTGCACTTAGATAGCAATTTTCTGTTAATATTTTACCCCCGTTCGACTTTACTGATATCTTATCTTCAATGTCAACCACTTTCCCTAAAATATTTGCACAGAATTTCAGAACCATTTTCACATGCCTATAAGGCTTTATGTGTACTGTATTTTATTATACTGAATAGGAAGTTATACAACGGGAATAATAGTCATTTTCAAAATACCTGCTAGAATGAAACAGCAGAAGTCAGAGTAGTGCATGGGGCTGGAAGTAGAAAGATGCAAACAACAAATCCAGCTCACCCTGTATGTCGCCTTCCCAGCGCACGGATCCAACCAGGTAGGTCTTGTGTTAGCAGTAAAAAAGAAAGCTTGATCCAGCTCTTGTGGGATAGTTGCTCCAGCTTTATTGATGGACATTGATCACATACAGTGGACCCCTCTGCACACTGGTAACCCTTTAGTTAGCATGTTTCCACCACTTCTTGGTCTTAATCATAACATCAGACCAAGAAGTGGTGGAAACATGCTAACTAAAGGGTTACCAGTGTGCAGAGGGGTCCACTGTATATGATAAATTTTCATCAATAAAGCTGGAGCAACTATCCCACAAGTGCTGGATCAAGCTTTCTTTTTTACTGTAAGTAGAAAGCCCATGAAAACTGAATGCACTGTCAATATAAACTTTGCTCTCCTATAGAAGTGCCCCCATATTAGTGCCACAAGTAATGTTTATGTAGCACAACCAATACAATAGAGTACATGTAGCTCTTCATGCATTACTTTTATCACTATAACATTTGCAGAATTATCCTAGTATATGTATGAATCTGACCTCAACCCTTACCAAACAATTAGGGTGTTACATGTTAAACATGTTTAGACAGATTGATGACCACGATCAGAACGGTCATAATATATAACGAAAGATTATTTTTTCCTGCACCGAGCAATAAACAGCAAAAAAACATCCTGTGAACCTTCAACAACCAAGTCACAGCCAACTCTTTGTGCAATAAATTGACACGTTAAACCACCATGTGGAACATCCTGTTGACTGTGTGCCCAGCTTCCGATTTATTAAAGGTTTTACTCATTGACTCCAGAGTTGGCCTCAATGTAATACCCTACATGGTTAATCTTCTTCCTCTCCTTCTTTTTCTCTTTGCTTGTCATTGTTTTCGAGCAAGAAAGGCAGAAAAAAGCTAAGTCTTTCAATGATCAGATTTACCAAAACTTAAACCCTTCACAACCTCCGCTGTACATGTACAGCGGAGGTTGTCACTTTAAAGATGGCAACCGCTTGCAAGTGCAGCGAGCACGATTGCTGTCGGGTTTCTGCTGTTTCATACAGCAGAGGCCCGAGACTACAGTCTGACATTGGCCATAAGGCCGATGACAGACATTTTTTTACCACTCAGATGCCGTGGTCAAATGTGACCATGACATCTGAGCGGTGAAGATGCGGGAGTCACATGTTCCTGCGCCCATAACAGCTTTCCCTGGCTGATGTCAGGGAAGCTGTTACATTACTGTGATGGCCCGAAGCCTGCTTTAGGCTCCAAAACCTATCACTGATATATACCAATACAGGCCAGCAGGTGGCAGCACTGTATTGGAATATAGTGAATGCTGTGTTCTGTGATGGATAAATATATCCAATGGTTGCTGGTTATAGTCACCTAGAGTGACTTAAAAAATGTAAAAGAAAAAAGAAAGTTTTTAAAAATAAAAAAAATATAAAAGTTCAAATCCCCCTCCTTATCCCCAAAATTAAAATAAACAAACAATAAAAAAAATCATAGGCACTGCCGCGTCTGAAAATGTCCATACTATTAAAATATAAGAAAATCTATCCCATATGGCGAATGGCATAATGGAAAAAAAAATCAAAATGGCCAATTTGCCATTTTTTGTCACTTTACCTCCCCAAACAGCTCCGTAGACTTAATTATAAAAAAGTTATAGGGGTTAGAATATGGCAATAAAAAGAAAAAAAAATTGATTTTTTTTTTCTTCAAAGTTTACATTTTTTTCAGTATTAAAACACAATAAAAACCGTACAAATGTGGTAATGATGTAATTGTACTGACCTGGAGAATGAAGGTAACAGGTCAGTTTTACCACACAGGGAACGCTGTAAAAACAAAACCCATAAAACTGGTGGAATTGCATCTTTTTATCAATTTTCTACTCCATTTGGAACTTTCCAGCTCCCCACTACATCAATGTAATGCAATATTAATTAGTGCCATTAGTACTATGTGAAGAAAAACATAAAAAAGTTATGGCTCTGCGAAGGCAGGGAGAAAAATTGAAAACGCAAAAACAATGGGTCCTCTAAGGGTTAAAGATGATATTGACCTGTTCTCTGATTACCAACCTGAAAATTTAAACTATACTCATCAATTTATATATGATTTGTCAGGCTACTTCTTCTTATTCTTTGCCATTGTTCCTTTGATCAACATCTCAAATACACATTTCCAAGTCAGATATATACCTAAGGCCTCTTTCACACGGGCGTTGTGGAAAAATGTGCGGGTGCGTTGCGGGAATACGTGCGATTTTTCCGCGCGAGTGCAAAACATTGTAATGCGTTTTGCACTCGCGTGAGAAAAATCGGGCATGTTTGGAACCCAAACCCGAACTTCTTCACAGAAGTTCGGGCTTGGGATCGGTGTTCTGTAGATTGTATTATTTTCCCTTATAACATGGTTATAAGGGAAAATAATAGCATTCTGAATACAGAATGCATAGTAAAATAGCGCTGGAGGGGGTTAAAAAAAATAAAAAAATAATTTAACTCCCCTTAATCCACTTGATCGCGGAGCCGGCATCTCCTTCTGTCTTCATCTTAGCTGTGTGGAGCAACAGGACCTGTGGTGACGTCACTCCGATCATCACATGATCCATCACATGATCTTTTACCATGGCGATGGATCATGTGACGGACCATGTGATGAGCGCAGTGACGTCACCACAGGTCCTGTTGCTCCACACAGCTAAGATGAAGACAGAAGGAGATGCCGGCTCCGCGATCAAGTGGATTAAGGTGAGTTAAATTATTATTATTTTTTTTAACCCCTCCAGCGCTATTTTACTATGCATTCTGTATTCAGAATGCTATTATTTTCCCTTATGACCATGTTATAAGGGAAAATAATTATGATCGGGTCTCCATCCCGATCGTCTCCTTACAACCGTGCGTGAAAATCGCACCGCATCCGCACTTGCTTGCGGATGCTTGCGATTTTCACGCAACCCCATTCACTTCTATGGGGCCTGCGTTGCTTGAAAAATATAGAGCAGAATATAGAGCATGCTGCGATTTTCACGCAACACACAAGTGATGCGTGAAAATCACCGCTCATGTGAACAGCCCCATAGAAATGAATGGGTCGGTATTCAGTGCGGGTGCAATGCGTTCAACTCACGCATCGCATCCGTGCGGAATACTCGCCCGTGTGAAAGGGGCCTAAGGGTAGTTTCACACACATTTTTTTGGGATGGGATTTTGGGACAGATTTTCCTGCAGGTTTTTCAGTCAGATGTGGATTTGGCCACATTGCTGGCACAGCCTTCTTGCAGGCAGTTCTGGAATAGAATTCTGGAAATGGGCTGGACAACAAACGCTGCGTGTAGCGATATTTGTCCAGCCGTTTCTTGGCATATTTGTTGGATTGCGGCCGAATCACCGCCAGACTCCATTATAGTTAATAGGGCTGGAGTCCTGCAATGCTGAATCCGGCAGGCTGTTCCTGGCCAGTACCGCTTACCAGATCGGTAAATGATAGTGTGAAACTCGCCTTTGAAAGGAATTGGAAATATATAGAAAGGACTTATACTTCTTTCTTATGGATTCACCCCTAGCTTTGGCTGGAAAACCTGCAGTAAAATCTGTCTCAAAACCTCCTCCAAAAAACTCAAGTGTGAAGAACCTACCCTAAAAAGGGTTTCCAGGATTATGCCCCTTTCTAACTAGCTCCCAGAGCGCGTATACCTAATGAAAAATTCATACTCACCTGCCCCCTTGATTCCAAAATGGTTAATGTTGTTGGGGATAAGCTGCATCCAGAAGGAGCTGGCAATGCTTTTTCCCCTCTATTGAAAAAAATGCATGTGCAAAAATGCATGCTATATTGCTATTTTTAAATGGACACCTGTCAGAAAAAGGTATTTTTTAAACTTCAGTATACAGGTTATAGTTACTAAATTTCTGGAGAAGGGTCATGCTGCAGGGAGTTATTTTGATCCTCTGATTGGAGTCGGGAAGAAATTTTCCCCCTAAAATTGGTAAAATTGGCTTCTACCTCATGGAGTTTTTTCTGGATTTACTTGCAGGATAACAGGCTGAACTGGATGGACAGATGTTTTTTTTTCAGCCTTACAAACTATGGGGGTAATTTACTAATCTAAAATACCCCTAAATCAGGCATATTTCAGGTGCAGATGGTGGCGCAATTGCGCCGTTATATGAGACTTCGCCGTGTGGGCGGGTAAGGGGATGGGCCAGCAGGACCATTTCATTTATCATTTTCTACACCTGTTTTAGGCGTAGAAAATGGTCTAAATGTAAGACAGCTAGGAATCTGTCTTAGGCCCCCTGCACACGAACGTGTGCTTCCCGTTGCCGTATTGCGGACCGTATTTGCGGATCCGCAATACACGGGTGCCGTTCCGTGGGCATTCCGCATCCCGGATGCGTACCCATTCACTTGAATGGGTCCGCAAATCCGGAGATGCGGAATGGTGCGGAACGGAAGCACGGAACGGAACCCTACGGAAGCACTACAGAGTGCTTCCGTGGGGTTTCATCCCGTACTTCCGTTCGGCAAAAAGATAGGACATGTTCTATCTTTTTGCGGAACGGCCGGATCGCAGACCCATTAAAGTGAATGGGTCCGCGATCCGCTGCGGCTGCCCCACGGACATGTTCGTGTGCAGGGTGCCTTACATTGAGAACTGGCGCTGGATGCACCAAAGTTATAGAGAGGCCGGCACCTCTTCATAACTCCGGTGGATCCACTGTCAGCTAGGGGGCTTTATTAAGACCGACATCTAAAACGCCGGTCTTAATAAATGTGCCCCTAAGTTACTTTGTTATTATTAATAGAGAGTAAGGCCCCTTTCACATGGGCGTTGCGGGAAAATGTGCGGGTGCGTTGCGGGAACACCCGCGATTTTTCTGCGCGAGTGCAAAACATTGTAATGCGTTTTGCACTCGCGTGAGAAAAATCGCGCATGTTTGGTACCCAAACCCGAACTTCTTCACAGAAGTTCGGGCTTGGGATCGGTGTTCTGTAAGATTGTATTATTTCCCCTTATAACATAGTTATAAGGGAAAATAATAGCATTCTGAATACAGAATGCATAGTAAACTAGCGCTGGAGGGGTTAAAAAAAAATAATAATAATTTAACTCACCTTAGTCCACTTGATCGCGGACCGGCATCTCCTTCTGTCTCCTTTGTTGAATAGGACCTGTGGTGAGCATTAATTCCAGGAACAGGACCTTTGATGACGTCACTCCGGCCATCACATGGTACGTCACATGATCTTTTACAATGGTGATTCACCATGGTAAAAGATCATGTGACGTACCATGTGATGACCGGAGTGACGTCATCAAAGGTCCTGTTCCTGGAATTAATGCTCACCACAGGTCCTATTCAACAAAGGAGACAGAAGCGATGCCGGCTACGCGATCAAGTGGACTAAGGTGAGTTAAATAATTTTAATTTTTTTTTAACCCCTCCAGCGCTAGTTTACTATGCATTCTGTATTCAGAATGCTATTATTTTCCCTTATAACCATGTTATAAGGGAAAATAATAATGATCGGGTCTCCTAGCAACCGTGCGTGAAAATCGCACCGCATCCGCACTTGCTTGCAGATGCTTGCGATTTTTACGCAACCCCATTCACTTCTATGGGGCCTGGGTTGCGTGAAAAACGCAGAATATAGAGCATGCTGCGATTTTCACGCAACGCACAAGTGATGCGTGAAAATCACCGCTCATGTGAACAGCCCCATAGAAATGAATGGGTCGGTATTCAGTGCGGGTGCAATGCGTTCACCTCACGTATCGCATCCGCGCGGAATACTCGCCCGTGTGAAAGGGGCCTAAATCCTTTTTGAATTTTTGGCTATTTTTCTTTTCCATTTCGGCAGTACTATGCCATTGAAAATTAAATGCAAATAAAAAGTAAATATTGTCCTTCTGTAGCAGTCAACACAAATGATAACATTTTCTATCTAGATAGGTCTATTGTTTGTTTCCTGCTACTATCAAGGGAAAGATGTTATATAATGTTTTCTGGATGGGTCTAGATAAAGATTCCACAGAAGAGCATTGCATTGATTAGGCTACTTTCACATTAGCGTTCAAAAACGCTTCAGTTTTGTCCCTATTCATTGTCAATGGGGACAAAACTGAACTAAACGGAATGCACCAAAATGCATTCCGTTCCGTTTGGTTGCCTCCCCATCGCGGACAGAAAAATTCTGCAAGCAGCGGTTTTCTGTCCGTGATGTGGTGCGGAGCAAGACGGATCCGTCCTGATACACAATGTAAGTCAATGGGGACGGATTAGTTTTCTCTGACACAATAGAAAACGGATCCGTCCCCCATTGACTTTCAATGGTGTTTAAGACGGATCCAACATGGCTATAGAAGACATAATGCAACCGGATCCGTTCATGACGGATGCATGTGGTTGTATTATTGTAACGGAAGCGTTTTTGCAGATCCATGATGGATCTGCAAAAAACGCTAATGTGAAAGTAGCCTTAGTGTAACATGTGATGTTCTAATTGAGTCACTACAGGGGGACTCTCTCTGGTCACAGTTATGGTCTGGCTGAAAAATGTTAAAGGATAACGGTCATATATTTTTTTTTTTTGGAGTATTGGATTGTGGTGATTAATATCTCCTTAGTGGCCCTATTTAAACTTTTTTTTAACTGTGTATTCAATTACCCCTTAATTCCACATTTTCGTTCCCTGTACTGCCTACTTTTACCTGTGCTTAAAATAGGGTTGCTAGTCATGGTCCGTCTATCTGTTGATAGACGGAGCACGCAGCGTGCAGGCTCACATTACTGACAGCCAGGGACTGTAAGTAAATGATTAAAGCCAGGTCCTCCCCAGCATCTGATAACAGTGCCTGGGCTGTGTGCACTTCTCCCTGCCCCTGCGCTTGGCAGACGCTCCCTCACTCAGCAGAGCTGGACAATGCAGAGTCGAAGCAGCGGAGACCAGGGAAGGGAGATCTGCCATCTGCTCAGTATATAAATGAAAGCAACATGTGGTAAGAGGACCCCTTTGTGCTGCAGAAGATTAACCCTTTAGGGGGGAGGGCTCTGGTTACTGGCACTTTTGGGGGGCTATTGTTACTGGCTAGTGAGGGCAGGCGGGATTAGCCTCAGGGTGAGGGCAGTGGCGGCCATCTTAACTGAATAGTGAAATTGCAGTTTTATGCAGACTGGTTGCTAAGGGCTGAATCTTATTAAATATGGGGTAAGTCAGTCTAATAGTAACTGATTCTGGAATATCATGTTATTAGTAACTACATATATGAAAATTGAAATTAGGGTCTAAATGTGACAGTTATCCTTTAAGAGAGAGTGTTTGCTAAAAGTCCAAACAAAGGAAGAAGTCAAATCAAGAGCCAGGACACGAAGTAGAAGACATGAAGTAACATAGTAAAATAGTTTATAAGGCTGAAAAAAGACATCTACCCAGTTCAGGCTGTTATCCTGCAAGTTGATCCAGAGGAAGGCAAAAAAAAAACTGTGAGGTAGAAGCCAATTTTCCTCACTTTAAGGGAAAAAAATTCCCTCCCAACTCCAATAAGGCAATCAGAATAAGTCTCTGGATCAACGACCCCTCTCTAGTAGCTATAGCCTGTAATATTATTTCGCTCCAGAAATACATCCAGGCCCCTCTTGAATTCCTTTATTGTACTCACCATCACCACCTCCTCAGGCAGAGAGTATCATAGTCTCACTGCTCTTACCGTAAAGAATCCTCTTCTATGTTTGTGTACAAACCTTCTTTCCTCCAGACGCAGAGGATGTCCCCTCGTCACAGTCCTGGGGATATATAGATGATGGGAGAGATCTCTGTACTGACCCCTGATATATGTATACATAGTTATTAGATCTCCTCTTAGTCTAAAGTGAATAACCCTAATTCTGATAATCTTTCAGGATACTGTAGTCCACCCATTCCAGTTATTACTTGCCCTCCTCTGGACCCTCTCCAGCTCTGCTATGTCTGCCTTGTTCACAGGAGCCCAGAACTGTACACAGTCCTCCATGTGTGGTCTGACTAGTGATTTGTAAAGTGCCAGAACCATGTTCTCATCACTGGCATCTATGCCCCTTTTGATGCACCCCATAATCTTATTGGCCTTGGCAGCAGCTGCCTGACACTGGTTTCTACAGCTTAGTTTGCTGTTTATTAAAAGTGCTTTTCCATGTCAGTGTTACCCAGTGACTTGCATCCTTCCCATGTGCATAACCTTACATTTGTCAGTGTTAAACCTCATCTGCCACTTCTCTGCCCAAGCCTCCAATCTATCCAGATACCTCTGTAGCAGTATACTGTCCTCTTCCCTGTTAATTACTTTACACAGTTTAATGTCATCTACAAAAATTATTTTACTGCGCAAGCCTTCTACAAGATCATTCATAAATATATTGAAGAGCATAGGGCCCAATACTGACCCCTGTGGTACCCCACTAGTGACAGTGACCCAATCTGAGTGTGTGACCTGCACTACCTGGATTTCATGGTCGCTATTATGGCACCCAACAGGTGAGCTTTAGTGTTAGGACCCGTCTTATAGAGATCGCCTTGGCGTGCGGCAGACGGGCTCAAATGATTTTGTACAAAATGTATTTGCTAAGCATCTCTAAGTTATTAGCATAGCATTTGCAATGTAATATACTTTTGTACTCTACTTTTGGTTTGTAGAGTGCTGTTGCACTATGTGTTTGTCCAATCTGAGTGTGTACCATTAATACCCACTAGTGATGGACGAACATCGGCCGGGACGTTTTGCGAACGTTCGCGATCAAATGTTTGCGAACCGCGCGTTCGCTGCGGTCCCCATTTACTTTAATGGCAGGCGAACCTGAAAAACCTTCAGTTCATATTTGCAGCCACCAAATACTTACTAGAAGTGCACAAATAGTCCCACAACATGGACAGTGTGTAATGACCGACGTCACGCACAGGGAGGATAAAAGGGAAAGCCCTGCCCAAGGGAGAGGGAAAGGTGGTGACCCCTAACTCACCTTGCGGCTGGCACCTGACTGCCCTGACGTCCCTAGACGGGTTCCTCACCCGTGCGGCGATCACGTGCCTAAACCCTGGCTTCCCCTTAAATGAGCCCTAGATAGTGAACGGGCCGGTGGGATCGCTAGTCCGCACCACTATCACTAAGAAGGAAACACCAGGGAGAGGACAGACAAAACAGACAAACACATACACCCAGGTGGGCGATCACAATAGACCACAAAGGTCCAACAGGGATCCGGAGGGTAGCGTTCTGGACCAACTACCAGAGAACGCAGCAACACAGCTCCAGAAGGTCAGAATAGATGTCCAGGCAGGAAGTTCTATCTCTGGCAACCAGAGAAGTGTGAGAGAGGAATATAAGGAGGTTTGGGAGTGCTGGACAAGGAACAGCTGAGGAGAAGGAGCTACGGATCCCTGAGTGAGCCAAAAGGGATTGCAAAGCAAACCCAGAAAGCTACCATAAGGAAAACAGCCCTATCTTAAATAGAGCGTGCAGCCAACCGCTGCGACTTCCTGACCCCGGGTATAACGGAGTCAGGCGTGGTTCTCGATACCCTCGTGACAGTACCCCCCTCTCTACGAGGGGCCTCCGGACACTCAGGACCAGGTCTCTCAGGATGAGAGGCATGAAAAACCCGAACTAGCCTGTCGGCGTTTACCTCAGACGCAGGAACCCACATTCTTTCCTCGGGACCGTAACCTCTCCAATGCACCAGATATTGAAGAGAGCGGCGGACCCGATGAGAATTAACAATTTTGGATATCTGAAATTCTAGATTACCATCCACAACAACAGGAGGGGGTGGCAGCGGTGACGGTTCTAGAGGTGGAACATATTTTTTGAGTAACGACTTATGAAAAACATTATGAATTTTAAAAGTCTGAGGTAACTCCAGGCGAAAAGCCACGGGGTTGATGATGGCTACAATTTTGTAAGGACCAATAAACCTAGGACCCAGTTTCCAAGAGGGAACCTTCAATTTAATATTCCTAGTAGACAACCACACATAGTCATTCACTCCTAGGTCCGGACCTGGCGACCGTCTCTTATCAGCCATGCATTTGTATTTACCTCCCATATTTTTCAAGTTAGCTTGCACCTTCCGCCATACCGATGAAAGAGATGACGAAAACCGTTCCTCTTCGGGAACCCCAGAAGACCCCCCCTCTTTGAAAGTACAGAATTGGGGATGAAAACCATATGCACCAAGAAATGGTGACTTGCCAGTGGATTCCTGATGACGATTATTTATGGCAAACTCAGCTAACGGTAAATATGATGACCACAACTCTTGGTTTTCAGACACAAAACATCTTAGATATGTCTCCAGGTTTTGGTTGGTACGCTCAGTCTGTCCATTCGACTGAGGATGGAAAGCTGAGGAAAAGGACAAGTGTACCCCCAAATGGGAACAAAAAGCTTTCCAAAATTTAGAAATAAACTGGGTACCCCGATCCGAAACAACATCGGAGGGGACCCCGTGAAGCTTCACGATTTCACTGACGAATACCCGAGCAAGAGTCTTAGCATTAGGTAGTGCGGGTAACGCAATGAAGTGTACCATTTTGCTAAACCTGTCCACTACTACCAAAATAACTGTTTTACCCGCAGACAAAGGTAAGTCAGTGATAAAATCCATTGACAGATGTGTCCATGGTCTATTGGGAATGACGAGTGGTAATAGAGACCCTGCAGGACGTGTATGTGAAACTTTTGCGCGCGCACAGGTAGAACAAGAAGACACAAAATCCAAAATATCCTGACGCAACCTTGGCCACCAAAAACGACGAGACAATAGCTCCAAGGTTGCTTTACTACCCGGGTGCCCAGCAAGTGCCGAACTATGATGTTCCTTTAATAATTCGAAACGTAGGTTCAACGATACAAACAATTTCTCTGAGGGGCAAGAGACCGGGGCGTCCCCCTGGGCCTCTAACACCTTCCCCTCCAAAACAGAGTGTACCGCAGAAACAATCACTCCTCTTTGAAGAATGGGCACCGGATCACTCACATTACCCCCTCCAGGGAAACAACGAGATAGTGCATCAGCCTTGGTGTTCTTTGCCCCAGGACGATAGGTAATCACAAAGTTAAACCTGGTAAAAAATAGCGACCACCTAGCCTGTCTAGGGGTGAGACGCTTAGCTGATTCGAGGTACAGAAGATTTTTGTGGTCCGTAATCACAGTGACGGGGTGGACTGCCCCCTCTAAGAAGTGACGCCACTCCTCAAACGCAAGTTTAATAGCCAATAGTTCCCTATTGCCAATATCGTAGTTCTTTTCTGCTGCAGATAGTTTTTTAGAAAAGAAAGCACAAGGACGCCATTTGCCAGGAGACGGACCCTGAGACAGCACCGCCCCCACTCCCACCTCTGACGCATCGACTTCAACAATAAAAGGCTGAGAGACATCAGGTTGGACTAGTACAGGTGCTGAGGTAAACCTCTCTTTTAGAGAGGAAAAAGCAACTTTAGCGGCGTCAGACCATTTAGAAAAATCAGTCCCCTTCCTAGTCATGTCAGTAAGCGGTTTTACAATAAGTGAATAATTTTTAATGAATTTCCTATAGAAATTCGCGAAGCCCAAGAACCGTTGTAGTGCTTTGAGGTTCTCAGGAAGATCCCAATTTAAAATTGCCTGGACCTTCCTAGGATCCATACGGAAACCTGAAGCAGATAAAAAATAACCTAGGAATTGTATCTCCTGAACGGCGAAGACCCATTTTTCAATTTTGGCATATAATTCATTTGTCCGTAGGACCTGCAGTACTTGTCTGACATGCACCTCATGTGTTTTCAGATCAGACGAATAAATTAAAATATCATCTAGGTATATTACCACAAACCTGCCGATTAGATGACTAAAAATGTCATTAATGAAATGTTGAAAGACGGCAGGAGCATTGGTCAGACCGAAAGGCATGACTAGATTTTCATAATGCCCCTCAGGGGTGTTAAACGCTGTCTTCCACTCATCCCCCTCCTTAATACGAATCAGATTGTAGGCCCCCCTAAGATCAAGTTTGCAGAACCACCTAGCACCCGCAATCTGGTTAAACAGGTCAGGAATGAGAGGAAGAGGGTATGGGTCTCGGATGGTTATCCGATTTAATTCGCGAAAATCTAGTCAAGGACGCAGGCCCCCATCTTTCTTTTTAACGAAGAAAAACCCTGCAGCCACGGGTGAAGAAGAGGGTCTGATGTGTCCCTTAGCCAAGCTCTCAGAGATATAATCTTTCATGGCTTGTCTCTCTGGACCCGAAAGATTATATAACCTGGTCTTGGGTAATTTTGCGCCGGGAATAAGGTTAACCGGGCAATCATAAGGACGATGAGGTGGTAACTTCATATGATAGAAACTTTTAAATACATAAAGGGAATCAACAAGGTAAAAGAGGAGAGAATATTTAAAAGAAGAAAAACTGCTACAAGAGGACATAGTTTTAAATTAGAGGGGCAAAGGTTTAAAAGTAATATCAGGAAGTATTACTTTACTGAGAGAGTAGTGGATGCATGGAATAGCCTTCCTGCAGAAGTGGTAGCTGCAAATACAGTGGAGGAGTTTAAGCATGCATGGGATAGGCATAAGGCCATCCTTCATATAAGATAGGGCCAGGGGCTATCCATAGTATTTAGTATATTGGGCAGACTGGATGGGCCAAATGGTTCTTATCTGCCGACACATTCTATGTTTCTATGTTTCTAACTTCTGACAACCCTTTTCAGAAAAAACATCCTCAAAATCCGAAATAAATGTAGGTAGGGTAGTTATGGAGGCGACCTAGCAATTGCTATTTAAGCAATTTTCTCTGCACTGCTCACTCCGCTCCAATATCTCCCTGGCCTGCCAATCCACTACTGGATTGTGCGCTACCAACCAGGGAAGACCCAGCACTACCGGAGTGGGAAGCCACTCCAGAACATAACCTGAAAGCATCTCGTTATGGTGGTCCCGTACCCGAAGGTGTAAATTATGAACAATGTGGGTGAGGTTTCTCTGAGACAGGGGAGCAGAATCAATAGCGAATATGGGAATGGGTCTCTGTAACGTACAGAGAGACAAACCCATAGTGCGGGCAAAATGGGTATCTATCAAATTTACCCCTGCTCCACTGTCTAGAAAGAAAGAAATAGTCTCCGTCTTATCACCAAAAATAATAACCGCTGGCAACACAAATTGCGATGTACGTATAGAGGAAACGTATACCCCCCGGCTGACATCCTCCACACAGCCTGGGGTTAGTAGTTTTTCCGACGGTTTTTTGTTTCTGAGGAAAGAAGGACAGACATTAATGAAATGACCCCTCTCCCCACAAAAAAAAACAAACCCCACGCCTACGGCGAGCCTCAGGAGGACGGACCTGACGAGTAGTTCCTCCTAGCTGCATAGGCTCGTCTAAGTCCGTACAGACTAACTGCTGCTTCGGAGGGGTTACCAATTGCTATGTTTTTTTCAACCTGTCCCTAAGGCGTCTCTCTATACGGATAGAAAGGGACATAACCGCATCAAGGGAAAAGGGGGTCTCATATAATGCAAGCGCATCCTTAACCCTTTCGGATAACCCAGAGCAGAACTGACTCCTGAGAGCCGGGTCGTTCCATTGGGTATCCGTAGCCCACCTACGGAATTCAGAGCAATACTCCTCTACCGGCCGCTCTCCTTGTAAGAGTCTCCGTAATCTTGATTCAGCCAGTGCGACTCGGTCAGGGTCGTCATATATGAGACCCAAAGCCCCGAAAAATTCATCCACTGACCGGAGAGCCTGGGAATCAGCGGGTAAAGAGAACGCCCAGGACTGCGGGTCCTCCTGCAGCAGGGAAATAACAACCCCCACCCGCTGTTCTTCATTACCAGAGGAGTAAGGGCGCAGTTTAAAATATAACTTACAGGCCTCACAGAATGTCAAAAACTTGTCCCTTCCCCCAGAAAATCTGTCAGGGAGAGGGACCTTGGGTTCCGCAACAACCTGGTTACCAGTAGCAACCGCTGGGCTTGCGGTCAGTTATAATCGCTGCTGTTGCTGGAGGACCGACGCCTTCAATCCTGCCACCTCAAAAGACAGGCCATGAAATTGTTTGGACAGAGCAGCAATTTGATCCATACTGGATTCTAAGTAGGTAAAAATTATTATTATTTTTTTTACCTACACAAAATAAGGGCCAGAGATAATGTAATGACCGACGTCACGCACAGGGAGGATAAAAGGGAAAGCCCTGCCCAAGGGAGAGGGAAAGGTGGTGACCCCTAACTCACCTTGCGGCTGGCACCTGACTGCCCTGACGTCCCTAGACGGGTTCCTCACCCGTGCGGCGATCACGTGCCTAAACCCTGGCTTTCCCTAAAATGAGCCCTAGATAGTGAACGGGCCGGTGGGATCGCTAGTCCGCACCACTATCACTAAGAAGGAAACACCAGGGAGAGGACAGACAAAACAGACAAACACATACACCCAGGTGGGCGATCACAATAGACCACAAAGGTCCAACAGGGATCCGGAGGGTAGCGTTCTGGACCAACTACCAGAGAACGCAGCAACACAGCTCCAGAAGGTCAGAATAGATGTCCAGGCAGGAAGTTCTATCTCTGGCAACCAGAGAAGTGTGAGAGAGGAATATAAGGAGGTTTGGGAGTGCTGGACAAGGAACAGCTGAGGAGAAGGAGCTACGGATCCCTGAGTGAGCCAAAAGGGTTTGCAAAGCAAACCCAGAAAGCTACCATAAGGAAAACAGCCCTATCTTAAATAGAGCGTGCAGCCAACCGCTGCGACTTCCTGACCCCGGGTATAACGGAGTCAGGCGTGGTTCTCGATACCCTCGTGACACAGTGACATACCAGAGGGGGATCAATGGCAAAAATACCCACAATTTTTTTTTCAATATTTTAATCGGGGGGCATTTTTATGCGTCTTAACTCTCAAAAATGTGCCCTGCTGGAGCCTAGAATTTTTTTATTTTAGGCCACGGGAGTACGGGCCCCAAAAAATAGGCATTCACCTGACAGAAAAGAACAAGTGATTATGTGGCTGGAGGTATATTAGACGGTCCGTTGATAACAATTTTACTGTAGGCCAGTGGAGTACAGGCCCTAAACATTAGGCATTCACCGGACAGAAAAGAACAAGTGATTATCTGACTGGAGGTATATTAGGTGGTCAGTGGATAACAATTTTACTGTAGGCCAGTGGAGTACAGACCCAAACATTAGGCATTCATTGGACAGAAAAGAACAAGTGATTATGTGGCTCTAGGTATATTAGGCGGTCCGTGGATAACAGTTTGACTGTAGGCCAGTGGAGTACAGGCCCCAAACATTAGGTATTCACCGGACAGAAAAGAACAAGTGATTATGTGGCTAGAGGTATATTAGCTGGTCAGTGGATAACAATTTTACTGCAGGCCAGTGGAGTACAAGCCCCAAACATTAGGCATTCACCGGACAGAAAAGAACAAGTGATTATATGGCTGGAGGTAAATTAGACGGTCAGTGGATAACAATTTTAATTCAGGCCAGTACAGGCCCGTAAAGGCCTGGAGGTATATTAGGCGGTCAGTGGATAACAATTTTACTGTAGGCCAGTGGAGTACAGGCTCCAAAAATTAGGCATTCACCTGACAGAAAAGAACAAGTGATTATATGGCTGGAGGTACATTAGACAGTCAGTGGATAACAATTTTACTGCAGGCCAGTGGAGTACAAGCCCCAAACATTAGACATTCATTGGACAGAAAATAACAAGTGATTATGTGGCTGGAGGTACATTAGACAGTCAGTGGATAACAATTTTACTGCAGGCCAGTACAGGCCCCAAAAATTAAGAATTCACCAGACAGAAAAGAACAAGTGATTATATGGTTGATGGTATATTAGGCGGTCAGTGGATAACAATTTTACTGTAGGCCAGTGGAGTACAGGCACCAAACATTAGGCATTCACCTGACAGAAAAGAACAAGTGATTATCTGACTGGAGGTATATTAGGTGGTCAGTGGATAACAATTTTACTGTAGGCCAGTGGAGTACAGACCCAAACATTTAGGCATTCATTGGACAGAAAAGAACAAGTGATTATGTGGCTCTAGGTATATTAGGCGGCCAGTGGAGTACAGACCTCAAACATTAGGCATTCACCGGACAGAAAAGAACAAGTGATTATGTGGCAGGAGGTACATTAGACGGTCAGTGGATAACAATTTTACTGCAGGCCAGTACAGGCCCCAAAAATTAAGAATTCACCAGACAGAAAAGAACAAGTGATTATGTGGATGGAGGTACATTAGACGGTCAGTGGATAACAAGCAAGGCCTGGAAATGCTGCATTCTGACAGCCCTCTGTGATGGTGGTAACATGTCCGCCATTTTGTGTTTGTGTTGGGGGTCTAAGTATGTTGCCACCCAGTACTGGTCCTTGCCCTTTATGCTTTTTATACGGGGGTCCCTCTTCAAACACTGGAGCATGAAGGCCCCCATTTGCACTAAATTGGAAGGGGTGGAGCACCCTGGCTCCTGCTCATCGCCCAGGAGAATGTCATCCTCGGTCTCCTCCCCCCAGCCATGGACAACACCAGGGATCCCGAAAAGTTTAAAATCCCCCTCAAAGCCTGCTCTTCTTGCTCCTCCTCCCCCCAGCCACCATCCTCCTCTGACTCCCGCTGACTTGTCTCAGATGGAGTAGCCCCCAATGGGAATTTATTCAGCATTGCGTCTTCCTCATCTTTCAGCTCCTTCTCCTCGACGGCTTGATCAATGACACGATGCAATCCATACTCCAGAAAGAAGGCATAAGGTACGATGTCACTGATGGTGCCCTGGCTGCTACTGATCAGTTTGGTGATCTTATCAAATGGCCGCAGAAGTCTGCATGCGTCGCGCATGAGCAGTCGTTGGCTTGGTGAAAAAAAAACAAGCTCCCCAGAACCTGTCCTGCTGCAGAGTTCGTACAGGTAGTCGTTAACGGCACGTTGCTGCAGGAGCAGCCTATCAAGCATATATAAGGTGAAGTTCCAGCGCGTCGGGCTCTCACAAATCAGACGTCTGACGGGCAGGTGGTGACGCCGCTGAACGTCAGCAAGGTGAGCCATGGCCGTGTAAGATCTTCTAAAATGACCAGAGATTTTCCTGGCCTGCCGCAAGATGTCCTGGACCCCAGGGTATTTGGCAATAAATTGCTGCATGACTAAGTTCAGGACATTTGTCATTTTGCCCTGTTTCAGCGCGCTCAGCAGATTGGCACCGTTGTCAAACACCACTTTACCAACAGTCAAATAGAGCGGGATTAGCCACTGCTCGGCCTGTGACCGCAGAGCTGAAAGCAGTGCAGAACCGGTGTGGCTCTTGGCTTCTAGGCACAACAGCCACAGCACAGCATGGCAATATCTCACCTGACACGTCAAATAGGTTCTGTTGATCTTGGGGTGTGGAGCGGAAGAGGCGGTAGCAGTGGAAAAGGAGGAGTCAGCCGAGGAGGAGACGAAGGATGGAGTAGGAGGAGGAGAAGAAGAGGCAGGCCTGCATGCAATCCGTGGCGGTAACACCAAATCCACACGGGTGCCATGGGTTACATGCTTGACAGCCGTCAGAAGGTTCACCCAGTGGGCAGTAAAAGTTATGTACCTTCCCTGCCCATGTTTGCTAGATCACGTATCTGTGGTCAGATGTATCTTGGCATCGACACTGTGTGCCAGAGATATATTCAATTGCTGCTGAATGTGGCCATATAGCTCTGGGATGCCCTTCTGGGACAAATATTTTCTCCGGGGACCTTCCATTGCGATGTGCCAATGGCCACAAATTTTCTAAAGGCTTCCGAGTCCACCAGTTTATATGGCAGTAGTTGGCAGGCTAGCAGTTCCAACAAGCCAGCGGTCAAGCCGTTGGGCAAGAGGGTTATCCGGCTTCATCAACTTTTTAAGCTCGAACATTTGGGCCACGGAAGCCTGCCTTCTGCCAGATGAACGCAACGATGGCAAGGTGGAAGGTGGAGTGGAGGACAAATGGGAGGAGAGAGGAGGAGAAGAGGCAGGACGTGGAGCGCCAGGAGTGTGGCTTTGTGGGTTCTGACGGTGTTGCTCCCATTGGGCTCGGTGATGGGAGGTCATTGTGCCTTCTTAAGGCGGTCGTCCCTAGGTGAGTGTTGGGCTTACCACGACTTATGCGTTGACAGCACAGGATGCAGATTGCAACACTATTGTCAGCAGCTGACATGTTAAAAAAGCCCACACTGCGGAGCCATGTGCCTGCGTCCTGGAAGCGCAAGATGTGACCGTGCATGGTGGATGGCTAACTCCAGATACATTTGCAGTCTGCTTTTTTTCCTCCTGTGCACTGCAAGTTCTGTCTGCTTCTCCTCTTTCTCTATCCCTCTGAACTCCCCTCTTCTTCCTCTCTTGTGGGCACCCGCGTGACATCTATCGACACGTCATCATCGTCATCTTCACCACCACTGACATTAGAGATCTCGTAGTAGGCAGCAACAGTGGGGAACACCCTCCTTGCGCTAATCTGGGTACTGTCGTTAGACCGCTGGGTGGCGGCCGTTGCTACCTCCTCTTCCTCATCCGATGCCAAGAATGGCTGCGCATCAGTAAGGTCTGGGAATGAATGGGAAAATAATTCCTCTGACTCGAGTGGAGGGGCTATGGTGGTGGTGGTGGTGTCTTTGGGGGTGCACACAGCAGAGAGTGAGGAGGGTGCAGATACAGAGGATGAGAAGGGTGCAGAAGCAGAAGGCTGAGTGAGCCACTCAACCAACTCTAGTGCGTCCTTTGACATAATCGCACACCTGGTACCCCTACCATCCCTGCGGCCTGCCTCTTCCACTGCCTGTCATTTTCAAAATGACCATGTGCCAAAGTCCCTAGAGAAGAGCAGTATTTGTGGAAGCAGGTATATCACAGGCCTCAATCAATATTTGGTGGAAGCTGGTATGTCGCACCCCTCAATCAGTATTTTGAGGAAACAGGTATATCCCACCCCTCAATCAGTCTTTTGTGGAAGCAGGTATATAAAAAACCCTTAATCAGTTTTTTGTAGAAGCAGGTATATTGCACCCCTCAATCAGTATTTTGTGGAAACAGGTATATAGAACCCCTGAATCAATATTTGGTGGAAGCAGGTATATCGCACCCCTCAATCAGTATTTTGTGGAAGCCGGTGTATAGCAGGCCTTAATCAATATTTGGTCGAAGCAGGTATATTGCACCCCTCAATCAGTATTTTGTGGAAACAGGTATATAGAACCCCTCAATCAGTATGTTGTGGAAGCAGGCATATCAAACCTCTTAATCAGTATTTTGTGGAAGCAGGTATATCACACCCATGAATCAGTATTTTGTGGAAGCAGGTGCATCGCGGCCCTCAATCAATATTTGGTGGAAACAGGTATATCGCACCCCTCAATCAGTATTTTGTGGAAAATGGTATATCAAACCCCTTAATCAGTATTTTGTGGAAGCAGGTATATTGCACTCTTCAATCTGTATTTTATGGAAGCAGGCATATAAAACCCCTTAATCAGTATATTGTGGAAGCAGGTATATCACACCCATGAATCGGTATTTTGTGGAAGCAGCTGTATCGCGGCCCTCAATCAATATTTGGTGGAAGCAGGTATATCGCACCCCTCAATCAGTATTTTGTGGAAGCAGGTATATAGAACCCATTAATCAGTATTTTGTAGAAGCAGGCATATCACACCCCTCAATCAGTATTTTCTGGAAGCAGGTATATCAAACCCTTTAATCAGTATTTTGTGGAAACAGGTATATATAGAACCCCTGAATCAATATTTGGTGGAAGCAGGTATATTGCACCCCTCAATCAGTATTTTGTGGAAGCAGGTATATCAAACCCCTTAATCAGTATTTTATGGAAGCAGGTATATCACACCCCTTAATCAGTATTTTATGGAAGCAGGTGTATCTCACCCCTCAATCAAAACTTTCTGAAAGCCGGTGTATCTCAGGCCTTAATAAATATTTGGTGGAAGCAGATATATAGAACACCGAAATCAATATTTGGTGGAAGCAGGTATATCGCACCCCTCAACCAGTATTTTGTGGAAGCAGGTATATCAAACCCCTTAATTAGTATTTTGTGGAAGCAGGTATATCGCACCCCTCAATCAGTACTTTGTGGAAAGAAGTATATAGAACCCCTGAATCAATATTTGGTGTAAGTAGGTATATCGAACCCCTCAATTAGTATTTTGTGGAAGCTGGTGTATCGCAGGCCTCAATTAATATTTGGTGGAAGCAGGTATATTACACCCCTCAATCAGTATTTTGTGGAAGCAGGTATATAGAACCCCGTAATCAGTATTTTGTAAAAGCAGGTATATAGAACACCTGAATCAATATTTGGTAAAAGCAGGTATATTGCACCCCTCAATCAGTATTTTGTGGAAGCCGGTGTATCGCACCCCTCAATCAATATTTGGTAGAAGCAGGTATATCGCACCCCTCAATCAGTATTTTGTGGAAACAGGTATATAAAACCCCTGAATCAATATTTGGTGGAAGCATGTATATCGCACTCCTCAATCAGTATTTTGTGGAAACAAGTATATTGAACACCTGAACCAATATTTGGTGGAAGTAGGTATATCGCACCCCTCAATCAGTATTTTGTGGAATCTAGTGTATTGCAGGCCTCAATCAATATTTGGTGGAAACAGGTATATCGCAACCCTCAATCAGTATTTTGTGGAAGCAGGTATATTCCACCCCTCAATCAGTATTTTGTGGAATCAGGTATATAGAATACCTGAATCAATATTTGGTGGAAGCCGGTATATCGCACCCCTTAATCTGTATTTTGTGGAAGCAGGTATATCAAACCTCTTAATCAGTAGTTTGTGGAAGCAGGTATATCGCACCCCTCAATCAGTATTTTGTGGAAGCAGGTGTATCGCAGGCCTCAATCAATATTTGGTGGAAACAGATATATCGCACACCTCAATCAGTATTTTGTGGAAGCAGGTATATCGCACCCCTCAATTAGTATTTTGCGGAAGCAGGTATATCAAACCCCTTAATCAGTATTTTGTGGAAGCAGGCATATAGAACCCCTTAATCAGTATTTTGTAGAAGCAGGTATATCACATCCCTCAATCAGTATTTTGTGGAAGCAGGTATATCAAACCCCTTAATCAGTATTTTGTGAAAGCAGGTATATCGCACCGGTCAATCAGTATTTTGTGGAAGCAGATATATAGAACCCCATATCAGTATTTTGTAGAAGCAGGTATATCGCACCCCTTAATCAGTATTTTGTGGAAACAGGTATATAGAACCCCTGAATCAATATTTGGTGGAAGCAGGTATATCGCACCCCTCAATCAGTATTTTGAGGAAGCCGGTGTATCGCAGGCCTCAATCAATATTTGGTGGAAGCAGGTGTATCGCACCCCTCAATCAGTATTTTGTGGAAACAAGTAAATAGAACACCTGAATCAATATTTGGTGGAAGTAGGTATATCGCACCGGTCAATCAGTATTTTGCGGAAGCAGGTATATAGAACCCCTTAATCAGTATTTTGTAGAAGTAGATATATCCCACCCCTCAATCAGAATTTTGTGGAAACAGGTATATAGAACACCTGAATCAATATTTGGTGGAAGCAGGTATATTGCACCCCTCAATCAGTATTTTTGTGGAAGCTGGTGTATCGCATCCCTTAATCAATATTTGGTAGAAGCATGTATATCGCATCCCTCAATCAGTATTTTGTGGAAACAAGTAAATAGAACACCTGAATCAATATTTGGTGGAAGTAGGTATATTGCACCACCTCAATCAGTATTTTGTGGAAGCCTGTGTATCGCAGGCCTCAATCAATATTTGGTGGAAACAGGTATATCGCACCCCTCAATCAGTATTTTGTGGAAGCAGGTGTATCGCAGGCCTCAATCAATATTTAGTAGAAGCAGGTATATCGCACCCCTCAATCAGTATTTTGTGGAAGCAGGTATATCAAACCCCTTAATCAGTATTTGTGGAAACAGGTATATCAAACTTCTCAATCAGTATTTTGTGTAAGCCGGTGTATTGCAGGCCTCAATCAATATTTTGTGGAAGCAGGTATATCGCACCCCTCAATCAGTATTTTGTGGAAGCATGTATAGCAAACCCCTTAATCAGTTTTTTGTGGAAGCAGGTATATTGCACCCCTCAATCAGTATTTTGTGGAAGCAGGTATATCAAACCTCTAAATCTGTATTTTGTGGAAGCAGGTATATCAAACCCCTCAATCAGTATTTTGTGGAAGCAGTTATATCAAACCCTTTAATCAGTATTTTGTGGAAACAGGTATATAGAACCCCCTAATCAATATTTGGTGGAAGCAGGTATATTGCACCCCTTAGGCTGCTTTCACATATGCGTTTGGTGCAGATCCGTCTTGTATCTGCACAGACGGATCCGCACCAATAATGCAAATGCTTGCATCCGTTCAGAATGGATTCGTTTGCATTATCATGAGCAAAGTCAAAACGGATCTGTCCTGAACACCATTGAAAGTCAATGGGGGACGGATCCGTTTTCAATTGCACCATATTGTGTCAGTGAAAACGGATCCATCCCCATTGACTTACATTGTAAGTCAGGACGGATCCGTTTGGCTCTGCTTCGTCAGGCGGATACCAAAACGCTGCAAGCGTTTTGGTGTCCGCCTCCAGAGCGGAATGGAGGCGGAACGGAGCCAAACTGATGCATTCTAAACGGATCCTTATCCATTCAGAATGCATTGGGGCTAAACTGATCCATTTTGGGCCGCTTGTGAGAGCCCTGAAACGGATCTCACAAGTGGACCCAGAAACGGCAGAGTGAAAGTAGACTTAATCAGTATTTTGTGGAAGCCGGTGTATCGCAGGCCTCAATCAATATTTGGTGGAAGCAGGTATATCGCACCCCTCAATCAGTATTTTGTGGAAGCAGGTATATAGAACCCCTGAATCAATATTTGGTGGAAGCAGGTATAGCGCACCCCTCAATCAGTATTTTGTGGATGCAGGTATATCGCACCCCTCAATCATTTTTTTGGGGGGCAACAGGTATATCACACCAATTGCAAATATTTGTTCCACTAACGCTTGTCTCTCTATATACCTGCAGTATCACAGCAGAACCGTACACAACTGCTGCACAATACAAATGCACTATAATACACTTTTAGACTAAGTTAGAAAATATATTATAGGTTTTACGGGGATCGCAGGGAGAGAGGGCGCAAGCCGAGGTCAGTGCACTACTTACCACGTGGAACCCCATGGTTAGTAAAGTATTGAATAGAATTACTGCTAACAGTTATTTAGTATTCAATATTAATAACTGTGAAGACTTTATCTTTATTGAGTGATAAATATTAATATCAAATGCCAAAGATCCTCACCAACACAGTTGGATGACATTGAAGCCATAATTACAAAGCAGATACAACATATCATAAGAAGAGACATTTAATATACCACTGTTTTATTCCATCACCAAGAATACAGTGGACACAATATATAAGAAGAAACATCTACAGTATATGTATCAACTTTGCATTCTATTAATGTGAACAAACCAACATCCATAAGACTAAGGCCTCATGCACACTACCGTTGTGTGCATCCGTGGCCGTTGTGCCGTTTTCCGTTTTTTTTCGCGGACCCATTGACTTTCAATGGGTCCGTGGAAAAATCGGAAAATGCACCGTTTTGCAGCCGAGACCGTGATCCGTGTATCCTGTCCGTCCAAAAAATAGGACCTGTCCTATTTTTTGGACGAACAACGGTTCACGGACCCATTCAAGTCAATGGGTCCGTGAAAGAACACGGATGCACACAAGATTGGCATCCGTGTCCGTGATCCGTGGCCGTAGGTTACTTTTATACAGACGGATCCGAAGATCCGTCTGCATAAAAGCTTTTTCAGAGCTGAGTTTTCACTTCGTGAAAACTCAGAACCGACAGTATATTCTAACACAGAGGCGTTCCCATGGTGATGGGGACGCTTCAGGTTAGAATATACTAAAAGAACTGTGTACATGACTGCCCCCTGCTGCCTGGCAGGTGCTGCCAGGCAGCAGGGGGCAGCCTTCCCCCCCTGTAGTTAAAACATTGGTGGCCAGTGTGGCCGCCCCCCCCCCCTCCCTTGTAGTTAAAACATTGGTGGCCAGTGTGGAGAGTACCGATCGGAGTCCCACTTACCAGTAGGAGGAGCTCCCGGCCGGACGCAGAGATCGCAGCTCGCAGGTAAGTATAATGGTTCTACAAATTGCTAAGTAACCATGGCAACCGGGACTGCAGTAGCGTCCTGGTTGCCATGGTTACCGATCGGAGCCCCAGCGATTAAACTGGGACTCCGATCGGTACTCTCCGCTGCCACCAATGATAGGGGGGAGATTTTAATTAGGAGGGGGAGGGAGGGGAGAAGGCCCACTGGCCACCAACGAGTTAACTACAGGGGAGGGAGGGGGGGGGCCCACTGGCCACCAACGAGTTAACTACAGGGGAGGGAGGGGGGCCCACTGGCTACCAATGAGTTAACTACAGGGGAGGGGGGGCCCACTGGCCACCAACGAGTTATCTACAGGGGAGGGAGGGGGGGGCCCACTGGCCACCAACAAGTTAACTACAGGGGAGGGAGGGGGGGGCCCACTGGCCACCAACAAGTTAACTACAGGGGAGGGAGGGGGGCCCACTGGCCACCAATGAGTTAACTACAGAGGAGGGGGGGGGGGGGCCGGCCGCACTGGCCACCAATGTGTTAACTACAGGGAGGGGGGGCTGCCCCCTGCTGCCTGGCAGCACCTGCTAGGCAGCAGGGGGCAGTCATGTACACAGTTATTTTAGTATATTCTAACCTGAAGCATCCCCATCACCATGGGAACGCCTCTGTGTTAGAATATACTGTCGGATTTGAGTTCCACGATGTAACTCAAATCCGACGGTATATTCTAACATAGAGGCGTTCCCATGGTGATGGGGACGCTTCAAGTTAAAATATACCATCGGATTGGAGAAAACTCCGATCCTATGGTATATTAACTCTTGACTTTACATTGAAAGTCAATGGGGGACGGATCCGTTTGAAATTGCACCATATTGTGTCAACGTCAAACGGATCCGTCCCCATTGACTTGCATTGTAATTCAGGACGGATCCGTTTGGCTCCGCACGGCCAGGCGGACACCAAAACGACTTTTTTTTCATGTCCGTGGATCCTCCAAAAATCAAGGAAGACCCACGGACGAAAAAATGGTCACGGATCACGGAAAAACGGAACCCCGTTTTGCGGACCGCAAAAAAATACGGTCGTGTGCATGAGGCCTAAAGGTGGATTATAGGCAGAGGAATTAGAATCATTGTGAATGCTATTAGAATCAATGTGGGCATGATAGGGATAAAAGTGTTTTATCAATTTAACAGCAGTATACAAATGTGCCACCATTGACAAGCTATCACTATTGCCTTTAATAAGATATTCATTGGGGCAATTTTTGTAGCTGCATGGTGGTGTGTTATGGTAATTAACCAATAAGAGGCATGGGATATTAGTGGAATTATTGCCCACACATTGTAATGTCTTCACTATAAATCCCATTATTCTTTTTTTCTTCATTTATTTTTTATATTTAAAAAAAAATCTTTAACTATTTGTAGTCTATTACAAGTCATAATTAGCCTTTTATTCACGGTCTAGAACAGATTTTTATTGCATTATTATTAGGTATGTATGTAAATGTGTAATACCAAAATATTGGTTAAGCTAATAATCTCTCTGGGTGGTTACAAGTGTAGAGTGCCTGTCTCAAGTACACATACTTTCTCACTTGCGCTTTCCCTTTCCGTCATAGGATCTCAATAGCAGGGGGAAACGCTTCCGTTTTGTCCCCATTCATTGTCAATAGGGACAAAACTGAACGAAACGGAATGCACCAGAATGCATTCCGTTCCAT
Source organism: Bufo bufo (assembly GCF_905171765.1). Lineage (NCBI taxonomy): Eukaryota > Metazoa > Chordata > Amphibia > Anura > Bufonidae > Bufo > Bufo bufo. The sequence goes on from NC_053390.1 coordinate 352,376,605, forward strand.
TTGGTTGCGTCCCCATCGCAGACATAATAACGCTGCAAGCAGCGTTTTTCTGTTCGCGATGTGGTGCGGAGCAAGAAAGATCCGTCTTGACAATATAAGTGAATGGGGACGGATTCATTTTTTCTGACACAATAGAAAATGGATCCGTCCCCCATTGGCTTTCAATGGAGTTCATGACGAATCCGTCATTGCTATGTTGAAGATAATACAACCGGATCCGTTCACGACGGATGCAGGCGGTTGTATTATTAGAACGGAAGAGTTTTTGCTGGATCCGTCATGGATCAGCAAAAATGCTGCTGTGAAAGTAGCCTAACTTTGAAATGACTTAAAAAAAGTATATTCAGAAAATCAGCAACCTAAAAAAACAGAATAGTCACATATTGGTTGTTAATATGTAAAGTAATAAAACAAATTTTATGGAAGTGGCCACAAGCGATTAGCTTGTTCCTGGTTCTCATTTTTCTGTCTGGAGTGAGATTATATGTGTGTGTGTGGGGGGGATTGATTTTTGCTTTTGAAAATAGCTACAAGTTTACAAGTCCTTGCTTCTGATGAGAGAAAGACTTGCCTTGACTTCTTTGAGGGATGGAGGTTTACAGTAATCCTATGAAAGATTTGGACGGGGCCGTGGATTCTGAATGTTAAAGAGGACCTTTCACTGATCCTGACATTGTGAACTAAGTATACAGACATGGAGAGTGGCGCCCGGGGATCTCACTGCACTTACTATTATCCCTGGGCGCTGCTCCGTTCTCCCGCTATGCCCTCCGGTATCTTCGGTCACTAAGTTATGGTAGGCGGAGATTTCGGTCACTAAGTTATGGTAGGCGGAGTCTGCCCTTTTTCTGCTGTAGCGCTGGCCAATCGCAGAGCTCACAGCCTGGGAGAAAAGAACCAGAGTAGAGTTAAGCGGACAACTGGATGGGGACCCGAACTTTTGGGCACTAAAATGGCTCTAAAATAGTCCTGGAAAGGGCTAGAGGGCTGCAAAAGGCATCAAAATGTGCTTACGAGCATGACAACTGTTCTGCAAACAAATGTGGATATGGAAATGACTTAACCACTTCAGCCCCCAGTGCTTAAACACCCTGAAAGACCAGGCCACTTTTTACACTTCTGACCTACACTACTTTCACCATTTATTGCTCGGTCATGCAACTTACCACTCAAATGAATTTTACCTCCTTTTCTTCTCACTAATAGAGCTTTCATTTGGTGGTATTTCTTTGCTGCTGACATTTTTACTTTTTTTGTTATTAATCGAAATTTAACGATTTTTTTGCAAAAAAATGACATTTTTCACTTTCAGTTGTCAAATTTTGCAAAAAAAACGACATCCATATATAAATTTTGCTCTAAATTTATTGTTCTACATGTCTTTGATAAAAAAAAAATGTTTGGGTAAAAAAAAAATGGTTTGGGTAAAAGTTATAGCGTTTACAAACTATGGTACAAAAATGTGAATTTCCGCTTTTTGAAGCAGCTCTGACTTTCTGAGCACCTGTCATGTTTCCTGAGGTTCTACAATGCCCAGACAGTACAAACACCCCACAAATGACCCCATTTCGGAAAGTACACACCCTAAGGTATTCGCTGATGGGCATAGTGAGTTCATAGAACTTTTTATTTTTTGTCACAAGTTAGCGGAAAATGATGATTTTTTTTTTTTTTCTTACAAAGTCTCATATTCCACTAACTTGTGACAAAAAATAAAAAGTTCTATGAACTCACTATGCCCATCAGCGAATACCTTGGGGTCTCTTCTTTCCAAAATGGGGTCACTTGTGGGGTAGTTATACTGCCCTGGCATTCTAGGGGCCCAAATGTGTGGTAAGGAGTTTGAAATCAAATTCTGTAAAAAATGACCTGTGAAATCCGAAAGGTGCTCTTTGGAATATGGGCCCCTTTGCCCACCTAGGCTGCAAAAAAGTGTCACACATCTGGTATCTCCGTACTCAGGAGAAGGTGGGGAATGTGTTTTGGGGTGTCTTTTTACATATACCCATGCTGGGTGAGATAAATATCTTGGTCAAATGACAACTTTGTATAAAAAAATGGGAAAAGTTGTCTTTTGCCAAGATATTTCTCTCACCCAGCATGGGTATATGTAAAATGACACCCCAAAACACATTCCCCACCTTCTCCTGAGTACGGCAATACCAGATGTGTGACACTTTTTTGCAGCCTAGGTGGGCAAAGGGGCCCATATTCCAAAGAGCACCTTTCGGATTTCACAGGTCATTTTTTACAGAATTTGATTTCAAACTCCTTACCACACATTTGGGCCCCTAGAATGCCAGGGCAGTATAACTACCCCACAAGTGACCCCATTTTGGAAAGAAGACACCCCAAGGTATTCCGTGAGGGGCATGGCAAGTTCCTAGAATTTTTTATTTTTTGTCACAAGTTAGTGGAAAATGATGATTTTTTTTTTTTTTTTTTTTTTTTCATAAAAAGTCTCATATTCCACTAACTTGTGACAAAAAATAAAAACTTCCATGAACTCACTATGCCCATCAGCGAATACCTTGGGGTCTCTTCTTTCCAAAATGGGGGTCACTTGTGGGGTAGTTATACTGCCCTGGCATTCTAGGGGCCCAAATGTGTGGTAAGGAGTTTGAAATCAAATTCTGGAAAAAATGACCTGTGAAATCCGAAGGTGCTCTTTGGAATATGGGCCCCTTTGCCCACCTAGGCTGCAAAAAAGTGTCACACATCTGGTATCTCCGTACTCAGGAGAAGGTGGGGAATGTGTTTTTGGGGTGTCTTTTTACATATACCCATGCTGGGTGAGATAAATATCTTGGTCAAATGCCAACTTTGTATAAAAAAATGGGAAAAGTTGTCTTTTGCCAAGATATTTCTCTCACCCAGCAGGGGTATATGTAAAATGACACCCCAAAACACATTCCCCACCTTCTTCTGAGTACGGAGATACCAGATGTGTGACACTTTTTTGCAGCCTAGGTGGGCAAAGGGGCCCATATTCCAAAGAGCACCTTTCGGATTTCACAGGTCATTTTTTACAGAATTTGATTTCAAACTCCTTACCACACATTTGGGCCCCTAGAATGCCAGGGCAGTATAACTACCCCACAAGTGACCCCATTTTGGAAAGAAGAGACCCCAAGGTATTCGCTGATGGGCATAGTGAGTTCATGGAAGTTTTTATTTTTTGTCACAAGTTAGTGGAATATGAGACTTTGTATGAAAAAAAAAAAATCAGCATTTTCCACTAACTTGTGACAAAAAATAAAAAATTCTAGGAACTCGCCATGCCCCTCACGGAATACCTTGGGGTGTCTTCTTTCCAAAATGGGGTCACTTGTGGGGTAGTTATACTGCCCTGGCATTTTCCAGGGGCCCTAATGTGTGGTAAGTAGGTAAATGACCTGTGAAATCCTAAAGGTGCTCTTTGGAATATGGGCCCCTTTGCCCACCTAGGCTGCAAAAAAGTGTCACACATGTGGTATCGCCGTATTCAGGAGAAGTTGGGGAATGTGTTTTGGGGTGTCATTTTACATATACCCTTGCTGGGTGAGAGAAATATCTTGGCAAAAGACAACTTTTCCCATTTTTTTATACAAAGTTGGCATTTGACCAAGATATTTATCTCACCCAGCATGGGTATATATAAAATGACACCCCAAAACACATTCCCCAACTTCTCCTGAGTACGGCGATACCAGATGTGTGACACTTTTTTGCAGCCTAGATGCGCAAAGGTGCCCAAATTCCTTTTAGGAGGGCATTTTTAGATATTTGGATACCAGACTTCTTCTCACGCTTTGGGGCCCCTAGAATGCCAGGGCAGTATAAATACCCCACATGTGACCCCATTTTGGAAAGAAGACACCCCAAGGTATTCAATGAGGGGCATGGCGAGTTCATAGAAATTTTTTTTTTTTGGCACAAGTTAGCGGAAATTGATATTTTTAATTTTTTTCTCACAAAGTCTCCCGTTCCGCTAACTTGGGACAAAAATTTCAATCTTTCATGGACTCAATATGCCCCTCACGGAATACCTGGGGGTGTCTTCTTTCCGAAATGGGGTCACATGTGGGGTATTTATACTGCCCTGGCATTCTAGGGGCCCTAAAGCGTGAGAAGAAGTCTGGAATATAAATGTCTAAAAATTTTTACGCATTTGGTTTCCGTGAGGGGTATGGTGAGTTCATGTGAGATTTTATTTTTTGACACAAGTTAGTGGAATATGAGACTTTGTAAGAAAAAAAAAATAATAATTCTGCTAACTTGGGCCAAAAAAATGTCTGAATGGAGCCTTACAGGGGGGTGATCAATGACAGGGGGGTGATCAATGACAGGGGGGGTGATCAATGACAGGGGGTTGATCAATGACAGGGGGGGTGATCAGGGAGTCTATATGGGGTGATCACCACAGTCATTGATCACGCCCCTGTAAGGCTTCATTCAGACGTCCGGATGCGTTTTGCGGATCCGATCCATCTATCAGTGGATCCGTAAAAATCATGCGGACGTCTGAATGGAGCTTTACAGGGGGGGTAATCAATGACAGGGGGGTAATCAATGACAGGGGGGTGATCAGGGAGTCTATATGGGGTGATCACCACAGTCATTGATCACGCCCCTGTAAGGCTTCATTCAGACGTCCGGATGCGTTTTGCGGATCCGATCCATCTATCAGTGCATCCGTAAAAATCATGCAGACATCTGAATGAGCTTTACAGGGGGGTAATCAATGACAGGGGGGTGATCAGGGAGTCTATATGGGGTGATCACCACAGTCATTGATCATGCCCCTGTAAGGCTTCATTCAGACGTCCGGATGCGTTTTGCGGATCGGATCCATCTATCAGTGCATCCGTTAAAATCATGCGGACATCTGAATGGAGCTTTACAGGGGGGTGATCAGGGAGTCTATATGGGGTGATCACCACAGTCATTGATCATGCCCCTGTAAGGCTTCATTCAGACGTCCGGATGCGTTTTGCGGATCCGATCCATCTATCAGTGCATCCTTAAAAATCATGCGGACATCTGAATGGAGCTTTACAGGGGGGTAATCAATGACAGGGGGGGGTGATCACCACAGTCATTGATCATGCCCCTGTAAGGCTTCATTCAGACGTCCGGATGCGTTTTGCGGATCGGATCCATCTATCAGTGCATCCGTAAAAATCATGCGGACATCTGAATGGAGCTTTACAGGGGGGTGATCAGGGAGTCTATATAGGGTGATCACCACAGTCATTGATCATGCCCCTGTAAGGCTTCATTCAGACGTCCGGATGCGTTTTGCGGATCGGATCCATCTATCAGTGCATCCGTAAAAATCATGCGGACATCTGAATGGAGCTTTACAGGGGGGTGATCAGGGAGGTCTATATGGGGTGATCACCACAGTCATTGATCATGCCCCTGTAAGGCTTCATTCAGACATCGGATGCGTTTTGCGGATCCGATCCATCTATCAGTGGATCCGTAAAAATCATGCGGACGTCTGAATGGAGCTTTACAGGGGTTGATCAATGACAGGGGTGTAATCAATGACAGGGGGGGTGATCAGGGAGTCTATATGGGGTGATAACCACAGTCATTGATCACGCCCCTGTAAGGCTTCATTCAGACGTCCGGATGCGTTTTGCGGGATCCGATCCATCTATCAGTGGATCCGTAAAAATCATGCGGACATCTGAATGGAGCTTTACAGGGGGGTGATCAATGACAGGGGGGTAATCAATGACAGGGGGGTGATCAGGGAGTCTATATGGGGTGATCAGGGGTGATCAGGGGCTAATAAGGGGTTAATAAGTGACGGGGGGGGGGGGTGTAGTGTAGTGTAGTGGTGCTTGGTGGGACTTTACTGAGCTACCTGTGTCCTCTGGTGGTCGATCCAAACAAATGGGACCACCAGAGGACCAGGTAGCAGGTATATTAGACGCTGTTATCAAACAGCGTCTAATATACCTGTTAGGGGTTAAAAAAAACACATCTCCAGCCTGCCAGCGAACGATCGCCGCTGGCAGGCTGGAGATCAACTCTCTTACCTTCCGTTCCTGTGAGCGCGCGCGCCTGTGTGCGCGCGTTCACAGGAAATCTCGGCCATCGCGAGATGACGCATATATGCGTGACTCTGCGCAGGGCTGCCACCTCCGGAACGCGATCCTGCGTTAGGCGGTCCGGAGGTGGTTAAAATAACATAAAATACAGAAAAATTTAAAATAACAATCTGGATCTAGGAGCAGGAGGTTGAGGAGGCGGTGGATGGGTGGATGTGTAGGTTGACGTGGCGGTGTAGGTGGAAGCGGCGGTGAAGGAGGAATAGGTAGCCAACACTGATTTGTGTTTTTTTTTTTTTTTTAATTGGGGTATCCCCCAAAATATTGGGACATATAACAAAATAAAACTAAGAATAAGTGCACTTGAGTACAAGAATGGATGGTTGAGGCTGGTATAAATGTCTATTCTGCTCAAGGTACGGACAAGTCCTGTGGGATCCATGCCTGGTTCATTTTAATAAACGTAAGCTTGTCCACATTGGCTGCGGCCTGTGATAATGCTCTCTACCGTACTAAACACACGTTCACACTATACACTGGCTTCAGGGCAGGTCAGCACCTCCAAGGCTGACAAAGCTTTTCCACATTTTGGCCATGCTAACCCTGCCTTCTCAGGTGCTGGTGGTGCCCCAGCTGCGTTGGCAACCTCTTCCTCCTCCTCTGCCTTCGCCTTGTGCCTCCACTGTGCCCCCGCTGTCAGGTGGGAATGCTATCATGAGCGTGCGCTTGTAGTCGCGCATCTTCAGATCAGTAACAGATGTTTTCACTAAATTTAGTTCCCTGTCAGCAATGCAGAGCAGGGGGTCATTCACGGCAAAAGGGGGTTCATGTCACCCAGCAATAGAACAGAGGATTTTGAGAGATTTAGGCCCCTGTCACCCAGGCACAGCAGGGGTTCATTCACAGCAAAAGGGGGTTCATGTCACCCAGAAATAGAACAGAGGATTTTGAGAGATTTAGGCCCCTGTCACCCAGGAACAGCAGAGGTTCATTCACAGCAAAAGGGGGTTCTTGTCACCTAGCAATAGAACAGAGGATTTTGAGAGATTTAGGCCCTGTCAGCAGGCACAGCAGGGGTTCATTCACGGCAAAAGGGGGTTCATGTCACCCAGCAATAGAACAGAGGATTTTGAGAGATTTAGGCCCCTGTCACCCAGGGCACAGCAGGGGTTTCATTCACGGCAAAATGGGGTTTATGTCATCCAGCAATAGAACAGAGGATTTGAGAGATTTAGGCCCCTGTCACCCAGGCACAGCAGGGGTTCATTCACGGCAAAAGGGGGTTCTTGTCACCCAGCAATAGAACAGAGGATTTTGAGAGATTTAGGCCCCTGTTGCCCAAGCACAGCAGGGGTTCATTAACGGCAAAAGGGGGTTCATGTCACCCAGCAATACAACAGAGGGTTTTGAGAGATTTAGGCCCCTGTCACCCAGGCACAGCAGAGGTTCATTCACGGCAAAAGGGGGTTCTTGTCACCCAGCAATAGAACAGAGGATTTTGAGAGATTTAGGCCCCTGTCACCCAGGCACAGCAGGGGTTCATTCACGGCAAAAGCGGGTTGTTGTCACCCAGCAATACAACAGAGGATTTTGAGAGATTTAGGCCCCTGTCACCCAGGCACAGCAGGGGTTTATATATGTCAAAATGGTAAAATATTACCCGACAATTGAAAATAAGAATTCTTTCAATTTAGGGAACTAAAATTGGCACTTTTTTAAATTAAAATGGCTGTAAAATAGTCCTTGAAAAGGCTAGAGGGATGTAAAAGGCAGTAAAATGTGCTTAAGAGCATGGTAACTCTGCAAACAAATGTGGATAGGGAAATAACTTAAAATGAAATAAAATAACTAAAAATTACAAATTATTAACCTGCAACTCAGAGAAGGAGGTGGATATGGAGTCGGAGGTTGAGGAGGCGGTGAATGTGGTGTTGTAGGTGGAGGCAGCAATGGAGGAGGAGGAGGTAGCCAACAATGTTTTTTTTTATTTTTTATTGCGGTTGGTAGCCCCCAAAATATTGGGACAAATAAAAAAAAAAGAAAACAAAGAATCATTGCACTTGACTTGAGTACAAGAATGTATCTTTGATGGTGGTATAAATGTCTATTCTGCACAAGGTATAGACAAGTTTTGTGGGATCCAAGCCTGGTACATTTTAATGAACGTGAGCTTGTCCACGTTGGCTGTGGACAGGCGGCTGCGCTTGTCTGTGATGACGCCTCCTGCCGTGCTAAATACACGTTCAGAGAGTACACTGGCTGCAGGGCAGGCCAGCACCTCCAAGGCATACAGGGCAAGCTCTGGCCATGTGGACAATTTGGAGACCCAGAAGTTGAATGGGGTAGAACTATCAGTCAGTACGTGTAGGCGTGTGCACAGGTACTGTTCCACCATGTTTTTCAAATGCTGCCTCCTGCTAACACGCTCCATATCAGCAGTTGGGGACGGTAGTTGCGGCGAGGTGACAAAGCTTTTCCACATGTCGGCCATGCTAACCCTGCCTTCTGAGGTGCTGGCGCTGACACAGCTGCGTTGGCGACCTCTTCCTCCTCCCCTGCCTTCGCCTTGTGCTTCCACTTGTCCCTCGGCATCAGTCGGGAATGCTCTCAGGAGCGCGTCTACCAGCGTGCGCCTGTAGTTGCGCATCTTCCGATCATGCTCCAGTGAGAGAATTAAGGACGGCACATTGTCTTTGTAACGGGGATCCAGCAGGGTGGCCACCCAGTAGTCAGCACACGTTAAAATGTGGGCAATTCTGCAGTCGTTGCGCAGGCACTGCAGCATGTAGTTGCTCATGTGTGCCAGGCTGCCCAGAGGTAAGGACAAGCTGTCCTCTGTGGGAGGCGTATTGTCTGCGTCCTCCGTATCGCACCAGTGATGTGCCCGAGCTGCGTTGGATGCCACCCCGCTGTGAACATGCTTTATCCCCATCCTCCTCCTCATCCTCCAGTAGTGGGCCCTGGCTGGCCAAATTTGTACCTGGCCTCTGCTGTTGCAAAAATCCTCTTTCTGAGCCACTTCTAAAAGACTGGCCTGAAAGTGTTAGAGATGACCCCTCTTCCTCCTCCTCGTCCTGGGCCACATCCTCTTCCATCATCGCCCTAAGTGTTTTCTCAAGGAGACAAAGAAGTGGTATTGTAACGCTGATAACGGCGTCATCGCCACTGGCCATGTTGGTGGAGTACTCGAAACAACGCAACAGGGCACACAGGTCTCGCATGGAGGCCCAGTCATTGGTGGTGAAGTGGTGCTGTTCCGCAGTGCGTCTCACCCGTGCGTGCTGCAGCTGAAACACCACTATGGCCTGCTGCTGCTCGCACAGTCTCTCCAGCATGTGCAAGGTGGAGTTCCACCTGGTGGGCACGTCGCATATGAGGCGGTGAGCGGGAAGGCCGAAGTTACACTGTAGAGCAGACAGCCGAGCGGCGGTAGGATGAGAACGCCGGAAGCGCGTACAGACGGTCCGCACTTTATGCAGCAGCTCAGACATGTTGGGGTAGTTGTGAATGAATTTCTGCACCACCAAATTCAGCACATGCGCCAGGCAAGGGATGTGCGTCAAACCTGCTAGTCCCAGAGCTGCAACGAGATTTTGCCAATTATCGCACACCACCAGGCCGGGCTTGAGGCTCACTGGCAGCAACCACTCGTCGTTCTGTTGTTCTATACCCCGCCACAACTCCTGCGCGGTGTGGGGCCTGTCCCCCAAACACATTAGTTTCAGAACGGCCTGCTGACGTTTACCCCTGGCTGTGCTGAAGTTGGTGGTGAAGGTCTGTCACTGACCGGATGAGGAGGTGGTAGAAGAGGAGGAGGAAGCCGAGTAGGAAGAGGAGGCAACAGGAGGCAAAGAATGATGCCCTGCGATCCTTGGCGGCGGAAGGACGTGCGCCAAACAGCTCTCCGCCTGGGGCCCAGCCGCCACTACATTTACCCAGTGTGCAGTAAGAGAGATATGGCGTCCCTGGCGGTGCTTACTGGTCCACGTATCTGTGGTTAGGTGGACCTTGCCACAGATGGCGTTGCGCAGTGCACACTTGATTTTATCTGATACTTGGTTGTGCAGGGAGGGCACGGCTCTCCTGGAGAAGTAGTGGCGGCTGGGAACGACGTACTGTGGGACAGCAAGCGACATGAGCTGTTTGAAGCTGTCTGTCTCCACCAGCCTGAATGACAGCATTTCAAAGGCCAGTAGTTTAGAAATGCTGGCATTCAGGGCCAGGGATCGAGGGTGGCTAGGTGGAAATTTACGCTTTCTCTCAAAGGTTTGTGAGATGGAGAGCTGAACGCTTCCGTGTGACATGGTGGAGATGCTTGGTGAAGTAGGTGGTGTTGTTGGTGGCACATCCTCTGTTTGCTGGGCGGCAGGTGCCAACGTTCCTCCAGAGGTGGAGGAAGAGGCCGAGGCAGCAGCAGAAGAAGGAGCAGGAGGTGCCTGAGCCCTTTCTTGGTTTTGAAGGTGCTTACTCCACTGCAGCCAGTATCTCGCATGTAGATGCCTGGTCATGCAGGTTGTGCTAAGGTTCAGAACGTTAATGCCTCGCTGCAGGTTCTGATGGCACAGCGTGCAAACCACTGGGGTCTTGTCGTCAGCACATTGTGTGAAGAAGTGCCATGCCAGGGAACTCCTTGAAGCTGCCTTTGGTGTGCTCAGTCCCTGTTGACAGTGGCCAGTAGCAGGTGAACTGTTTTGGCGACGGCTGCTCTGCTTTTGCACCCTGCTCCCGCTTTTGCTACGCTGTTGGCTCGGTCTCACCACTGCCTCTTCCTCCGAACTCTGAAAGTCAGTGGCACGACCTTCATTCCATGTGGGGTCTAGGACCTCATCGTCCCCTGCATCGTCTTCCACTCAGTCTTCCTCCCTGACCTCCTTTTCGGTCTGCACACTGCAGAAAGACGCTGTCACGACTGAGGATGGGGAAAATCCTCAGCCGTGCGCTAACATGTGCTGTAGGCCTACTCGGCCAGGAGAACAGGATAGGGAGCAGGTCACCTCCTACAGCGTCCCTAGCCTGACCCTAACTCCTAACTGCATGGGCCGACCTTAAAGGTAGGAGGACCCATGCGCAGGAACCTCTGATCCCTAACTCACCCTCCACCCGGTCCCTGCGCTAGGAGTCTGGGTAAGACGACCTACTCCTCCTAGGCACGGAGGAGCAGGAGTCTCAATGGCCAAGCTGTTGGGAAAAGGGGAACTCATACATCCTTAAGGGAATGACAGGCGAACTATTAGTTCCACCAACCTGTCACAGCCTTGCTGACTGGATCCCTGCGCAAACAGGAATCCAGAACCGTAAGCTGCACCAAACACATAGAAAGGTCCCAACAGAACATAACATACAAAATCAACACACAGCAGACATAAACATAAGGACAATATCTTTATGACCACAGGGGTGGCTCTCACTGGCAGATAGTAACACAGGAGGCTGCTCCAGCAAGCATGGCTGAAACAGCCCCCAGAGCCATGCTAACAGTGAGGCTATATAGGCCAGGAAGCCACACCCCACGGTCGGACACACCCAGTGACACACACACACACTGGGAAGGAAGTTAACCCTTCCAACACCCGGGAAGGGAAAACACAACATTAAAGGGAAAGTGTCCAACAGTAGCAACCCACTGTGGTTGTTGCCGCTGGCCACGACATGGGTGGCAACCGTGTCCTGGGGAATAGCCCAGAGGCCAGGACACTGCCACCACATGTACAGACAGCCAAACGTTGCCACGGGCAACCACAGTGCAGGAAAAGTGTCAGTGCACACAACACACTACACAGAGTGCACACAGACAAACAACACAGTGAACACAATACACACACACCTAACATAGGGGTTGCTAGGTGCAACCGCATGCACAGCAGGAAAGCTGCCACAAGCAAGCGTTGTCAGCGGCAACCACAGGTGAGGCAAATACCACTGCCCTCACCTGTGATTGACAACAAAACCAAACCGCTGACAATCGCATGCGGTTGAAGAGTCACGGTCATAGCCATGGCCGTGACAGACGCAGCAGTTGGCACCTGTGTTTCGTCATCATCAGAGACGTGCTGAGGTGGTATTCCCATGTCCTCATCAGGAAACATAAGTGGTTGTGCGTCAGTGCATTCTATGTCTTCCACCCCTGGGGAAGGGCTAGGTGGATGCCCTTGGGAAACCCTGCCAGCAGAGTCTTCAAACAGCATAAGGCTACTTTCACACTAGCGTTCTGCTGTCCGCTCGTGAGCTCCGTTTGAAGGGGCTCACGAGCGGAGCAGAACGCTTCCGTCCAGCCCTGATGCAGTCTGAATGGATGCGGATCCGCTCAGACTGCATCAGTCTGGCGGCGTTCAGCCTCCGCTCCGCTCGCCTCCGCACGGCCAGGCGGACAGCTGAACGCTGCTTGCAGCGTTCGGGTGTCCGCCTGGCCGTGCGGAGGCGAGCGGATCGTCCACACTTACAATGTAAGTCAATGGGGACGGATCCGCTTGAAGATGACACAATGTGGCTCAATCTTCAAGCGGATCCGTTCCCCATTGACTTTCAATGTAAAGTCTGAACGGATCCGCTCAGGCTACTTTCACACTTAGAAAATTTTCTAAGTTTTAATGCAGACGGATCCGTTCTGAACGGATGCGAACGTCTGCATTATCGGAGCGGATCCGTCTGATGAAACATCAGACGGATCCGCTCCGAACGCTAGTGTGAAAGTAGCCTAAGAGACTGCTGCATGATTTGAGGCTCCGACAGGATCCCCGATATGCACGGGGGTGATGTGACAGACTGATGGGCATGGGTTTCAGGCGCCACCTGTGTGCTTTCTGCAGAAGACTGGGTGGGAGATAAAGTGAACGTGCTGGATCCACTGTCGGCCACCCAATTGACTAGCGCCTGCACTTGCTCAGGCCTTACCATCCTTAGAACGGCATTAGGCCCGACCAAGTATCGCTGTAGATTCTGGTGGCTACTGGGACCTGAGGTAGTAGGTTCAGTAGGACGTGTAGCTGTGGCAGAACGGCCACGTCCTCTCTCTGCACCAGAGGCTACACCACCACCACGACCATGACCGTGTACCTTATTAGATGTTTGCCTTATAGTTAGCGTTCACAAAGCAAAGTAAAAAGTGGTTAAGTCTGTTAAAAATAATTAACCACCAATAAAAACCCTGATGTAGGGTATTGCACTAAAATTATTATTTTTTTAACTCTATATGACAGCTGGTTTTTGTGGCCTAAATGTGACAGTCACCTATGCAAGTGTGCAGTATATGAAAAAAAGGGTTTTTTTCACCACAGTATCCTAAAAGCCTTTTTTGTGGCCTAAATGTGACAGTCACCTATGCAAGTGTAATCTCAGATGTGCAGTATATCAGAGGGATTTTTCACCACAGTATCCTAAAAGCCTTATTTTTATTTTAGTATCCTAAAAGCCATATACCTGTGCACTATATCAGAGAGTTTTTTCACAACAGTATCCTATAAGCCGTATTTATAGCCTAAATGTGATAGTCACCTATGCAAGTGTAATCCCAGATGTGCAGTATATCAGAGGGTTTTTCACCACAGTAACCAAAAAGCCTTATTTGTGGCCTAAATGTGACAGTCACCTATGCAAGTGTAATCCCAGATGTGCAGTATATGAAAAAAAGGTATTTTTTCACCACAGTATCCTAAAAGCCTTATTTGTGGCCTAAATGTGACAGTCACCTATGGACGTGTAATCACAGATGTGCAGTATATGAAAAAAAGGTTTTTTTTCACCACAGTATCCTAATAGCCGTATTTGTGGCCTAAATGTGACAGTCACCTATGCAAGTGTAATCCCGGATGTGCAGTATATCAGAGGGATTTTTCACCACAGTATCCTAGAAGCCTTATTTGTGGCCTAAATGTGACAGTCACTTATGCACGTGTAATCACAGATGTGCAGTATATGAAAAAAAGTTATTTTTTAACAACAGTAACCTAATAGCCGTATTTGTGGCCTAAATGTGATAGTCACCTATGCACGTGTAATCACAGATGTGCACTATATCAGAGGGTTTTTTCACCACAGTATCCTATAAGCCTTATTTGTGGCCTAAATGTGACAGTCACTTATGCACGTCTAATCCCAGATGTTCAGTATATTAGAGGGTTTTTTCACCTCAGTAACCAAAAAGCCGTATTTCTGGCCAAAATGTGACAGTCACTTATGCACGTCTAATCCTAGATGTGCCAGTATATCAGAGGCTTTTTTCACCCCAGTAACCAAAAAGCCGTATTTCTGGCCTAAATGTGACAGTCACTTATGCACGTCTAATCCTAGATGTGCAGTATATCAGAGGCTTTTTTCACCCCAGTAACCAAAAAGCCATATTTCTGGCCTAAATGTGACAGTCACTTATGCTTGTCTAATCCCAGATGTGCAGTATATTAGAGGGTTTTTTCACCCCAGTGACCAAGAAGCCATATTTCTGGCCTAAATGTGACAGTCACTTATGCACGTGTAATCCCAGATATGCAGTATATCAGAGGCTTTTTTCACCCCAGTATGCCAAAGCCATATTTATGGCCTAAATGTGACAGTCACTTATGCACGTGTAATCCCAGATATGCAATATATTAGAGGCTTTTTGCACCCCAGTAACCAAAAAGCCGTATTTGTGGCCTAAATTTGACTGTCACTTATGCACGTGTAATTCCAGATGTGCAGTATATCAGAAGCTTTTTTTTTTACCTCAGTATGCCAAAGCCGTATTTATGGCCTAAATGTGACAGTCACTTATGCATGTGTTATCCCAGATGTGCAATATATTAGAGGGTTTTTTCACCCCAGTAACCAAAAAGCCGTATTTGTGGCCTAAATGTGACAGTCACTTATGCAAATGTAATCCCAGATGTGCAGTATATCAGAGGCTTTTTTCACCCCAGTAACTAAAAAGCCGTATTTCTGGCCTAAATGTGACAGTCACTTATGCACGTGTAATCCCAGATGTGCACTATATTTAACAGATGTATTTTTTTAACCCCAGTAAGCAAAAAGCAGTATTTCTGGACTTGCAGACATGCAGATAGCCTGTGCTGGTGCACTATCGTTGCATAAAATGGCTGCCGATCATGTATTGATATTGACTAACTGAAGAAAAAAATGTTCGTTTTCAGCAGTAGTTGGCTCAGGGCAGGCTTAAAAAAATTGTGCACTACACCCACAAAACACTTTTGCTGTAGATCGCTGAGTACAAAAAACAGTTCTTGATAAGATTTCTCCCTGATCTCTCCCTCACAGCAGCTGCAGCCTCTCCCTACACTAATCCGAACAGAGTGACGGGCGGCACTACGTGACTCCAGCTTAAATAGAGGCTGGGTCACATGCTGCAGTTGGCCAATCACAGCCATGCCAATGTGCAGCCTTTCAAAAAGCTCCATAAAAATCGCCGAACACCGAACCCTAAAGTTTACGTAAATGTTCGGGTTCGGGTCCGGGTGCCGAAAACCCTAAAGTTTGGTACAACCCCGAACTTTACAGTTCGGGTTCGCTCAACTCTAATTATAAGTCAATGGCTTATGGGATGGATCAAGCTCTCTGTTATTTTTGTCTTTCTGCTGCTGTGATGGAAATTTTAGAGGAAGTGTGAACAGAGAAACAAGAATGAAGAATGCACAGTAAATGAAAGCAGAAAGCCATGTACAGTACAATATTGCTCATCCATATATGATTCCATCTCTGGAATTCCCAATCAAGTATGACAACATAATGAAATTGTTCACTACATTTTAAAAGGAAGGACTGGCAATGTTTATATTTTCTAGAGGCATGACCTTTTAAACAATGTACGTTTTATGACTACATAGCATGTGCAGTAATGCAGTTTCCTTTCATACTTGCATAATCTTTGGAACATTCTGCTACAGAGGAATGATGATTGAGTGTTTTTTTCCTTACTTATATGTCAAAGAGTATCTGTAATTAGCACAATCTCATCTTCACAGACAAAAACAAAGCCATATCCTTCAAGCATAAGTTATTTTATCATATCTTGTCTGCAATAACAGCTTGTTTGAAAGACCTTGGGGGAATTAATCATTCCCCCACACCAGTTTTCTGGCGTGAAAAAGTCGCAAACCTTGTGTTTGTGACTTTCTAAACTCTATTGCCTTTATTACGTTCCCATCTGTAGAAGCCATCTTGCCATTGGTAGATGGGCCCGACACTATTTTTATAAAAAAATGTACGTAAAGAGCTTCAAATTTTCATGTTTAGTAAGTATAGCAGTGATGCAATTCAGAGTAATTCATTTTCCCAGTGTTTGCATGAGTCTTTGCATCCTATTTTTGGAACAAGCGATTCTTTTACAAATGTTAGCAAAGGTAGACTGCATGGTTAGGGGCTGGATTTTATAGAATTGTGGCAGAGAGACTGAATAAAACACCAGAGTTCAATGATTAAGAGGTGTGTCCCATAACTTTGTCCATATAGTGTGTGTTATATAAACGTGTTTCACCTCCAAATACAGCAGCCACACAAAAAAAAAAACATTATAGGTGAAACTTTTGTGAGGAGGAAGCACGAGGCAAAGCTCTACATTCTCAAGACACTCACTACCTGAATTGAGCTAGGAACGGAGCTAAACAGTCAACCCTCAGCCTCTGTGAGGGGCTGTATCACACACAGTTCACTAACCACTGTAAGGGTTTCCTCTGTAGGGGTACCTCAGGGTCTCTTGAAACTCAACATGGGCCATGAAAAACATTCCTGCAAAATGTGCCCTAAGACAAAGTGAGTTCAGAACTGAAATTAGTTCTCAAAAAGTGGGTTTTGGAAATTTTCTTGAAAATGTTAAAAGTTGCTTCTAAAAAAGCTTTCTGATGTCGTAAAAATAAAATAAAAATTATATTGAAAAATGATGCCAACATAAAGTAGACATATGCTGAATAGTTAATTAATAATTATTTTTGTGAGGTATCACTACCTGCAGAGAAATAAAAATTTAGAAAATAGCTAATTTTTCCCAAATGTTCTGTAAATTTGGGATTTTTTTTTAATAATTAAAAGGTAAAACATATTGACTCAAATTCGCCACTAACATGAAGTGCGATGTTTGTACTAACTCTTTGTCGCACACTGTAGAACTTGCTGTAAGTAGGGTTCCAACCCCATTTGCAATGCGCCTGTGTGTGCGTTCCACAAAGCCCAGAAGTTGGGGGCATGTGGGACGAGGGGCTAGAATGCCCATTGTGGGACCTCCCCCGTACGGGCCATGTAATATCCAAAGCCGCCCACACAGTGCGGCCTCTATATTTAGTACATATAGCGTATTGATGGCATACTATTTCCTTTGTTTTCCCACATCTCTTCATTTTCCCTCTTCCACTCTAGCCCCTCTTTCCTATGCGTTCCCCATGCCCCCAACGTTCCACATGCCTCCAAGCTTTGTGGAATGCACACACAGGCGCATTGCAAACGGGGGTAGATACTTCCCTTTTTTTCCCCTACTTAAACAAGGAAGCGATCTACTACAGGTAGACGCTTCATCCATCTACATGTAACTTCACATACCTACGTTTGCACTGCATCCTATTTGTTTTACTTCATCACTGCGACATAGGTAAGTACTCCAAATCTAAGTTGGCAAAAAATTTTGGAAATAGCTTTGGGAAATTTTCTCCATACTGGGTACTTTCTCCCCAGACTGGGTACTTCTTCCTTATATGATAAACAGACCAAAATTGCGACCTAAAAAGGGAGCGACAAGGGTATCTCATCACATGGAACTCATTGCATCCAGGATAACGTGTATATTTTCCCTGGTCTTTTGTAATATATTTTCGTAATACATGTTTTGCAATACAGTCTGATGAAAGATGTCATTTTCCAGGAATGCTAGCTCCAGCAATGTAAACTATTATTGAAAATGTTTATTACAATTCGGAAAAATATCATACTTGATGGAAATCATATTTCCTATCTCCATGTTTTGTACTCTGGTCAGTACTTTATTTTCTTTATCTTCTTTGCTATGGGCAGTGTCTGAGGGAGTCCTGCGTGCCAAAACGTCACTTGAATACTGCCGTATGTCAAAATAAAATTCTCTACTATCAGATCAAAATCCTGATGCTGTAGTTGTATTTATTATTATTATTATTATTATTATTATTATTATTAATAATGAAGTACGATGTATCACGAAAAAACATTAAACATTCTTGGAATTGGTTGGATAAGTTAAAGCATTAAAAAGTTACTACCACATAAAGTGAAGTCAGATCTGCCAAAATTAGGCTCTTTTTTAAAATTTTACATATCGGACATATTACGATATATCACCACCAGTATTCTAGCAGTGTAATTTATTACACCTTAACTGATTTGCATACATACCTACTAAACCTGTTCATTATATGAACCTGGTCATGTGATCTCAAGTCCTGACACCATGCTCTGATGGTATAAACAAAAACTCGGTCTCACCCGTGTGGCTGACTTCCTCTGAACCACAGGATGACATCATTGTGACAACCACCCGCCAATCCCGTCGCACTCTGCCACAGTTGCCATACAGGTCTTGTCCACTAGAGACTTCTGGAGGCGAATCCACTGTGAGCACAGTAGATGTTTAAGATTGGGTGGTGTGCCCATACATGATACGATACGGTAAAATAAAATTATCGATTTTGCGCTGGAAATCAAATTAATTTGCTGCCACCACTCTTCGCATTGAATAGGGGCGAAGAGACCCCGGCTGCCTAATCCTAAAGGGACGAAATGGTTATATGCAGCCTAGCTAACCAATTAACAATGTATAAAAATAAGACCATTGCGAAAGAATGTCTCCTTTGAGGACAGAGTTCTTAGCATAGACCAGATAATCAGGTAACAAGGGCAAAACTGGAACGATTAAGTCATTAGTTTTATTTTAAAAACTATACACAAATATACATTAAAAATGACAGATAAATATACCTGCCAGTCGAACAGATTGGTTGGATGGAAATAAGTAAGAGATCGAAAGGAGTAGAATGTCTGTAAGTTCAGAATTACCGTGGTAGGGTCCAGTAAAAGATAAAGTCTTTGCCAGGAAAAATCAAAGATGGCGGTGTGCCCGTGTCCAGTGGCCGGTCATGATGTTAATCGTCTTCAGATGGTAGGGGAAGGACCAGGGCCTGAGTGGGTCACTGTGTTTTACCCACTATGTAGCTGGGAGTGGCTATGACACATACAAGCCCAGCCCTGTGTAATTGGAAGAGGGGCAGTTCTTGCCCTGAGAGGGAGAAAATCTGGTAGAATCTTGGCTTTGCCAGTTTCTCCGTACCCGTAGGTCAAATTAAGAAATAAATTCTGATTTATAATCAGGACAATTTTACTCATCATCTGATACCAAATATGACTGGAAGATAATACAGGGTGCCTGAGAACCGTTATATCTCAGAGCGGGAATTTCCAATTGACTTGCGGATTTCCTGGAAGGTATGTTAGAAGAACTGAAACATTTTCTGAAGAGATTGTTAATTTCGTATTTTCCTAACCCCAGGAAATATGGGAGAAATAGGAACTCTATGGATTGAAGGTGACCTTAACGGTCATCTTCCTTCTTGTACCAACCAGCTGTGTGATAAGTTTCTGTCCTTCGCTTTTGAAGGTCTGACCAGGCTTAAGAAGTGTGAAAACTCATGCTGTGTTGGGGCTGCTCAGACTAGATCAGATTGATGGATGTATAACCTGACTGGAGGTCAGTATATCCCTGTATTTTGTTGAAGATATAAAGTCTCCCCTATGTAAAGGACCAGGAGTCAAGATATGTGATTATGTGCAGTTATATAAATCTCCTGACTCACACTGCCTGCCTGTACTATCTGCGTATGCTGAATCTCCAGTGTAGTTCTATGAGATGGAGCATCACACTGGTCTCCCTGCCTCCTGCATGTAAGAGCTGACAGGGAGAGAGATGACAGGGCAGAGAGGGGAGACAGGCTCAAGCTGTATCACATAGGAAAACATGAGGACCCTGAAGTGTGAGGGGACAGCAGCTCTGTCACTAATCTGTTATGGGCTGCCCTCAGAGGACCACAGAGCAGTGCAGTGTGGTAAGACTCTGCCCCCTATGTCTCTGCAAAGCCAGCATGATGAGAAATGTAGGGATTCATTGGGAAAACCATATCTGAGGCAAGAAGGAATCAAATACACATCAAATAAAACAGGTATACACAAAGCATGCACAAGAACCTCTATCTTAATCTGTTAATAATGGCATATCATGCATTATTAAAATCATGGATAGCCTCTTTAAAGGGAACTGTCATTTGATATATAATCGAATTAATATACAATCATTAACTACTAAAAAGTGCTTAGAGTATTCACTTACTGGTGTGACAGATGGGTTACCTCATAATATACACACAAAGATGCCACATGCCGCATGCTAATGAGCTGATTTGAGTCCAGCGTGATGTCATTGAGTCCAGCGTATATTTAAATCAGAGATATGGCCACTCCCCTGCCCACCTGCTGCTGATTCATATGGAAAAAACTGTCATTCAGCAGCAGTTGGGCGGGGAGAGTCAGGAGCTCATGAATATTCAGGACTCATCATTATCAGCTGGAGCTTTTCAATACAAGATGTTGGCAGATTGACTGGGTCAAATAAAGAAAGTGACCCAGCATTTTGATAAGAGAATCAGTCACTTATTTATGTTGCCCTTAGTTAGGACACCATAAAACTGGTGACAGGTTCCCTTTAAGGTGGAAACTGGCTGTGTCCTAAAGGGGTTAATCACACCCATTCACATTGAATACACCCTTAATGTGATATGGTTGGTTTTGGCATGGTCAGGGGTGCACCTAGCCTTTCTTCTGCCTGAGGTGAAACCTGAAACAGCTCCCCCCCCTCCCCACTGCCAATTTCTTAACCTAACCACCCCCTTCAGCCCATGGCCCTTTGGCTGCCCCCTCCCTCTTGCCCCTACCTGGTGCGCCTGAGGTGATCGCCTCGCCTGGCCTCATTGTTGGTGCACCCCTGGGCATGGTAGAAGAAGCTCAATGCTTGGCCCCCTTTCTACCACAGTTCCCATAGCCCCACTTCTTCATGAGGCTCACAATCTTATTTCCCTACTAAAGGTCCAATATGTACATACAAATGGTTGGTTAGTTTATTAGCTAGCATGTTCAGCTATCTGTATATTTTCAGATAATATTAGGTTAGCCAAAGGAGTGAAATGCCCATAATCAAAGGTCTAAGTGAAAAATCTGTAATGAGATGATTCACCTCCTAGATGGCACTTATAATACAGTTGGCTTCTCTAGCATCCCTTAAAAAAACTGACATCCTGAAGGTAGTTGCAGAAAAACAGACGCTTAATAAACTGTGGGCTATTATGGATAATACCTCACAACCCTTGTACACTACTGTGGCCAACCAGAGAACCACATTCAGCAGTAGACTGCATACAGCCTAAGCTGCATCTTAAGGCTGTATTAGACAGCCCCGATTTAACAGGCGATTATTGGGAGGGAAGCGTTCCTTCCCGGCAATTGTTTGCTTGCAGCGATCTCCTCCTTAGTATAGGAGGAGGAATCATTGTTTGACAGCAGAAGATCCTGATAGACACTACAATCTGCTGCCAGCAAGCAATGAATTTTTAACCTGTCCAAAGATGTGGAGTGCCTGATGAACGAGCATTTGCTTGTTCATTGGGCAATTGGTGGCAGTATTAGACTACCAGATCATCGCTAACAAGCGTTCATATTAACATCTGCCAAAAATCGGCAGGTGTAATACAGGCTTTACCCTACGTGTCCAATTCATATTGTCATTTATACTATTATAATTCTTTTTCTGTCTTCTTCTTATGCAGTATGTACAGCACTGCGACATAAAATTTCCTTCAGGATCAATATAGTCGTACGTTATCTTAAAGCAACACCCCTACTCGTGATATAACAAGTTATTTTTCTCTTTCTTTTAACTATATGATTAAAAGCTAACCTTAGTGGATATTGCATGTAATACTACCTCCCCATGGTTAATGAATGCCATGTGTATGACTTTTATCAATCATTGTCCAAAGGGCATTTCTCGTACTAATATATTAGGCTACAGAGTGACAGTGACATGCGGTCTTTCTTAGTTGACACTCTTTCGCTCTTCCAGTCATGAAGAATAGCGTGTACACAGTGCTACGATTCTCTCTGCTAATCATTGGCTTTTGTCTGGTGTGCCTGGCAGCCTTCTATGTATCCTCAAGCTACTCTTGTAACTGTCGAAGTGAGACTATTGTAGCATATACTTTAATGCCTTTAGGATTTGTGCTTCTTCTGATTGGGATTTTTTGGAGCACATACTACGAGGCTAACCACAAAAGTCTGTTTCGAAGCGTAATCAGAAGGATTCATAGCCAACAACAAGTCCATATTGAGACTGTAGACAGGTATGTAGCTAAAACTATTGTACTGAATTTTCATTTTATCTTTGTGTGCAGTTGGGTGACTGTACACCTGAAATGATACTATTATATAGTGGATATTATTAGATAGATAGATAGAGCAGGGATCAGCAACCTTCGGCACTCCAGCTGCTGTGAAACTACAACTCCCAGCATACTCGGCTATTCTTGTAACTCCCACAGAGGTAAAAGGAGGATTCTGGGAGTTGTAGTTTTACAACAGCTGGAGTGCCAGAGGTTGCTGATCCCTGCTATAGGGATAGATAGATAGATAGATAGATAGATAGATAGATAGATAGATAGATAGATAGATAGATAGATAGAAAAGAAAATGTTATGGGCAGCACAGCAATATTTAAGTAAATGCGGAGTGCCAGCGGCTGAAGAGGCGATCCACCAACCAAAAAAACGATAATAAAATAAACTCCACTGCACTTCCAAAAGAAGAAAAGTATTCGTTTAATCACCAAATAGCAACGTTTCAGTCCTCTCAATGGGACCAATACTTTTTTCTTTTGGAAGTGCCGTGGAGTTTATTTTAATTATCGTTAGATAGATAGATATGAGATAGATAGATAGATAGATAGATAGATAGATAGATAGATAGATATAAGATATATGGATATGAGATATATGGATATGAGATAAATAGATAGATAGATATGAGATATATGGATATAAGATAAATAGATAGATAGATAGATAGATAGATATAAGATAGATATATGGATATGAGATAGATAGATAGATAGATAGATAGATAGATAGATAGGAGATAGATAGATAGATAGATAGATAGATAGATAGATAGATAGATAGATAAGAAAAGATGCTCCAGAATCGCTATTCTATGAAGAAAAGAAATCAAGGAGTCATTAACTTATGCGCTTAGAAATTCTTCTGATAGAATGATATATTCAGAGTCTATTATATAGTAAAAGGTGGAGTTTCCATAAAAAGCACGCCAGTGCAGTTAAGAAAGGAAAAGGAATCTGATTGGTTGATTCAGATGTCAACACTTTCTTCAAACAAACGATCCCTGGATGAAAGGTGGGGTCACATAACTGGACTGTCAATCTGTACTGTAGAAAATGTAATCAGTGGGATTATAGGGTAACATTAGTGCCAGTTAGTCCTCTTTAAAATTCTTCTTGCTTGTTACTGATTTGATACTCAGTACTGCACCAAGAGCATGCAGCATTAAAATAGTATGCACGGTTCCAATGATCAATTGATATTGCTGTGATGCCTCAAAGAACCATAAGGACACTTTCACACAGTCAGTGTTTGGTCAGTGTTTGATCAGCGATTGTATAGCAGAAGCTATACAGACATAAGATATAATGGAAAGATTTGCACCTGTTCTGCGTTTCTGACCTGCTTCTGGGTTTGGCTTACAATCACTGATAAAAATCACTGATCAAGCACTGACTGTGTGAAAACAGCCTAAGTTAGGAAAATTGTTTAACTCGTATTTCTTCTGCTAAAGATTAAATAGAAGATTGATAGAAGAGTGAATAATGACAACCTTCTTTATCTTGTATTTTTAGGCCTGATTACTACCCACCATCCTATGACAGTGCCATGCAGCACACCCCTTCTAACGCTACATATCATATCAATCTGGAAACAGGGAGGCTTTCAACATCCCTCCTCCTCTATACACCGAGACTGCCATGGAAGTAGTGGATGAAACCTATATGAATGAAGATCCCCCTCCCTATGAAGCTTCTGTGCACGAATACACCTCTCAGTCTTCCCCCAATTGCGAAGTTTCAGAAGAGGCTGCAAATGACTGAATACATCAACTAAATGTCAAAGATGTACCGTTGACAGCTGATCAGTAGAGGGCGCTATAATGGAAAAAGAATAGCTATTGCTCCCAAATCTCGCTGCCAGAAAAGTGAGAAGTAACTTCTGGAGCAAAGCAACATGTCAGGAAGGAAACAGTAGGGTGCACCTATGTATTCAAGTCACATGCTCTGAAAAGCAGACCATATGTATACATACTGTATAGATCTGCAGCATTTATGATTGTGGAATATTTCTGGAAACCGATTCCACATATATCCAATGTTTCGTTACTGACAGTATATGTGTTGCCTAGGAAAGAGTCTGGAATGAAGGAAACGATGGGTCGTTTATGTGAAGTCTACGCTAACAATGGAGATGGATGAGCTCATTTTAATGTATAGGCTTCATGCAAGTACATCTCTAACCTGTTGTAATGATGCCGATAGCACAAATGCACTGTAATATGGTGGACAAGACGGTGGGTCATGCTCCATAAGACTTGTTACAATCACAAATTAGGGAACTACCAATATTTTCTTTAAATCAGCCATAGAGACTTCCATCAAGTCTAGAAATACTAGAAGTGGACATTTCAGAAATACTGTGACTGTATATCCATGACAAAAGTATTGTGTTAACAGCATTAGCAAGGATTGTTTGGTCCAGTGCCAATATGAAGGCACTCAATGAAATATGCTTGATGAACTAGTAGGCTTGAAATCTTGGGCCGTATGAAAGAGTTTAGATATTAGCCAGACAAATGCCAGGAGTCCTTCCTATATTATTAGACTGAAATACAATATGAAGTGTTGCTACACAGTGACATGCCGTACTTACAGTATGGTGTTTGTTGTGTTGTGTGGTTTTTACTGTATTTGTATTGTTTTTAAATGCTATTGTTTTTTTGTTAAAATAAATATTTATTTTAAATATTAACGATTCTGTGAAATTTACCTTAATCATTACATGTAGAGATGAGCAAATTTCTCAAATTCGATTCGTCCGGTTTGCCGAATTTTTTAAAACATTCGGTGCAATCTGAATTTGTTCATGGCGAATCGTGTTAAAAAACTGCTATTTCCTGGCTGCAGAGAGCCTTTATAGTGGTTTAGAACACTGTGCCTTGTAGTAACATACATAGGGAGTCTGCTGTGGTAGTGAAACAATACTGTGAGTCAGTATGACATGCAGATGACAGGCGTCGCTCTTAGAATCACTGCACACTTCACTTATTTGGGCAGTTACGGGGCCAAAACTGACCAAATAACTCAAGTGTGTACTCAGCCTTACACGTCAATGTTAGCGTCAAGAAGAAGCGTATTCCTTTTACACAGTCGGCAGCTGATTCCACGTAGATGTTCTATTAAACGCTTATACAAGTAGAGCCCCCCCGACAGAGTGGAGAGGGTGTCAGCAGTAAGTTTGTGTTGACGTCACTGATTATTTTGCCCTTCCTCTATTCCGTCAGAACAATAACCCCTAAAAAACCGATACTGTCTGTGGAGCATCTGCTTTCACTCGGTCACCATTTGGTCAGTAATTTATCAGTATTGCTAAAGCCCAAAAAAAACAGGAGTGGATCCAAAACAGAGATGAATAGAATATTTGCATGTCTTCTATGTTTTGTACCCACTCCTGCTTTTGGCTACCAAATCATAACCCAATTCTGATGCAAAATAGGGACCATGTCATGCAGGCCTTACAGCTGTTGCATAGACAGGATCCGTTGTGCGTCTCATTTTTCCTTCCTTCTGACGGATCAGAAGAATGGTCAAATAAATGATGATGTCAGTCAGGCCAAAGGGCAAAATAGTGGCCCAGTCATAAAGTGGGGAGGGTGGGAACAGCATGAGAAGTCCACAGAGTGGCCCAATGACAGAGTCTGGAGGTGGTAGCAGCATCAGGAGGAGGCCACAGACTGGCACAAAGACAGTGTGGAGGTAGCAGCAGGAGCATCAGGAGGCCACAGAGTGGCACAATTAGAGTGTGAAGGTGGCGTCAGCTACAGTATCAGAAGGAGGCCACAGGGTGGCACAATGACAGTGTGGAGATGGCAGCAGCAGCATGAGGAGACCACAGAGTGGCGCAATGACAGTGTGTGGAGGTGACAGCAGCAGCATCAGGAGGAGGCCACAGAGTTGCACAATGACAGTGTGGAGGTGGCAGCAGCAGCATCAGGAGACCACAGAGTGGCAAGGTGACATAGTGTGGAGGTGGCAGCAGCATCAGGAGACGACAGAGTGACAAGGTGACATAGTGTGGAGGTGGCAGCAGCATCAGAAAACCACAGAGTGACCCGGTGACAGAGTGGGGAGGTGGATGGCAATACAAGTACCAGCTGAAAAAGGTGGGTGAAAGAAAGAGCACTTGGCATCATATGTGTGACATCAGGTGGGTGGCAGCATCAGAATAGTAACTGAGGCAGGCAGCCAGAAGAAACCGGTCTCTTTTGTCAAAGTGTTGGTGTGGCACCATGAATGATCTACTCTGATGCATCAGGCATTGGTGGGTGGAAATCCTGGCTGATCCACGTCTGATTCATCTTGACAAAGGACAGTCACTCCACATTTTGGGTGGACAGGAGAGTTCTTCTTGGGGTAACTATGCCCCTCGCCGCATTAAACACCCGCTCTGATGCCACACTACTGGCCAGGCAGGACAGCTTTTCCAGGGCAAACTCTGCCAGTTGTGGCCACAAATCCAGTCTGTCTGCCCAGTAGTCCAGCGGATCTTCAATGTGGGGTGGCAGGGTGCTGTCCAAGTATGCCATCACCTGCTGGTTCAGGTCCTGCTATAGGTCCTGGTGAGTAGTTTCTTTGCTAGGCGGATGAAGAAAGCTGCTCATCAGTGACTCTAGACTCAAATTGCTGCTGCTGCTACAGCAGCCATGGCAGAGGAACGTGAGTGCAGAGGGCTCCCCCAGTCAGATCTGCGAGATGATGGACGATGGAGCAGATAGGCAGCGGCCAACTGACTACATAGGATGTCTCTATAGTAGTTCAGTTCATCTTCCCTCTCAGCGGGTCCCCATTTTGGAACGGTAGCTAGCGTCCAACAAGGTGGAGAGCCAGAAGTCATCCCTCTGGCGAATGGTGACAATTCGGCTGTCAATACACAAGAAAGTGAGCATGCATTGGGCCATTTGTGCAAGTGACTCGGAGGGACTCCCTGCCTTCATCTCCACTGCATACTGCCATGGTGTGTCTGGGTCCTCTGCCTCATCTTCCTCATCACCCTGTAGCTCCTCTGGCTGCTCCTGCTCCTCCTCGCTACACATTGCTTGTGCTCCAATGTCCTCCTCCTCCTCCAGTTCAGCCCCCACAGGGCTCATGTGGCCGTGAGATCTAGGCACCACATCTCCAGTAGAGATGTCGCGAACATAAAATTTTCCGTTCGCGAACGCGAATTTTCGCAAATGTTCGCGAACTGGCGAACCGGCCGAACCGCCATAGACTTCAATAGGCAGGCGAATTTTAAAACCCACAGGGACTCTTTCTGGCCACAATAGTGATGGAAAAGTTGTTTCAAGGGGACTAACACCTGGACTGTGGCATGCCGGAGGGGGATCCATGGCAAAACTCCCATGGAAAATTACGTTGTTGACGCAGAGTCGGGTTTTAATCCATAAAGGGCATAAATCACCTAACATTCCTAAATTGTTTGGAATAACGTGCTTTAAAACATCAGGTATGATGTTGTATCGATCAGGTAGTGTAAGGGTTACGCCCGCTTCACAGTGACAGACCAAACTCCCCGTTTAACGCACCGCAAACAGTCCATTTGCACAACTGCAAATTTCCCATTTGCACAAGGTTGGATACCAAGCTAGCCATGTCCCGTTCCTTGTCCTCACTGATGTCATTGAAGGTCTCTTCCTCTACCCAGCCACGTACAACACCAAAGGTCCCCGAAAGGTGACAACAAGCCTGTTGTGGTTGGTCTTCCACCTCCTCAAAGCCACCTTCCTCCTCTGACTCCTCTTCTTCAGACTCCTCTCTCTGCGTTATTATATGGTGTGTTAAGTAGTACTATTCCTATAAGTTTAATCCCTGTTACGTCCCCTATCAGGGGACGTGTATATGGCATCGATTTTAGGAACGGGGAGATGGAAAAAGATGCTTGGTCGGTCCTCCTACTTCAAATTTGGGGCACTGGGCGTGCAATCTAATGTGTCGCCAGATGGTTGTGGTGTGTTATGTTGATCTATTCTTATCAGTTTAATACCTGTTACGTCCCCTATCAGGGGACGTGTATGTGGCATCGATTTTAGGAACGGGGAGATGGAAAAAGATGCTTGGTCAGTCCTCCTACTTCAAATTTGGGGCACTGCGCGTGCAATCTAATGTGCCGCCAGATAGTTGTGGTGTGTTATGTTGTTCTATTCTTATCAGTTTAATCCCTGTTACATCCCCTATCAGGGGACGTGTATATGGCATCGAATTTAGGAACGGGGAGATGGAAAAAGATGCTTGGTCGGTCCTCCTACTTCAAATTTGGGGCACTGCGCGTGCAATCTAATGTGCCGCCAGATAGTTGTGGTGTGTTATGTTGTTCTATTCTTATCAGTTTAATCCCTGTTATGTCCCCTATCAGGGGACGTGTATATGGCATCGAATTTAGGAACGGGGAGATGGAAAAAGATGCTTGGTCGGTCCTCCTACTTCAAATTTGGGGCACTGCGCGTGCAATCTAATGTGCCGCCAGATAGTTGTGGTGTGTTATGTTGTTCTATTCTTATCAGTTTAATCCCTGTTACGTCCCCTATTAGGGGACGTGTATATGGCATCGATTTTAGAAACAGGGAGATGGAAAAAGATGCTTGGTCGGTCCTCCTACTTCAAATTTGGGGCACTGCACGTGCAATCTAATGTGCCGCCAGATAGTTGTGGTGTGTTATGATGTTCTATTCTTATCAGTTTAATCCCTGTTACATCCCCTATCAGGGAACGTGTATATGGCATCGATTTTAGGAACGGGGAGATGGAAAAAAATGCTTGGTCAGTCCTCCTACTTAAAATTTGGGGCACTGCGCGTGCAATCTAATGTGCCGCCAGATTGTTGTGGTGTGTTATGTTGTTCTATTCTTATCAGTTTAATCCCTGTTACGTCCCCTATCAGGGAACGTGTATATGGCATAGATTTTAGGAACGGGGAGATGGAAAAAGATGCTTGGTCGGTCCTCCTACTTCAAATTTGGGGCACTGCGCGTGCAATCTAATGTGCCGCCAGATAGTTGTGGTGTGTTATGTTGTTCTATTCTTATCAGTTTAATCCCTGTTACGTCCCCTATCAGGGGACGTGTATATGGCATCGATTTCTAGGAACGGAGAGATGGAAAAAGATGCTTGGTCGGTCCTCCTACTTCAAATTTGGGGCACTGCGCGTGTAATCTAATGTGCCACCAGATAGGAGTGGTGTGTTAAGTAGTTCTATTCTTATCAGTTTAATCCCTGTTACGTCCCCTATCAGCTTTCAGGCAAGTCAACCCCAAGACGGCGTGACACTCCCGTATCCGGGATGTGGAATAGCCCCTGAGGAGCTGGGGGGGTGCCGTTGATGTGGAGAAAGACGCAGCAGCAGAAGAGGTCTCAGCCGAGGAGGTTATGGAAGAGGATGGAGTAGGAGGAGTAGAGGACGTGGCAGCAGGCCTGCCTGCAAGTCGTGGCGGTGTCACCAACTCCTCTGCAGAGCCACGCATTCCATGCTTGGCAGCCGTCAGCAGGTTTACCCAATGTGCAGTGTAGGTGATATAACTGCCCTGACCGTGCTTTGCAGACCAGGTATCAGTGGTCAGATGGACCCTTGCCCCAACACTGCGTGCCAGACATGCCATTACTTCCTTTTGCACAATCGAGTACAGGTTGGGGATTACCTTTTGTGCAAAGAAATTTCGGCCGGGTAACTTCCACTGCGGTGTCCCAATAGCTACAAATTTTTGGAACGCCTCAGACTCCACCAGCTTGTATGGTAAAAGCTGGCGGGCTAAGAGTTCAGACAAGCCAGCTGTCAGACGCTGGGCAAGGGGGTGACTTTGTGACATTGGCTTCTTACGCTCAAACATGTCCTTGACAGACACCTGACTGTGGGCAGATGAGCAGGAACTGCTCAAGGCGAGAGACAGAGTGGCGGATGGTTGAGAGGGGGCAAGGAGGACAGCAGTGGTTGACATGGCTGAAGATGCTGGACCAGGAGGAGGATGGCGGCTTTGAGTTTGTGTGCTGCTTGTACTCATGTGTTGATCCCATAGGCGTTTGTGATATGCGATCATGTGCCTTCGCAAAGCAGTTGTACCTAGGTGGGTGTTGGACTTCCCACTACTCAGTTTCTTTTGGCACAGGTTGCAAATGGCATCGTTGTTGTCAGAGACAGACACACAAAAAAAATGCCACACTGCTGAGCTCTGCAATGACGGCATTCTGGTGGTGGCAACAGCATGCATTGATTGGCGTGCTGTCTGGCTGACCACGGGTGCCGATGCATGCTGTCTGACTGTCCCACTAGCTCCTTGCGACGACCTCCCCCTGCTTCCAACTTGTCTCCTCCTCCTCTCTGTCTCTTCATCTGAACTTTCCCCCTGTTCTTCTTCTCTTCTAGCGGGCACCAACGGACACATCGTCATCATCAACCTCTTCACTTGTATCTGACAACTCAGCAAAGGAAGCAGCAGCGGGTACAACATCATCATCATCACACCATATGTCCATGTGTGTAATGCTGCCTGACTGAGACATATCCCTGTTATCTACATCCTCTGGCAATAATGGTTGCGCATCACTCATTTCTTCCAACTGATGTGTAAATAACTCCTCTGACAGATCAAGTGAAGCGGCTGTGGTGCTAGTGTTGGTGGTGGCGGCAGGCGGGCGAGTGGTAACTTGAGAGGTGAAGCTGAGCTGGAGGAGGATGGTGCGTCAAGGTTCCGAGCGGAAGCTGTAGAAGATTGGGTGTCCTGTGTTAGCCAGTCAACTATGTCCTCAGAACTTTTCAAGTTCAGGGTACGTGGCCTCTGAACACTGGGCATTGTTCTAGGGCCAAAGGAAATCACAGCACCACGACCACGATAGCCCCTGAGGGGTGGCCTGCTTCTGCCTGTCATTTTTTTTTTGATTAGTGGTACTATGCGTGCAAGGTACTGTGCCATCCAATATGAGTGGTGGGCAGTGGGCAGAATACACTCTGTGGGCCTGACACACTCTGGCAGGCAACTGCAATTATATTACAGAGAAAAAATTGTTTTACTGTTTTAAATGCAAGCTACTGTGACACCAGATATGAGTGGTGGGCACTGGCAGTAGTGGGCACAGTACACGTTGTGGGCCTAACACACGCTGGCAGGCAACTGCAATTATATTACAGAGATTTTTTTTTTTACTGTTTTAAATGCAAGCTACTGTGACACCAGATATGAGTGGTGGGCACTGGCAGTAGTGGGCACAGTACACGCTGTGGGCCTAACACACACTGGCAGGCAACTGCAATTATATTACAGAGAAAAAATTGTTTTACTGTTTTAAATGCAAGCTACTGTGACTAGGGATGAGCGAACCCGAACTGTATAGTTCGGGTTCGTACCGAATTTTGGGGTGTCCGTGACACGAACCCGAACCCGAACATTTTCGTAAAAGTCTGGGTTCGAGTTCGGTGTTCGGCGCATTCTTGGCGCTTTTTGAAAGGCTGCAAAGCAGCCAATCAACAAGCATCATACTACTTGGCCCAAGAGGCCATCACAGCCATGCCTACTATTGGCATGGCTGTGATTGGCCAGTGCACCATGTGACCCAGCCTCTATTTAAGCTGGAGTCACGTAGCGCCGCACGTCACTCTGCTATGATCAGTATAGGGAGAGGTTGCAGCTGCGACGTTAGGGCGAGATTAGGCAGATTAACTCCTCCAAAAGACTTCATTCTGTGATCGATCTGCAGCTGTGGATCATTGAAGTGCTATTATTGACTTGCTCACTTTTTTGAGGCTGCCCAGAGCGTTTTTAGATCACTTTTTTTCTGGGGTGATCGGCGGCCATTTTGTGACTTGTGGTGCGCCAGCACGAGCTATCACCAAGTGTATTTAACCATCGATAGTGTGGTTATTTTGTGCTATATCCTACATCAGCTGCAGGCTGAGCCTGTGTCACCGAAGTGCATTTAACCATCAACAGTCTGGTTATTTTTTGGCCATATACTACATCAGCTGCAGGCTGAGCCTGTTTCACCCAAGTGCATTTAACCATCAACAGTCTGATTATTTTTTGGCCATATACTACATCAGCTGCAGGCTGAGCCTGTGTCACCGAAGTGCATTTAACCATCAACAGTCTGGTTATTTTTTGGCCATATATTACATCAGGGGCAAGTTGAGCCTGTCACCCAGCGCCTAAAAAATAGACCTGACATCTCTATTCAGTTATTGATAGTATCATTCAGAAAAACCTAAGACACACGCTAGCGTGCTGATAGAAGTGTCATTCTGTGATTAAACCTATAACTGTCACACAGCGCAAAAAAAAAAACAGGTCTCACATCTCTATTCAACCAAATCTGCACAGTTTTAGCGGGTCAAGTTATTTGTAGTGACCGTCAAAGCAGACTTTTTGTTCTGGGTTGAAAAAGCATTCCCAAATTTGCCATTCGGAAAATAACTAGTTTGTGGTATTTCAGGCCTACTTGAAATCTATCCCAAAAAGAAAATCTTACATTGAAGTTATTGATAGTATCATTCAGAAAAACCTAAGACACACGCTAGCGTGCTGATAGAAGTGTCATTCTGTGATTAAACCTATAACTGTCACACAGCGCAAAAAAAAACAGGTCTCACATCTTTATTCAACCAAATCTGCACAGTTTTAGCTGGTCAAGTTATTTGTAGTGACCGTCAAAGCAGACTTTTTGTTCTGGGTTGAAAAAGCATTCCCAAATTTGCCATTCTGAAAATAACTAGTTTGTGGTATTTCAGGCCTACTTGAAATCTATCCCAAAAAGAAAATCTTACATTGAAGTTATTGATAGTATCATTCAGAAAAACCTAAGACACACGCTAGCGTGCTGATAGAAGTGTCATTCTGTGATTAAACCTATAACTGTCACACAGCGCAAAAAAAAAAACGGTCTCACATCTCTATTCAACCAAATCTGCACAGTTTTAGCTGGTCAAGTTATTTGTAGTGACCGTAAAAGCAGACTTTTTGTTCTGGGTTGAAAAAGCATTTCCAAATTTGCCATTCTCAAAATTGTGGTGAACGGGAACAATGAGGAAAACATCTAATAAGGGACGCGGACGCGGACGTGGACATGGTCGTGGTGGTGTTAGTGGACCCTCTGGTGCTGGGAGAGGACGTGGCCGTTCTGCCACAGCCACACGTCCTAGTGAACCAACTACCTCAGGTCCCAGTAGCCAGCAGAATTTACAGCGATATTTGGTGGGGCCCAATGCCGTTCTAAGGATGGTAAGGCCTGAGCAGGTACAGGAATTAGTCAATTGGGTGGCCGACAGTGGATCCAGCACGTTCACATTATCTCCCACCCAGTCTTCTGCAGAAAGCGCACAGATGGCGCATGAAAACCAAGCCCATCGGTCTGTCACATCACCCCCATGCATATCAGGGAAACTGTCTGAGCCTCAAGTTATTAAATCACCTGCGGTCTTAACTATAAACGGTACACTCCCGCAATTACATAATACCACAATAAAGAAAAGGAGTGCGTAACACACCGGTATGAGAAAATACAAATCAATTTTATTCAATATCCATAAAAGACATACATGATACATATTATAAGACAATAAATGAGCAGGGACAGCCACAATCCTGCATCACACTGCTACCTGCCCCATCAAATGGATGGACATAATAGAATCTCCATGTATACAATATATAAATAGTCAATTATCCCCATGGATATAATGCCAGATGAATGGAGAATCTACAGCAAGGGTGTGCTTGCCTCAATGAACCGGTGTGCATAAATACCAAAGTTGCGGACACAAAGTCCAAAAATACTAGGTAAAGCAAGTGTGTAGGGCTACATACCAACAAAGCTGGGATAGGTACCAGGGCAATGGCGCTCCTCAACGCGCGTTTCGCGTATAGTTTGCTTCCTCAGGAGGAGTTAAAGACCGGAAAGGGAGAGAACACTAATAAGGCGCCGACAGCCAATCCTGTGTCTAATCTAACGTCATGTGATTCTCTGTGAAATCCCATGTCATCACGGCGGCGCATGACCAATCAGCGTCCGCCACGTCATATTACTTCCGCCCTTCCTCTGAGGCCAGTGGGGGAGAGGGCGGTCGCACATTCATGATGCCGATCGCCATCGCCACCACCGCCCTGCACAAGAGAGAGAGGGCGGAAGGAGACGCCCGGACCCAATGGTCATGCGCACGGATGACACAAAGTGTAAGGAATCGATGAAGCTCAATCAAGAGTAGGTATGGATCTGGTCATAGTGTATACATAATTATAATATTTTATACATGGATACATGGAGGTCCCATACTTTGCACATGATAAAGTGAACATTCAATTTGAAACAAAGTGTTATTCTCATAAATATACAAACAGTACAGTGATCATGACATTACATCAGACAATCAATAATTCATTCGACATAATTACATAAAAAATGACAAATAAATATCCGTGGTGACCACAGTGTTTGTTAAGATGTGACAATATTACTTCCGCCCTTCCTCTGAGGCCAGTGGGGGAGAGGGCGGTCGCACATTCAATGATGCCGATCGCCATCGCCACCACCGCCCTACACAAGAGAGAGAGGGCGGAAGGAAACGCCCAGACCAAATGGTCATGCGCACGGATGTCACAAAGTATAAGGAATCTGTGAAACTCAATCAAGAGTAGGTATAAATCCAGTCATAGTGTATACATAAAATATTTTATACCTGGATACGTGAAGGTCCCATAATTTACGCATAATAAAATGAACATTCAAATTGAAACATAGTGTTATTTTCATAGGTGTACAAACAGTACAGTGATCATGGCATTCCATCATACAATCAATAATTCATCCGACATGATTACATAAAAAATGAAAAATAAATACCCGTGGAAGCCACAGTGTCTGTTCAGATGTAACAAAATTATGGAAGATAACATATTCTCCATAAATGCATTTACATAGGTGAATAAACAGTAATTAAAGTGCAAAGTGCAATAGTGCTGTGATACCATTCGAATAATACATGGCATTGCAGCACAAGGCCCCGTATTGGGCATATCACAGTTATCAGGGACCACCATATATGAAAACACAGACTGATCCATTCAGTGAAGACAGAATTCATAACATCGATATTCCACAAAAAGACGGACATTCAGGATAAATCGGCAGACTAGAGAGTAGAAAAAGCACATTATTATACATGTATATGCATCAACTATGACCCCATAATAAAAAATGGGCGAAATCTCCCATTACCCCTAAAATGATGCCACTATTTAGAGAAAGGAACCAAAGCCAAAGCTCTCATTTAATCCTTTGGGGGTCAGGGTTTTGAGCCTAAATATCCACCTAGTCTCAATCTGGGCCAAGATTTTACTGTAATTGCCCCCCCTGATCCCTAAATGCACTTTGTCTATGCCTCTGAATCGCAAACCCCTAGGATTGCTCTGATGGAATATTTTAAAATGCTTTGGGAGGGTTTTTAAGTCACTCAAATTTAAGATGTCTTCTGCCTTTTCAATATCCCTCACATGTTCCCTTATTCTTTTCCGGAATTCCCTTGTTGTTAAGCCAATATATATTTTATTGCAGGGACAAACTGCATAGTAAATAATCCCGGTGGTCATGCAGGAAATATACTCGCGAATTTCATACGTTTGAGTGTGGTCTGAATTGGTGAAATGAGTTGATCTATCTAAATTAGCACATGCCTTACACCCCCCACAAGGATATGATCCTTTTACAACGGTGGATTGTCTCAGTTTGGTCTCAGGAATGTAGTGACTACACACCAACAAATCTTTAAGATTTTTGGAGCGTCTTGCAGTCAATAATGGTCTATTCGAAATACATTGACTCAGCTTCACATCCGTTTGCAAAATGTCCCAATGATTATTAAGGATCTCATATAGCTTTTTCCACTGTTTATTATAGTTAGTAATAAATCTAATATCTTGGCTACCGGCCGACGTGGTTTTAGCAATCTTATTTTCCTCATTCGGGCACAATAATTTTTCTCTTTTGCGTATTTTGGCTGTTTGGAAACCCCTCTTTATCTGCCTATTGCTGTAGCCTCTTTCCTTAAAGCGCAACTTTAATTTCTCTGATTCCATGCGGAAACTCGCCTCATTGGAACAAATCCTTTTGAGACGCACAAATTGGCCCTTAGGAATCCCATCAATTGTTGATCTAGGGTGTGCCGAGCTTGCATGCAATAGGGAGTTTACAGCAGTCACCTTCCTATACACCTCCGTTTGAATTTTGCCCACTTCATTTGCTTTTATCTTTATGTCCAAGAAATCAATTTCTCGTCCCGCTTTATACGTCAGCCTAATATTGAGTGCATTGTTATTCAGTACGGTCATGAATCTGTTGAGGTCCTCCATGGTGCCCTCCCAGATGAACAGAATATCATCGATATATCTCATCCAATTATGGACTCTATCGACGTTCTCAGGGAGGACACCATGGAAGATCTCCCTTTCCCAAGCGCCCAAAAACAGATTCGCGTAGGATGGGGCGCAGGTAGCCCCCATCGCCACACCTTGCGTCTGCAAGTAAAATCTGTCCTTGAAAACAAAAAAATTGTGGTGTAAGATAAAGTCCAACAATTGTAGGAGTAGTTGGTTGAGGGATGGTTCCAAATTGTTGCCCTTTAAAAACTTTGATGTGGCACTCATGCCATCTTCATGCCGTATACTGGTGTATAGGGACTCTACGTCCGCCGTCACCAAGATCATTTCATCCGAAAGCTGTATCCCCTCCAATTGATTTAGTACTGCTGTAGTATCCTGCACAAAGGATGGTAAATTAATTACCAACTGTTGTAAATAAAAATCTACAAATCTGCATACGTTTTCACTTAAACTTTCATTACCTGCTACGATAGGTCGTCCGGGTGGATCTGTGCTGCTCTTATGCACCTTGGGAATGATGTAGAAAGTCGCTACTTTGGCATGCTGTGTTATAAGACCGTCCTTAATCTTTTTCGTTATAACATCATTTTCAATGGCTGTATTAAGAATAGTCTCCAGTTTTTTCTGAAAGCAGACAAGGGGGTTTTCAGATAAGGCTCTATAGCAGGTTTTGTCCTTCAACAGTTTAAAAACCTGCCGTTCATACATTTCTACCGGCCATACTACTATGTTTCCCCCTTTATCTGCGGCTTTAATCACAACCCCCTCCATCTCTCTCAGTTCTTTTAAAGCTCTAAACTCCTTCCCACTTAGGTTCTTATCTCCTTGTCTGCTTGTTTTACCATTCAACTTCTCTAGATCTTCACAGACCATCTTTACAAAGATGTCTATGGCTGGACAAAGATGAAATGGAGGAAACACCTGTGACTTTCTCCCAATTCCCCTAGGTAATGAACTTACCTCCTTGCGTTCATCTGCTTCATTTTGTTCCAATAGTTCCTCTAAGATTTTTAATGCCTCTTTTTCTTCATTCGTGACCAGCCAGTCATCAGCCTGAGTCCTGGAATGTAGTTTTCTCAGAAGCAGCTTTCTCGCAAAGAGGTGTGTATCTTTTACTACTGTGAAAACATCAATATCAGATGTAGGACAGAATGTTAATCCCTTTTGCAGGACTGAAATTTGATCATCAGTCATTGTTATTTGAGAGAGGTTAATTACCTGCGGTGTGTCTTCCTTTCCTTTCTTCCCCTTTTGTATGGTCTTATTGTCGGCCTTGTCGTATTTTCGTTTTCCATATTAACTACGGGTTAACCAGTTGCCTCTTGTGCGTCCCATATATACATGAGATGTTTCTCCCTTCTGAGAATTAGTATCAGAGGTTGCAGCTGAGCTAATTGAAGAGACAGAGGAACTACGGACTCGCATCCCTCTATCACCTGGATCTTGCAGCCATTTGTATACTCTGTGATTGTTATAGTCAGTCAGATCCCTTTGGAATTTCTGCATTTTTTGTGTTGTTATTTCCTTTTCCCAAATGGTATAACTAGATGTCAGGTCCTCTTCAAATTTCTGAAGTTCTTCTTCT
This sequence comes from Bufo bufo, assembly GCF_905171765.1. Lineage (NCBI taxonomy): Eukaryota > Metazoa > Chordata > Amphibia > Anura > Bufonidae > Bufo > Bufo bufo. Next base: position 352,415,020 of record NC_053390.1, read on the forward strand.
GAAGAACTTCAGGTCCTCTTCAAATTTCTGAAGTTCTTCTTCTGAAGTTCTTCGTCATTGCCCTGGTACCTGTCCCAGCTTTGTTGGTATGTAGCCCTACACACTTGCTTTACCTAGTATTTTTGAACTTTGTGTCCGCAACTTTGGTATTTATGCACACCGGTTCATTGAGGCAAGCACACCCTTGCTGTAGATTCTCCATTCATCTGGCATTATATCCATGGGGATAATTGACTATTTATATATTGTATACATGGAGATTCTATTATGTCCATCCATTTGATGGGGCAGGTAGCAGTGTGATGCAGGATTGTGGCTGTCCCTGCTCATTTATTGTCTTATAATATGTATCATGTATGTCTTTTATGGATATTGAATAAAATTGATTTGTATTTTCTCATACCGGTGTGTTACGCACTCCTTTTCTTTATTGTGGTATTATGAGCCTCAAGTTATGCAGCAGTCTCTTATGCTGTTTGAAGACTCTGCTGCCAGGGTTTCCCAAGGGCATCCACCTAGCCCTTCCCCAGGGGTGGAAGAGATAGAATGCACTAACGCACAACCACTTATTTTTCCTGATGATGAGGACATGGGAATACCACCTCAGCACGTCTCTGATGATGACGAAACACAGGTGCCAACTGCTGCGTCTTTCTGCAGTGTGCAGACTGAACAGGAGGTCAGGGATCAAGACTGGGTGGAAGACGATGCAGGGGACGATGAGGTCCTAGACCCCACATGGATTGAAGGTCGTGCCACTGACTTTCACAGTTCGGAGGAAGAGGCAGTGGTGAGACCGAGCCAACAGCGTAGCAAAAGAGGGAGCAGTGGGAAAAATCAGAACACCCGCCGCCAAGAGACTCCGCCTGCTACTGACCGCCGCCATCTGGGACCGAGCACCCCAAAGGCAGCTTCAAGGAGTTCCCTGGCATGGCACTTCTTCAAACAATGTGCTGACGACAAGACCCGAGTGGTTTGCACGCTGTGCCATCAGAGCCTGAAGCGAGGCATTAACGTTCTGAACCTTAGCACAACCTGCATGACCAGGCACCTGCATGCAAAGCATGAACTGCAGTAGAGTAAACACCTTAAAAACAAGGAAGTCACTCAGGCTCCCCCTGCTACATCTTCTGCTGCTGCCGCCTCGGCCTCTTCTGCTGCTGCTGCCGCCGCCTCGGCCTCTTCCTCCGCCTCTGGAGGAACGTTGGCACCTGCCGCCCAGAAAACATGGGATGTACCACCAACACCACCACCTGCGTCACCAAGCATCTCAACCATGTCACACGGCAGCGTTCAGCTCTCCATCTCACAAACATTTGAGAGAAAGCGTAAATTCTCACCTAGCCACCCTCGATCCCTGGCCCTGAATGCCAGCATTTCTAAACTACTGGCCTATGAAATGCTGTCATTTAGGCTGGTGGACACACACAGCTTCAAACAGCTCATGTCACTTGCTGTCCCACAGTATGTTGTTCCCAGCCGCCACTACTTCTCTAAGAGAGCCGTGCCTTCCCTGCACAAACAAGTGTCCGATAAAATCAAGTGTGCACTGCGCAACGCCATCTGTGGCAAGGTCCACCTAACCACAGATACGTGGACCAGTAAGCACGGCCAGGGACGCTATATCTCCCTAACTGCACACTGGGTAAATGTAGTGGCGGCTGGGCCCCAGGCGGAGAGCTATTTGGCGCACGTCCTTCCGCCGCCAAGGATCGCAGGGCAACATTCTTTGCCTCCTGTCTCCTCCTCCTCCTACTCAGCTTCCTCCTCCTCTTCTTCCACCTGCTCATCCAGTCAGCCACACACCTTCACCACCAACTTCAGCACAGCACGGGGTAAACGTCAGCAGGCCATTCTGAAACTCATATGTTTGGGGGACAGGCCCCACACCGCACCGGAGTTGTGGCGGGGTATAGAACAACAGACCGACGAGTGGTTGCTGCCGGTGAGCCTCAAGCCCGGCCTGGTGGTGTGCGATAATGGGCGAAATCTCGTTGCAGCTCTGGGACTAGCCGGTTTGACGCACATCCCTTGCCTGGCGCATGTGCTGAATTTGGTGGTGCAGAAGTTCATTCGCAACTACCCCGACATGTCAGAGCTGCTGCATAAAGTGTGGGCCGTCTGTTCGTGCTTCCGGCGTTTACACCCTGCCGCTGCTCGCCTGTCTGCGCTAAAGCGTAACTTCGGCCTTCCCGCTCACCGCCTCATATGCGACGTGCCCACCAGGTGGAACTCCACCTTGCATATGCTGGACAGACTGTGCGAGCAGCAGCAGGCCATAGTGGAGTTTCAGCTGCAGCACGCACGGGTCAGTCGCACTGCGGATCAGACCCACTTCACCACCAATGACTGGGCCTCCATGCGAGACCTGTGTGCCCTGTTGCGCTGTTTCGAGTACTCCACCAACATGGCCAGTGGCGATGACGCCGTTATCAGCGTTACAATACCACTTCTATGTCTCGTTGAGAAAACACTTAGGGCGATGATGGAAGAGGAGGTGGCCCAGGAGGAAGAGGAGGAAGAGGGGTCATTTTTAGCACTTTCAGGCCAGTCTCTTCAAAGTGACTCAGAGGGAGGTTTTTTGCAACACCAGAGGCCAGGTACAAATGTGGCCAGACAGGGCCCACTACTGGAGGACGAGGAGGACGAGGATGAGGAGGAGGTGGAGGAGGATGAGGATGAAGCATGTTCACAGCGGGGTGGCACCCAAAGCAGCTCGGGCCCATCACTGGTGCGTGGCTGGGGGGAAACACAGGACGATGACGATACGCCTCCAGCAGAGGACAGCTTGTCCTTACCTCTGGGCAGCCTGGCACACATGAGCGACTACATGCTGCAGTGCCTGCGCAACGACAGCAGAGTTGCCCACATTTTAACGTGTGCAGACTACTGGGTTGCCACCCTGCTGGATCCCCGGTACAAAGACAATGTGCCCACCTTACTTCCTACACTGGAGCGTGATAGGAAGATGCGCGAGTACAAGCGCACGTTGGTAGACGCGCTACTGAGAGCATTCCCAAATGTCACAGGGGAACCAGTGGAAGCCCAAGGCGAAGGCAGAGGAGGAGCAAGAGGTCGCCAACGCAGCTGTGTCACGGCCAGCTCCTCTGAGGGCAGGGTTAGCATGGCAGAGATGTGGAAAAGTTTTGCCACAGCTAACTGCACCACCTCCTGATACGGAACGTGTTAGCAGGAGGCAACATTTCACTAACATGGTGGAACAGTACCTGTGCACACCCCTCCACGTACTGACTGATGGTTCGGCCCCATTCAACTTCTGGGTCTCCAAATTGTCCACGTGGCCAGAGCTAGCCTTTTATGCCTTGGAGGTGCTGGCCTGCCCGGCGGCCAGCGTTTTGTCTGAACGTGTATTCAGCACGGCAGGGGGCGTCATTACAGACAAACGCAGCCGCCTGTCTACAGCCAATGTGGACAAGCTGACGTTCATAAAAATGAACCAGGCATGGATCCCACAGGACCTGTCCATCCCTTGTGCATAGAAACATAGAAACATAGAATGTGTCGGCAGATAAGAACCATTTGGCCCATCTAGTCTGCCCAATATACTGAATACTATGGATAGCCCCCGGCCCTATCTTATATGAAGGATGGCCTTGTGCCTATCCCATGCATGCTTAAACCCCTTCACTGTATTTGCAGCTACCACTTCTGCAGGAAGGCTATTCCATGCATCCACTACTCTCTCAGTAAAGTAATACTTCCTTATATTACTTTTAAACCTTTGCCCCTCTAATTTAAAACTGTGTCCTCTTGTGGTAGTTTTTCTTCTTTTAAATATGCTCTCTTCCTTTACCGAGTTGATTCCCTTTATGTATTTAAAAGTTTCTATCATATCCCCTCTGTCTCTTCTTTCTTCCAAGCTATACATATTAAGGTCCTTTAACCTTTCCTGGTAAGTTTTATCCTGCAATCCATGTACTAGTTTAGTAGCTCTTCTCTGAACTCTCTCTAGAGTATCTATATCCTTCTGGAGATATGGCCTCCAGTACTGCGCACAATACTCCAAGTGAGGTCTCACCAGTGTTCTGTACAGCGGCATAAGCACTTCACTCTTTCTACTGCTTATTCCTCTCCCTATACATCCAAGCATTCTGCTGGCATTTCGTGCTGCTCTATTACATTGTCTTCCCACCTTTAAGTCTTCTGAAATAATTACTCCTAAATCCCTTTCCTCAGATACTGAGGTCAGGACTGTGTCAAATATTCTATATTCTGCCCTTGGGTTTTTACGCCCCAGGTGCATTATCTTGCACTTATCCACATTAAATTTCAGTTTCCAGAGTTCTGACCATTCTTCTAGTTTTCCTAAATCCTTTTCCATTTGGCGTTTCCCTCCAGGAACATCAACCCTGTTACCTATCTTTGTGTCATCAGCAAAAAGACAAACCTTACCAGCGAGGCCTTTTGCAATATCACTTATGAAGATATTAAACAAAATCGGTCCCAGTACAGATCCCTGTGGAACCCCACTGGTAACATGACCTTGTTTTGAATGTTCTCCATTGACTACCACCCTCTGTTGTCTGTCACTCAGCCACTGCCTAATCCACTCAACAATATGGGAGTCCATGCTCAATGACTGCAGTTTATTGATAAGTCTTCTATGTGGGACAGTGTCAAAAGCCTTACTAAAATCTAGATATGCGATGTCTACTGCACCTCCACCGTCTATTATTTTATTCACCCAGTCAAAAAAATCTATAAGATTTGTTTGACATGATCTCCCTGAAGTAAGCCCATGTTGTTTTTCATCTTGCAATCCATGGGATTTTAGATGTTCCACAATCCTATCCTTTAATAGGGTTTCCATTAATTTGCCTACTATTGATGTCAGACTCACTGGTCTATAGTTGCTCGATTCCTCCCTACTACCTTTCTTGTGAATGGGCACGACATTAGCCAATTTCCAATCTTCCGGGACGACTCCTGTTACTAATGATTGGTGCAGATTAGATATTAACTACCTCCCCTTAACAATATATTATTCTACTCCAGGGCACTTCCTCATTCAATACTATTTTTAATTTCATTTTACCATTATAGTGTGGGGCAACCCAAAGTTGAATGAACCTCTCCTCTGTCTGGGTGCCGGGGCCTAAATGTGTGACAGTGGCCTGTTCCAGTGGTGGGTGACGTGAAGCCTGATTCTCTGCTATGACATTAAGACAGATTCTGTGCTGACATAAGGCCAGATTCTCTGTTACGGGACCTCTCTCCTTTGCCTGGGTGCCTGGGCCTAAATGTGTGACAGTGGCCTGTTCCAGTGGTGGGTGACGTGATGCCTGATTCTCTGCTATGACATGAAGACAGATTCTGTGCAGACATAAGGCCAGATTCTCTGTTACAGGACCTCTCTCCTCTGTCTGGGTACCGGGGCCTAAATGTGTGACAGTGGCCTGTTCCAGTGGTGGGTGACGTGAAGCTTGATTCTCTGCTATGACATGAAGACAGATTCTGCGCTGACATAAGGCCAGATTCTCTGTTACGGGACCGCTCTCCTCTGTCTGGGTGCCGGGGCCTAAATGTGTGACAGTGGCCTGTTCCAGTGGTGGGTGACGTGAAGCCTGATTCTCTGCTATGACATGAATACAGATTCTGCGCTGACATAAGGCCAGATTCTCTGTTACGGGACCTCTCTCCTCTGCCTGGGTGCCTGGGCCTAAATGTGTGACAGTGGCCTGTTCCAGTGGTGGCTGACGTGAAGCCTGATTCTCTGCTATGACATGAAGACAGATTCTGCGCTGACATAAGGCCAGATTCTCTGTTACGGGACCGCTCTCCTCTGTCTGGGTGCCGGGGCCTAAATGTGTGACAGTGGCCTGTTCCAGTGGTGGGTGACGTGAAGCCTGATTCTCTGCTATGACATGAATACAGATTCTGCGCTGACATAAGGCCAGATTCTCTGTTACGGGACCTCTCTCCTCTGCCTGGGTGCCTGGGCCTAAATGTGTGACAGTGGCCTGTTCCAGTGGTGGGTGACGTGAAGCCTGATTCTCTGCTATGACATTAAGACAGATTCTGTGCTGACATAAGGCCAGATTCTCTGTTACGGGACCTCTCTCCTCTGCCTGGGTGCCTGGGCCTAAATGTGTGACAGTGGCCTGTTCCAGTGGTGGGTGACGTGATGCCTGATTCTCCGCTATGACATAAAGACAGATTCTGTGCTAACATAAGGCCAGATTCTCTGTTACAGGACCTCTCTCCTCTGTCTGGGTGCCGGGGCCTAAATGTGTGACAGTGGCCTGTTCCAGTGGTGGGTGACGTGAAGCTTGATTCTCTGCTATGACATGAAGACAGATTCTGCGCTGACATAAGGCCAGATTCTCTGTTACGGGACCTCTCTCCTCTGCCTGGGTGCCTGGGCCTAAATGTGTGACAGTGGCCTGTTCCAGTGGTGGGTGATGTGAAGCCTGATTCTCTGCTATGACATGAAGACTGATTCTCTGCTATGGCATGAAGAGACTGATTCTCTGCTGACATGAAGCCAGATTCTTTGCTATGGCATGAAGAGACTGATTCTCTGCTGACGTGAAGCCAGATTCTCTGCTATGGGACCTCTGTCCAATTGATATTGGTTCATTTTTATTTTTTTTATTTTAATTTTAATTCATTTCCCTATCCACATTTGTTTGCAGGGGATTTACCTACATGTTGCTGCCTTTTGCAGCCCTCTAGCTCTTTCCTGGGCTGTTTTACAGCCTTTTTAGTGCCCAAAAGTTCGGGTCCCCATTGACTTCAATGGGGTTCGGGTTCGGGACGAAGTTCGGTTCGGGTTCGGATCCCGAACCCGAACATTTCCGGGAAGTTCGGCCGAACTTCTCGAACCCGAACATCCAGGTGTTCGCTCAACTCTAACTGTGACACCAGATATGAGTGGTGGGCACTGGCAGTAGTGGGCACAGTACACGCTGTGGGCCTGACACACGCTGGCAGGCAACTGCAATTATATTACAGAGATTTTTTTTTTTACTGTTTTAAATGCAAGCTACTGTGACACCAGCTATGAGTGGTGGGCACTGGCAGTAGTGGGCACAGTACACGTTGTGAGCCTGACACATGCTGGCAGGCAACTGCAATTATATTACAGAGAAAAAAAAAAAGCAGACTGATGTACTAGCCCTAAAAAGTGCTTTTTGGGGTGCTGTCAGGACTCTGTCCTTACAGCAGATGAGTCTTTGAGGACTGGAGTGGACACAGAACACTGGCCTAGCTAACGATTTCCCTATTAATTCAGCAGCAGCAGCAGCACTCTCCCTGCTCTAACTAACACTGCAGCTTCAGAATGAATCTAAGATGGATGCTGTCCTTGCTTTTTGATAGGAGGTGGGAGGGTCTGGGAGGGAGGGTATGCTGCTGATTGGCTGGAATGTGTCTGCTGACTGTGAGGTACAGGGTCAAAGTTTGCTCAATGATGATGTATAGGGGGCGGACCGAACATCGCATATGTTCGCCCGCCGCCGTGAATGCGAACAAGCGATGTTCGCCGGGAACTGTTCGCCGGCGAATAGTTCGGGACATCTCTAATGTTGGAATGGAAAAGGCAGGCTAAGGGGTATAGAAGAAAACTGAATTTTTCATGGTTGCCTGGACCATATGTTTTATAGCAACACCTATTTATGGTTTTATAGTCACAATATGAAATAATGAGTACAAACAGGTAGTAAGCACCACCGCATAATCTTTATTAATACATATAGATACAATACACAAAAAGCCATCACTTTAAAAACACAAATAAAATAAAACCAAATAGAAATGGTGGTCACAGTGCAAAAGAAGTTGAGTTACACAATAATAGGACAAATTTTTGCCAGGGAACAGAGTGCAGACAGCTCTAGATCCGTAATAATGTGTTGGTGGAGAGGAAGGAGATATAAATGTCAAAGAAAAGCTCCAAGTGGGGACCTTACTGTTTGTGCCCATCACAACTATTATACCATGAATAGGTGTGTTATTTAGTAGAGCAGACTAATATTTCTATCTTTTTTCCTTTGAGCAAATATATCTTTACTTCTGTTATTTACATCTTTACCTCTGTTGTATCTTGTACAGTAAATCCATGTGTTATTCTATGCTCCATGCTGTTACATGCAGCCAGGGAAGGACTGGCCATAGACCCTACAGGAAAATTTTCTGGTTGTGCCATCCAAGCCTTCCCCATGCTATCAGCCCCAGGTACATAATGATCTGATGATCTCAGCTTTAATTAATACAAGGACCTTCAAGTACTTATGCACCTGGCTAGCAGCCGCAGGTGCCCCCCTGAATTCAACTGTATTGCTGTCCTCAGGACACTTGAATACTACAGCAGGGACTGCAGTATTTTGTGCTGCACTGTGGTATTTGGTTCTGCTGGGGCAGTATTTTGTGCTGCACTATGGTATTGCTGGCCCTACCCACTTCTGTTGTCACTGCCTAATTGTACTGCCCCACCTTCTTTCAGTTTGAACCCACCTACAACATTGGGTTATGTTTAATTATATGTTTAGGGCCACATTAAGTTCCCAGTCCACAACTGCATTCAGCAATCTTTATAAAACTGATCTTACTGACATTATTTTAAAGAGGTTGTCCAGCTTTTTTGACTTTTTAAAATGTCTACCCCAGTCTGCTGTACCTGGTGAAAAACTTATACTAACCTGCACCTTCCACTATGTTCTGGCTCCCTGGGTCCCTGACTACCTTCAGCAGTCTTCCAGTCTCTGTACTATAAATGTCCAGGCAGATAGGGTCATGTGTGATGCTGCAGCCAATTACTGGCCTCAGTGGTCACATGTCCTCAAGTGGCATGTGACCTAGCAGTGACCCAGTCATTGGCTGCAGCAGCACATGTGACCCTGTCCTTATGGAGGATTACTGGACGGGGACCATAAGACCACTGAAGGGAGACAGGGATGGGTGAGGAGCAGGTGGGTATGAGTTTCTGATCAGGTACTGCAGGCTGGGGTTGACAGTTAATAAAAAAAAAAGGTCAACAACGCTGGACAACATCTCATTCAGATGTGTTTTTACAATTTACCCAAAAAATTTACTGAATGCAATTGAAACTATGTCTTTGGAAGAAGATTTTAGGACATAAACGTGAGACAAAATTTGGTGGAATCTGTCAGTTTCTGCAGTTTGGTCAACAGCCTAATCTGCAGGGTGGTAGATCTAATGACCCTCACATCTGTCATTGGGGGAAAAAGAATCAGCCATGTTGTATTTCAGGATAAGAGAATAAGTGTGTCTGCTTTCCTCTCTCTATTGAAATAAATGTAAATAAATATAGGGAGTTGGTATTCAGCACATATCTCTTGTGTATTGCTTGCTTATAGGCTCTTGGGAGTCATTTTTTTTATTACTGGTTTACATGTATTTTGGGCGAAAACATTTTTGTGATAGTTTTTTATCAAAACTTTTGCACACTTCGGCTTCTGCAGCTTCTATGTTTTACACTGCATTGCCAGCTTTAGAATGTCCATAGTGAAATCCGTAAGACTGAATGTCTGACAGCTCAGTATCCAGCCCCCTTTCTTCTTTCCTGAATGTTCTGAGCTGATTTCTAGGAACGTCAATCCACTTAGATCATTCAGGAGAGGCACAGGAGGTCTGACGGATTTATTACAGAATAGCTTTTTGCATTCATTTGAGTTTCGCTGACATAAAGATGCTGGGGGACAGGTAGCCCATGTCAACCGATAGTATTTGGAAACCGAACAGTTGTTATAAAATGCTTTTACTTGTAATAATGTACAGTAATTTTTAGATGATTTGGTGTCCTTTGTATACACATCCTTATTGTAATATTAGGAATGTATAATGATTGTACATGACGAGGAAACTTTCCACTGCCCCCCTTTCACAACAAAGAAATTGAGATGCTTTATACGTTTCATTCTTACTCATTTATATCTGGGTAGTAATGCAGAAGCACATCGGAAATCATAACCACCCTTGTTTTTAGTGTGCTGCAAATTCATCGAATGACTTCTTCATATAACTTCTTTATATGGTGTTACTTGCATTTATTACTGTCATACTGTAATGTAAGATACAAGGGACACACAGATCTTGCATTCTGTTTTATTGGCACAATTTCATAGTTTATAAAGCAGTAAAGGAAATGAATGAATCTTGTAGCAATAATCTAAATGACGTTAACTGCAGGAAGAGTAGTTGTAATAAAGCATAGCCTTGAAGCACAAAATCCATCTTGATAATTACCCTGGCGATGCAATCATATTTCTCAACATTATGCATACATACAGTGTTTTGGAGTAGAGAGCATACACGAGACATCAGTAGCGTGCTGTAAACTAGAAGGTGTACAAATAAACGTGTGCTAAGTATGACAATTGTCTGACAAACACCATGAAAATGCTTCACACACTGAAAAACATTGTGTTAGACATGGTAAAATTACATCATAGTAGCTTACTACTGCAAACAACAACTATTCCTCACAATTCTGCTATGCTGCACTTTATCTCATATAACAAGCCAACCTACCTTTCTGTTTATTAAAGGGCTTTTATCAGAACTAATAGGTGCCTCCCTCCCATAGGTGCTGGTTCAAGCTGCCAACATAGGACAGCCTGGAGTTTCCTCTCCTTCCCCATTCCCATATCATGTAGGAGAGAATGAATGTGTAGTCCACATACACTGCGTGCAGAATTATTAGGCAAATGAGTATTTTGACCACATCATCCTCTTTATGCATGTTGTCTTACTCCAAGCTGTATAGGCTCGAAAGCCTACTACCAATTAAGCATATTAGGTGATGTGCATCTCTGTAATGAGAAGGGGTGTGGTCTAATGACATCAACACCCTATATTAGGTGTGCATAATTATTAGGCAACTTCCTTTCCTTTGGCAAAATGGGTCAAAAGAAGGACTTGACAGGCTCAGAAAAGTCAAAAATAGTGAGATATCTTGCAGAGGGATGCAGCACTCTTAAAATTGCAAAGCTTCTGAAGCGTGATCATCGAACAATCAAGCGTTTCATTCAAAATAGTCAACAGGGTCGCAAGAAGCGTGTGGAAAAACCAAGGCGCAAAATAACTGCCCAGGAACTGAGAAAAGTCAAGCGTGCAGCTGCCAAGATGCCACTTGCCACCAGTTTGGCCATATTTCAGAGCTGCAACATCACTGGAGTGCCCAAAAGCACAAGGTGTGCAATACTCAGAGACATGGCCAAGGTAAGAAAGGCTGAAAGACGACCACCGCTGAACAAGACACACAAGCTGAAACGTCAAGACTGGGCCAAGAAATATCTCAAGACTGATTTTTCTAAGGTTTTATGGACTGATGAAATGAGAGTGAGTCTTGATGGGCCAGATGGATGGGCCTGTGGCTGGATTGGTAAAGGGCAGAGAGCTCCAGTCCGACTCAGACGCCAGCAAGGTGCAGGTGGAGTACTGGTTTGGGCTGGTATCATCAAAGATGAGCTTGTGGGGCCTTTTCGGGTTGAGGATGGAGTCAAGCTCAACTCCCAGTCCTACTGCCAGTTTCTGGAAGACACCTTCTTCAAGCAGTGGTACAGGAAGAAGTCTGCATCCTTCAAGAAAAACATGATTTTCATGCAGGACAATGCTCCATCACACGCGTCCAAGTACTCCACAGCGTGGCTGGCAAGAAAGGGTAAAAAGAAGAAAATCTAATGACATGGCCTCCTTGTTCACCTGATCTGAACCCCATTGAGAACCTGTGGTCCATCATCAAATGTGAGATTTACAAGGAGGGAAAACAGTACAGCTCTCTGAACAGTGTCTGGGAGGCTGTGGTTGCTGCTGCACGCAATGTTGATGGTGAACAGATCAAAACACTGACAGAATCCATGGATGGCAGGCTTTTGAGTGTCCTTGCACAGAAAGGTGGCTATATTGGTCACTGATTTGTTTTTGTTTTGTTTTTGAATGTCAGAAATGTATATTTGTGAATGTTGAGATGTTATATTGGTTTCACTGGTAAAAATAAATAATTGAAATGGGTATAGATTTGTTTTTTGTTAAGTTGCCTAATAATTATGCACAGTAATAGTCACCTGCACACACAGATATCCCCGTAAAATAGCTAAAACTAAAAACAAACTAAAAACTACTTCCAAAAATATTCAGCTTTGATATTAATGTTTTTTGGGTTCATTGAGAACATGGTTGTTGTTCAATAATAAAATTAATCCTCAAAAATACAACTTGCCTAATAATTCTGCACTCCCTGTACAGTGAGGAACAGAAGTATTTGAACACCCTGCGATTTTGCAAGTTCTCCCACTTCGAAATCATGGAGGGGTCTGAAATTCACATTGTAGGTGCATTCCCACTCTGAGAGACAGAATTTAAAAAAAATTCAGGAAATCACATTGTAGGATTTTTTAAGAATGTATTTGTCTTGCACTGCTGAACATAAGTATTTGAACACCTGAAAAAATCTGTATTAATATTTGGTACAGAAGCCATTGTTTGCAATTACAGAGGTCAAACCTTTCCTGTAGTTCTTGACCAGGTTTGCACACACTGCAACAGAGATTGTGGCTCACTCCTCCACACAGATCTCCTCTAGATCTGTCAGGTTTCGGGGCTGTCGCTTAGCAGTTTCAGCTCCCTCCAAAGATGTTCTATTGGATTTAGGTCTGGAGACTGGCTAGGCCACTCCGGAACCTTGATATGCTTCTTACAGAGCCACTCCTTGGTTATCCTGGCTGTGTGCTTGGGGTCCTTGTCATGTTGGAAGACCCAGCCACGACCCATCTTCAATGCTCTGACTGAGGGAAGGAGGTTGTTGCTCAAAATCTCACAATAAATGACCCCATTCATCCTCTCCTTAAAACAGTGCAGTCGTCATGTCCCCTACGCAGAAATGCACCCCCAAAGCATGATCTTACCACCCCCATGCTTCACAGTAGGGATGGTGTAGGGATGCAACTCATCCTTCTTTTTCATCCAAACACGATGATTGAAGTTTAGACCAAAAAGTTCTACTTTGGTGTCATCTGACCACATGACTTTCTCCCATGCCTCCTCTGGATCATCCAGATGGTCACTGGCAAACTTCAGACGGGCCTGGACATGTGATGACTTGAGCATGGGAACCTTCCGTGCAATGCATGATTTGAAACCATGACGGCATAGTGTTCTACCGACAGTGACCTTTGGAACTGTGGTCCCAGCTCTCTTCATGTCATTGACCAGCTCCTCTATTGTAGTTCTTGGCTGATTCCTCACCTTTTTTTATCATCAGTGATACCCCACGAGGTGAGATCTTGCATGGAGCCCCAGTCCGAGGGAGACTGACAGTCATCTTTAGCCTCTTCCATTTTCTAACAATTGCTCCAACAGTTGATCTATTTTCACCAAGCTGCTTGGCAATTGTCAAGCCTTGTGGAGGTCCACAATTTTGTCTCTGGTGTCTTTTGACAGCGCTTTGGTCTTGCCCATGGTAGTAGTTGGCGTCTGACTGACTGTGGGGTGGACAGGTGTTTTTAAAGAGTTCAGACAGGTGCTACTAAGTTAGATTAATGAGTGGAGTAGAGGTGGACTTTTTAAAGGCACAGTAACAGGTCTTTAAGAGCCAGAATTCTTGCCGTTTCTCAGGTGTTCAAATACTTATGTTCAGCAGTGCAAGACAAATAAATTCTTAAAAAATCATACAATGTGATTTCCAGATTATTTTTTTTTATTCTGTCTCTCAGAGTGGGAATGCACCTACAATGTGAATTTCAGACCCCTCCATGATTTCTAAGTGAGAGAGCTTCTCACTTCTAACTGTATTCCTTTTCCTACCCCGTGCATGCAGGGTTCCTTGGGACCATATTTGGAAACATTGTGACTGAGGTGTCTTAAGTCACTTTTGTTATCCTTCCTGTAAAAGTGACGGACCCTCATTGACTTGATGTTGATGATCTATCCTGAGGATAGGTAATCAGTATCAACATTTGGAAAACACCTTTAATGATCTTGCTACTTGAATTAGGTTTGCTTTGTTTCCATTGTGTTTTTCTCTATATTCTAAGATCTGTAACATATATGTGTAATAATAATCCAGCTTGCTTGTGCATTCTGGAGATTGGACTATACTCTGAGTAGAGTTGTGCAAGATACAGGAGTGTATGAAGTATATGGAGTATGTTGGAGATTATCCAGTCAGAATATTTGCCAGATGTATTATTCTGACCAAATTTTTAGGTTTAGGGTATTGGTACCCTTTAATTTTTCAGTTATAAAACAGAAATGGACAACTCTAGATATCATAATTGTCCCTAGTCTAAAATGATTTTTGCAGGCTCAGTTCTCAATGGCAAGTGTTTCTGCTCTTTCGGGGCTCTGGTATTTTTGATAGAAACAATCTGCCTTCACAAACCCAATGTAAACCTGATGGGCCTGACAATATGCCAATGGGATCCTTCAGGATCAGTTAGGATATGTTCAAAATGGTTCTGTCATACTGGTCATGGCTCTGTCATGTGCCTTATTTTCCATACTTTTCCTTAAATTAAAATTCACAGATTTATGAACTTTTCAGCGACAAGCATGTTGAACAATAGCCTCTGTGTTCAGAGTATTATATTACACTTTATGTCTGTCTGGAGATTGGCATAAAAAGATAAAGACGTGCCAATAGCCCTATCACTCATAACCTTAGGTCTTCCATTTCACCAGTTTATTAAACTAAAGATATGATTAAACTGTAATACATTTTGGTGTCTGAAATAAAATTACATTATTTTAATTAAACTGTAATGGTGAACATGATAAACACAAACACATCACTTTGGAGGAGAAAAGCATATACAGCAAAATAAAGGCAATAATTGAAAGATGCATAAATCTCTCTTTGAACACTCTTTGGCCCATATTGGTATATGAAGGGTAGATTCAGGTGATAACGGTGGGTCCCTTACGTCCGGTCCGTTCATGAATCTGGGAAAGCTTCAAAGCAATGGCTATGAGAGGGCCAAGCACCACCTGTGAGAATATAGGATCAACATGAACAATTTTTGTAGCTGCACATTACGTGGCATTCAAAGAACCCAGTTAATTTCTCAAACAAAACCAAAGTTTGCCATTACGGTGAACAAACAGTAGGGCATATAAAAAAATAAATCTTGACATTAAAAGCCAACTGTGTAATATATACTACTCAACATTAAAACTGCAACACCAAGAAGGAAAAGTAGTGAAATTATTGAAATCACAGGATTGATATGCATGTTAATGATATGAAAATGATAAAAATGGAAACAAAGTATTCAAAATATCTTGATTTATTCAGTATCAAGTGCACCACACGCATAAATACATGCACTTATGCTCCTGGATATGATATCAGTGAGGTTATTAATAGTTGCCTGAGGAATATTCTGTTGCGCTGAATGTACTTGGGCACGCAAATCATCAAGGTCCACTGCTGGCAGCCCCCTTTGCAATTGCTGACCAATGAAGTCCCAGATTTGCTCCATGGGAAACAAGTCAGGAGACGCTACAGGCAATGGTAGCATGTTTAGGCCACAAAGGCTGCTTACAGTGGCATGAGGAACATGTGGCCTGACATTCTCCTGTTGAAAAACGATTCCAGGGACACTTTGGAGAAATGGCCATATCACTGGTTCCACGACCATCACCAAATCAATGTATCACTGATCTTAGTGTATCTGAAATGAAGACTGGCTCTCTAAATGAACCCTGCTAAGACATGTCCATTCACACAGTACAGTGCAGCGCTCACTGTGAAGACAGCTGGGGTTAATTCTTTTTCCCTCCCTTCTGGCTCATATATATTTCTAGAAATTAACATATATACTATGCATCCATATTTGCTCTTCCCTTCAACTCTGCCAGGGAATAATTCTTCTGGACGGCTGAGTAACTAACCAGCAATTGGGAGATGCAGGGCAGATTGTGCAGTCAGCACTGGCTATTGAGTAGACTAGACAGGGAGTAGTTGATTTATACTATACAGTATACTGTCCCAATATGTTATAAATTAGCTACTCCCTGTCTCCCTATCTCATCTCCTCTGCACTGAATTAGACAGTTTTATTGATGCCACGTCCCAGACATTTACCTGTATCCAGATCATTTTAGTCACACCAAACTCACAGACCGCCTTAATGTCCCCATGTAACTGTCCTCCTGTCCATACTAGATCTTTAGCATAAAATCTGCAGAGTAATTCGCTAGTGATACACGATAGGGACTGTTGGGGTAAAAGGATGAAGGAAGTACACTACGCTTTTTCATCTTGCAGAGTCCATTAAAAAACGTATACATTAATGTATACAATATTCATTTTTACTGTATGATATCTGTTTGAGGCAGCCATTTAAAGGGGTTGTCCGGGTTCAGAGCTGAACCTGGACATAACCACTTCTTCACTCATTTAGCATGTCTGAGTGGAGTATCGGAGAATATCGGAGAATTTCGGAGGGCTGTTTTCTTTACTGCTGGTGAAGTACTGGGCTTCACATGAGTATACAAGACACAGATGTCTGCCTAGCAGTGATCCTGGTGACGTCACCGGCACGAATGGGTGGTCTATACCGCTGCCCTAGGCTGTTTTTAGACCACCCCGGAATTAATGCTAGGCGGAAGCCTGCGCCTAGAGTAGTGAGGAAGTGCAGGGCAAGGCAGAGCATCGGAGCAAGAAATACCGATGCTCCACTCAGACATGCTAAATGAGTGACGAAGAGGTTATGTCCAGGTTCGGACAACCTCTTTAACCCCTTAACGCCCAGCACCGTACATGTACAGCGCAAGGTCCGCGGGCCTCTGGGGAAGGATCGGGGGGAATCGCGGCACCATGCCTGCTCTTACCGGCAGGCAGCCGTGCCGGATAAAGGGCAGTTGCACCGCCCCCTGCAGCTCCAAGCGCTGCGATTGGCCGATCAATGAGACCGGCACATCGCAGCACAAGAAGCTGTCAGAGGCATCGGGGAGGGTCGGGAGGAGGTCAGGGGGAGGTGGCAGGTGCTGAACAAGTCAGCCCTGGTCACCTCCAAGGTGAGACAGGGAACACCAGTGTTTTCGGTCCCTTGCCAGCGCTGCTATTGGCCGGAACAACGCTCCAGCCAATGGCAGCACTATAGCTGCACAGGAAGAGGCAGAACTTCCCTGCATGCAGTCATTCTAGCTGGTGACTGCTTGCAGAGAGGTTCTGTGCTTCTCTGTGCTGCTTGTTGGCTTGCAATTTAACCCCTTTCCTGCTGAAAAGAAGAAAGAAGAAAAGAAGAAGAAAGAACAACATCTGGAATAGCTGCACAGATTTTCTTTTTTTCTTTTGCAGCTGTTCCAGATCCCTAAACCACCCTTCGTCCTTGTCCCTTCCTGTCCCCCCTCCCTCCCCTCCAATCCCCCTCTCCCCCTTCCTTTTTTTACGGACGCCAATTGGTCCGTACACTTTTTTTGGTCTTTTTTTTTTACCATTTTCCAGCTCAGCACCACTTTTTCTGCGTGCGAGCTGTGACTGCCAAGTGCTGTTAAGTGCGTACCTGCCTGATCAGCACCTGGGGATTATTTGTGCAGAATTTTTGGCCAATTTTTCATTTTTTTTGGTTAAAAAAGAAGAACTGGTAGTTAGGTCTTTATATAAATATATATAGAGTTCTATATTTCTATATATATTGTGGCAATGTGAATAGTGATGGGTGCAGTAAAGTCCCGGGGAAGCATGGAAAAGGGGTGTTGTTTGCACCAGGAGCTTGTCACCCAGGGGCCCGGCCTTGGTGGAGTAAAGGCCCTAGATATAGGTGGCCACCAAGTTAGTTGGTGGACACCAAGACAGCTAGTCCAGGGAGGGCTTTTACTGGGAACAGGCAATGCTCCAGTCCGGGAATATGCCCATGTCCAGGGATGGTATTTAATCCTGTTGCTGGACTTGGGTGTGGCTCCCAGTCTGGGGAAGGAGACAGAGTTTTTGTGAAACCCAGTTCTGCTGGAGGCTCTGTGAGTGTGGTCTCAGCTGGACAAGGCTGAAAGACCATGAGGCTGGGAGATAGTCTGGACTGACTGTGCTACAGCCTGGGGGCTGGT
This sequence comes from Bufo bufo, assembly GCF_905171765.1. Taxonomy (NCBI): domain Eukaryota; kingdom Metazoa; phylum Chordata; class Amphibia; order Anura; family Bufonidae; genus Bufo; species Bufo bufo. Next base: position 352,433,050 of record NC_053390.1, read on the forward strand.
GGACTACTGGCTGAGAAAGCCGCACCAGAGACAGTGTGGGAACTGCGCTCTGTATAGGTGAGTCAGGGATTTATGTTATGTTTAGGTAGAGCCCAGACGGGCAGATTTTCATTTTGTACAGTGTTTGTTGGTGCTGGTTTAAAAAATAAATGCAGTTTGGACAATCAACACGGTTGTCAGCGAGAATTCTGTGACTGAGACCCTGGAGATAGAGCTAAACCCCCACAATATAGACATAAGTTACATTTTTAGTCAGTGTTCACTGTAGTGAATTTTTATACTAAAGTTTTTGCACGCAAACACGATCTGTGTGTGTGCATGCTGTAGAGCACCGATCAGTAGTGTGCTCAGTAGCATCTGCACATTTATTTTTTATTTTTTGGGGGTTTGAAAAAAGACTTGCAGTTAGTGGTAGTTAGATATATATGTATATATATATATATATATATATATATATATATATATACACAGTACAGACCAAAAGTTTGGACACACCTTCTCATTCAAAGAGTTTTCTTTATTTTCATGACTATGAAGGCATCAAAACTATGAATTAACACATGTTGAATTATATACATAACAAACAAGTGTGAAACAACTGAAAATATGTCATATTCTAGGTTCTTCAAAGTAGCCACCTTTTGCTTTGATTACTGCTTTGCACACTCTTGGCATTTTCTTGATGAGCTTCAAGAGGTAGTCCTCTGAAATGGTCTTCCAACAGTCTTGAAGGAGTTCCCACAGATGCTTAGCACTTGTTGGCCCTTTTGCCTTCACTCTGCGGTCCAGCTCACCCCAAACCATCTCGATTGGGTTCAGGTCCGGTGACTGTGGAGGCCAGGTCATCTGGCGCAGCACCCCATCACTCTCCTTCATGGTCAAATAGCCCTTACTTTCAAAGTTTTCCCAGTTTTTTGGCTGACTGACTGACCTTCATTTCTTAAAGTAATGATGGCCACTCGTTTTTCTTTACTTAGCTGCTTTTTTCTTGCCATAATACAAATTCTAATAGTCTATTCAGTAGTACTATCAGCTGTGTATCCACCTGACTTCTCCTCAACGCAACTGATGGTCCCAAACCTATTTATAAGGCAAGAAATCCCACTTATTAAACCTGACAAGGCACACCTGTGAAGTGAAAACCATTTCAGGGGACTACCTCTTGAAGCTCATCAAGAGAATGCCAAGAATGTGCAAAGCAGTAATCAAAGCAAAAGGTGGCTACTTTGAAGAACCTACAATATTACATATTTTCAGTTGTTTCACACTTGTTTGTTATGTATATAATACAACATGTGTTAATTCATAGTTTTGATGCCTTCAGTGTGAATCTACAATTTTCATAGTCATGAAAATAAAGAAAACTCTTTGAATGAGAAGGTGTATCCAAACTTTTGGTCTGTATATATACAGACATTTCAGTTAGTGTGAGTTTAGGTTTTTGCACGAACGCACCATCTGTGTATGTACATTTTGCAACCACTGAGCACCAATCAGTAGTGTCCATTACTGATTGTGTCTGCTCAGTTTGCAATGCAAGTTTTTTTTGTTGTTGCAAAAAATACTTTTTTTTGTGCAGCAAAGACTTTTTTTTTGTGCAGCAGAGACATTTTTTTGTGCAGTAAAGATTTTTTTTGTGCAGAAAATACTTTTTTTTTATAGAAAGTAAAAAAAAAAATCCTGAAAATACCGTATTTTTCGCCCCATAAGACGCACTTTTTCTCCCCCCAAAATGGGGGGAAAATGCCCCTGCGTCTTATGGGGCGAATGGTGGCAGTTTTACATCGCAAGCTGCGATGTACGAGCGAGCGGGGGAGGGACTGGGAGGAGGAGCTGGGGGCCGGCAATAGCGGCAGGGCGGTGCAGTCAGTGTACTATAGCCCCGCCCTGCCGCTCCGGTATACTAATATAAGATGTCTTATTCAATTAATAGTTATTAAACATGCCCCCTCACTCCTAATGGTACCTTACATCCTAACAGCTTCAGTAGAATGCCGGCAGGCAGGCCGGGCGGGCGGCAGCATAACTCCCTGATGTCACATGCCTGCGCCGCCTACTTTATGAATGAAGCAGGTGGCGCAGGCAAGTGAAGTCAGTGAGTGACGCGCCGGCCGCCCGCCCTGCCTGCCTGCGTTGTACTGAAGTGGTTAGGAAGTAAGGTACTATTAGGAGTGAGGGGGCATGTTTAATAACTATTAATTGAATAAGACATCTTATATTTGTATACTGGAGCTGCGGCGGGGAGGGGGATCTGTGGATGACATTTTTATGGGGGACATCTGTGGATGGCACAGTTATGGGCTGGGGGGGTCTGTGGATGGCACAGGTTTGGGCTGGGGGGGTCTGTAGCTGGCACCGTTATGGGCTGGGGGGGTCTGTGGATGGCACTGTTATGGGCTGTGGGGTCTGTGGATGGCACATATATAACAGTGCCACCCACAGATCCCCCCTCTAACAGTGCCAACCACAGATCCCCCCTGTAACAGTGCCAGCCACAGATCCCCCTGTAACAGTGCAAGCCACAGATCCCCCCATAACAGTGTCTGTCACAGATCCTCCCATAACAGTGTCCGTCATCCACAGATCCCCCCATAACAGTGTCCGTCATCCACAGATCCCCCCATAACAGTGTCCGTCATCCACAGATCCCCCCCATAACAGTGTCCGTCATCCACAGATCCCCCACATAACAGTGTACGTCATCCACAGATCCCCCCATAACAGTGTCCGTCATCCACAGATCCCCCCCATAACAGTGTCCGTCATCCACAGATCCCCCCATAACAGTGTCCGTCATCCACAGATCCCCCCATAACAGTGTCCGTCATCCACAGATCCCCTCATAACAGTGTCCATCATCCACAGATCCCCCCATACCAGTGTCCATCATCCACAGATCCCCAGTAATAGTGCCATCCACAGACCACCATTAGTTCCAAACCCACCAAACACACAGCACACCTTTTGGTTAAAAATATTTTTTTTCTCATTTTCCTCCCCAAAAACCTAGGTGCGTTTTTTTACAACCTTTCTTCACGTGTGAAAACACTACATACACACAAAATAAAGGTTTACCCGTTTCACACATCACACCCCAATAAAATAAAAATGGCCCAGCCATCCCTACGTGTATAATCAGCTGAACAGGCATACGCCATGCTTGCCTCCGATACAGAGTCTGCCAGTGAGGGAGAAGAGGATTCCACTTTCCTATATTCCTCTACCCCCTCATCAGCATCATCATCCGCTGATGAGGGACCCTCTAGAAGGCGCCCCAGGGTAGCAGAGGAGGCAGCCCCCCAGAGTGAACCCTTATGGACCACACCCCCTGACGATTATCAGCCCCAAATTCCAGAGTTTTATAAATTTGATGGTGACCCAAACAAATTTATATGCCCAGCAATTTATTTCCCAGATCCCTACTTCGCCATATGCTAGACCCCTAGGTTGGACCCCAGTAAGTGCAGTAGAGATGATGACATTTTGGGGACTCGTGCTGCATATGGGCGTTGTAAAAAAAACAACTATTAGGCAATATTGGAGTTCGGACATTTTTTACCAGACTCCAATTTACAGTCAGACCATGATCCGGAACTGATTTGATTCAATTCGGAAATTCCTACACTACAATGACAATGCACAGTGCCCACCCCAAAACAACCCAACATTTGACCGTCTGTTCAAAGTTAGGTCTGTCATTGACCACTTCAGCACAAAGTTTGCTGAGATGTACAACCCCAATAAAAATGTATGTGTAATTGACTAGATGAGTCCGTATTACTGTTCGAAGGGAGGATTAGATTCCGCCAGTACCTGCCTAGCAAACGGGCAAGGTATGGCATACAAATATACAAACTTTGTGAGAGTAGCTCTGGGTACACCCACAAATTCCGCGTTTATGAAGGGAGATATTCCCAGATAGAACCCCCAGGATGCCCCTCCATCCTAGGAGTTAGTGGGAAGATTGTGCTGGATATCCTGCTGGATAAGGGTTACCACCTCTATGTGGATAACTATTATACCATCATACCCCTATTCAGGTCCCTAACTGCCAGAGGTACTATGGCTTGCGGCACAGTGCGCAAAAATCAGAGAGGCCTCCCTAGATCCCTGGTAGGGCAGCCACTGAGAATAGGTGAAAGTAGGGCTCTCCTCCATGATAACATGCTGGTGGTTAAGTACAAGGACAAGAGGGACATCCTTGTACTAATCAACATTCACACTAACGCCAGCTCCTCTGCCCCTGTACGTGGTACCACAACCACTACTCCTAAACCAGTTTGCATCCTGGACTACAACAGGCACATGGGAGGGGTGGATCTTGCAGATCAACTTATGGAGCCCTACAGTGCCACATGAAAAAAAAAAAGTGTGGTACAAAAAGCTGGCCGTACACATTGTACAGATGGCAATGTGCAATGTGTATGTGCTATTTCATCTGCAGGCCACAGAGGAACTTTCCTTCAGTTCCAAGAAGTGGTAATCAGGGCCCTAATTTTTCAAACCCAGGCTGGGGAGGGTCCCAGTACTTCAGGAAGTTATGGTGCCTGTGTTGTGCCAGGGCAACATTTTCCAGATCAAGTCCCCCAGACAGCAAGGAAGGGACGGAGCCAAAAAAGATGCAGGGTGTGTTCCAAAAGGGGGATAAGGAAATACACCATTTACCACTGTGAAACCTGCCCTGAAAAACCTGGCCTGTGAATGCAGGAGTGTTTCAGAATCTACCACACATCCATAGAGTAGTAATTTAATTTCATACTTTATGCTCCCTTTAATATTTCCACTTTATATCTCTGATTTAGTCCACCTCGCTTGCATATCCACTTTCCAACAACCACTACATATTTTTTTCTGTGAGACAACCGTGCCCCTTTCACCTCTTAAAATGTTCGTACGGGGGTGCACTTTTCAAAAGGGGTCACTTCTTGGGGTTTTTAATTTCTGGGGACCTCAGGAAATTTATTTAAAGGGAACCTGTCACCAGGATTTTGTGTATAGAGCTGAGGACATGGGTTGCTAGATAGCTGCTAGCACACCCACAATACCCAGTCCCCATAGCTCTGTGTGCTTTTATTGTGTATAAAAACCGATTTGATACATATGCAAATTAACCTGAGATGAGTCAGAGCTTGAAAATATGACTCTTCTCTGGTCACACAAGTAAGATATGACTCTTTTATGTTAATTAGCATATGTATCAAATCAGTTTTTTCACACAATAAAAGCACAGAGAGCTATGGGGACTGGGTATTGCGGATGTGCTAGTGGCCATCTACCAACCCATGTCCTCAGCTCTATACACAAAATCCCGGTGACAGGTTCCCTTTAATGCGACATGGCAGCTAAAATCCATAACTGTTTATTCAGGCCTACAAAAAGGCTACAGGCACATATGGGGTGTTTTAAAAAAAGGGGAGAAAATGGGCAACATATACTGGGGTGCATTTTCTCCTTTAACCCCTTGTGAAAGTGAAAAATTGGGGTCTGCTAGTAATGTTTCATTTTTACAAATGTGTGCTTTGAAATCCTTTCTCTAGTATTTCTGCCTTCTGTGAGACACCTGTTTGCTGAAAAGTACCCTTTCCACTACTTAAAATGTTCGTAAGGGCGTGCCCTTTACCAAATGGGGTCACTTCTTGGGGTTTTTAATTTCAGGTGACCTCAGAAAATTTATTTAATGCGACATGGCAGCTAAAATCCATGTCTGCCAATTCAGACCTGTCAGCAAAATTCATATTTTGCCGTTTGCCTGCTGTGCGCCAATACAGCAGGCTACAAGCACATATGGGGTGTTTCCTGAATGGGGAGAAAATGGGGAACACAACCATGGGTCAATTTTCTCCTTTAACCCCTTGTATATGTGGTTTGAAATGCTTTCATAAGTATTTCTGTCTTCTGTGAGACACCTGTTTGCTAAAAAGTATCTTTTCTACCACTTAAAATGTTCGTATGGGGGTGCTATTTCCAAAATGGGGTCACTTGTTGGGGTTTTTCATTTCTGGGGACCTCAGGAATTTATTTAATGCGACATGGCACCTAAAATACATGTCTGCCAATTCAGGTCAGCAACATCCATATTTAGCTGTTTGTCTCTAGAGCCCTGCCATGCGTCCATACATCATTTTTTGAGCACATATGGGGTGTTGGCATATTCCGGGGGGAATGGGGAACAAAATGTGGGGTGCATTTTGTCCTGTTACCCCTTGTGAAAGTGAAAAATGTTGGTGTAAAGCAACTTTTTCTAGAAAAAAATTGTACCGTAATTTTTTATTTTCACAGCCAAGCGTTTCCTAATTCTGTGAAACGCCCGATGGGTCAAAGTGCTCACTACACACCTTGAAATATATCTTGAGGGGTGTAGTTTCCAGAATGGGGTCACTATTTGGGGGTTTCCACTGTAGGGCCACCTCAGGGTGTCTTCACATGTGACATAGCTCCCAATTACCATTCCAGCGAAATCCCCTTTCCTAACGCCATATGGTGCTCCTTCCACTCTGAAGCCTGCTGTGAGCCCATACATCATTTTTTGAGCACATATGGGGTGTTGGCGTATTTGGGGGGGAAATGGGGAACAAAATGTGGGGTGAATTTTGTCCAGTTATCCCTTGTGAAAGTGAAAAATGTGGGTGTAAAACAACTTTTTCTGGAAATTTTTTTAAATTTTTCATTTTCACAGCCAAACATTTCCTAAATCTGTGAAACGCCTGATGGGTGAAAGTGCTCACTACACACCTTGAAATATTCCTTGAGGGGTGTAGTTTCCGGAATGGGGTCACTTTTGGGGGTTTCCACTGTAGGGCCACCTCAGGGTGTCTTCACATGCAACATAGCTCCCAATTACCATTCCAGCTAAATCCGCTCTCCTAACGCCATATGGTGCTCCTTCCACTCTGAAGCCTGCTGTGCGCCCATACTTCATTTTTTGAGCACATATGGGGTTTTGGCATATTCGGGGGAAAATGGGGAACAAAATGTGGGGCGCATTTTGTCCTGTTACCCTTTGTGAAAGTGAAAAAGTGGGTGTAAAGCAACTTTTCTTGGAAAAAATTTTTTATTTTATTTTTCACAGCCAAGCGTTCCCTAATTCTGTGAATTGCCCGATGGGTCAAAGTGTTCACTACACACCTTGAAATATTCCTTGAGGGATGTAGTTTCTGGAATGGTGTCACTTTTTGGGGGTTTCCTAGGGGTACCTCAGGGTGTGTTCAATTGCAAGATGTCAATTATTCTGGTGAAATCTGGCTTCCAGAAGCCATTTGGTGCTCCTTTCCTTCTGACCCCTGTGGTACGCCCATATAGCAGTATACAAGCACATATGGGGTATTGCTGTAATCACGAGAAAATGGGCAATAAATTAGGTGGTACATTTCCTCCAGTTCACCCTTGTGAAAGTAAAAAATTTGGGCCTAAAGTCCATTTTTTGGGGAAAAAAAATGTAATTTTTCATTTTCACAGCCAAATCCATGAATCACTGTTGAGGACAAAGTTCTCAATACACATCTTGAAATATTCCTTGAGGGGTGTAGTTTCCAGAATGGGGTCACTTTTGGGGGGTTTCCACTCTAGGGGTACCTCAGGGTGTCTTTATATGCGACATAGCTCCCAAAAGTCAATCCTGTAAAATCTGCCCTCCAAAAGTCCCTTTTGAACTATGCCATGCATCCATACATCATTTTTTGAGCACATATGGGGTGTTGGTGTATTTGGTTTGAAATGGGGATTAAAATGTGGGGAGCATTTTGTCCTGTTTCCCCTTGTGAATGTGAAAAATGTGGGTGTAAAGCAACTTTTTCTGGAAAATACTGTAATTTTTAATTTTCATAGCCAATCGTTTCCTAATTCTGTGAAACGCCTGATGGGTCTAAGTGCTCACTACACACTTTAAAATATTCCTTAAGGGGTGTAGTTTCCAGAATGGGATCACTTTTTGGGGGTTTCCACTGCAGGGCAACCTCAGGGTGTCTTCATGTGCGACATAGCTCCCAATTACCATTCCAGCTAAATCCGCTCTCCAAAAGCCATATGGTGCTCCTTCCACTCTAAAGCCTGCTATGCGCCCATACATCATTTTTGAGCACATATAGGGTGTTTCTGTAAACTCTAGATTCAGGTTAATAGATTTTGAGTTTTTTTTGGCTGTTAACCCTTGGTTTGTTGCTGAAAAAAATAGATAAAAATTTAAAATCTGCAAAAAAAAGTTAAATTTTGAAATTTCATTCCCATTTTCATTTAATTCTCGTGGGGCACCTAAAGGGTAACAACGTTTGTAAAATCAGTTTTGAATAGCTTGAGGGGTGTAGTTTCTAAAATGGGGTAATTTATGGGTGGTTTCTAATATGTAAGCCCCAGAAAGTGACTTCATAACTGAACTGGTCCTGAAAATAAGATTTGCTTCTAAACTTCTAAGCCTTCTAAAGTCCCCAAAAAATAAAATGTCATTTTCAAAATGATCCAAACATGAAAGAGACATATGGGGAATGTAGAGTAATAACTAATTTTGGAGGTATTACTATCTATTATAAAAGTAGAGAAATGTAAAATTTGGAAATTTGCTAATTTTTCCACATTTTTGGTAAATTTGGTATTTTTTATAAATAAAAATGTCATTTTTTGACTCAATTTTACCACTGTCATGAAGTACAATATGTGACGAGAAAACAATCTCAGAATTGCTTGGATATGTAAAAGCGTTTTAAAGGTATTACCACATGAAGTGACACATGGCAGATTTGCTAAAAATGGCTTGGACAGAAAGGTGAAAAATGTCCGGTCCTGAAAGGGTTAATGTATACGCCATGTAGTCATAGGACAAAAACGTGATGTGATCACAGCTAGGGATGGCCTTGCGGTTCACACGGCGGTCGTTTTGCAGCAAACTTTGCTCGTTCGCGGTTCGCCGAACAGGCGAACATATGGCGACGTCCGCCGGGGCCATATTTTTTTGCATTGTGCAGAACTTTGACCCATGACACATCCATTAGGTGGGACAGGACAGCCAATTGAGACGTTTCAGCACATGGACACAACCCCTACCCTATAAATAAACCCAATCTGGCCGCCATTTTACATTCAGTCTTTTGCCAGTGTAGGGAGAGGTTGCTGTATGGAGCAGGGACAGACTGTTAGGGACACCAAACACTAGATAATAGGGTCATAAAAGTACTTTTAAGGACTAGTATAGGTGTGCTATCGATAGGTGTGACATACTGAGGGGTGTGATAAACTTATACAGTCCTGATCAAAAGTTTAAGACCACTTGAAAAATGGCAAAAAATCATATTTAGCATGGCTGGATCTTAACAAGGTTCCAAGTAGAGCTTCAACATGGAACAAGAAAAAAATGGGAGTAAGACAAAACATTTTTTGAGCATTCAATTTTATGAAAACAACGAATAAACTGAAACAGGCTGTTTTTCAGCTGATCAAAAGTTTAGGACCACACCTCCAAAAAAAAACTAAACCCCCCAAAATAGAAATCCAACTTCCAAACATGAACTCAGTAATGAGTAGCTCCGCCGTTATTGTTTATCACTTCAAAAATTCGTTTCGGCATGCTTGATGCAAGCGTTTCCATGAGGTGAGTGGGAACATTTCTCCAAGTGGTGAAGATGGCCGCACGAATGCCATCTACTGTCTGGAACTGTTGTCCATTTTTGTAAACTTCCCTTGCCATCCATCCCCAAAGGTTCTCAATTGGATTTAGATCGGGGGAACATGCAGGATGGGCCAAAAGAGTGATGTTATTCTCCTGGAAGAAGTCCCTTGTCCTGCGGGCATTGTGTACTGTAGTGTTGTCCTGTTGAAAAACCCTGTCGTTACCACACAGACGAGGGCCCTCAGTCATGAGGAATGCTCTCTGCAACATCTGGACATAGTCAGCGGCCGTTTGATGCCCCTGCACTTACTGAAGCTCCATTGTTCCACTGAAGGAAAAAGCACCCCAGACCATTATGGGGCCCCCTCCACTGTGGCGCGTAAAAAACATCTCAGGTGGGATATGCTTGTCATGCCAGTAACGTTGGAAACCATCAGGACCATCAAGGTTAAATTTTTTTCTCATCAGAGAATAAAACTTTCTTCCACCTTTGAATGTCCAATGTTTGGTGCTCTCTTGCAAAGTCCAAACGAGCAGTTCTATGGCGTTCAAGAAGACGAGGTCTTTGAAGACGTTTTTTGTTTTTGAAGCCCTTCAGTCTCAGATGCCGTCTGATGGTTATGGGGCTGCAGTCAGCACCAGTAGGAGCCTTAATTTGGGTCGAGGATAGTCCAGTGTCTTGACGGAAAGCCAATTGGATCCTCCGGCTCAGTGCTGATGAAATGTTTTTGGGTCTTCCACTTGACTTTTTTGTTCCATAACCCTCAGGATCATTTAAGAAATTCCAAATGACTGTCTTACTGCGTCCCACCTCAGCAGCGATGGCGCGCTGTGAGAGACCCTGCTTATGTAGTTCAACAACCCGAACACGTTCAAAAAGGGAGAGTTTTTTTGCCTTTGCCATCACAACGTGTGACTACCTGACAGAAGATGACAATGAATCCACATCTTTGCACAGATTTGGCCTTTTAAAGGCATGCGGTCCTAAAATTTTTATTATTTTCAATTAATTGAATGCTCAAAAAAATGTTTTGTCTCACTCTCATTTCTTCTTGTTGCATATTAAAGCTCTACTTGGAACCTTGTTAAGATCCAACAATGTAAAATATGATTTTTGCCATTTTTCAAGTGGTCTTAAACTTTTGATCAGGACTGTAATATACTTTCTAACATAGAAAGTATATTATAGTGCATTTGTATTGTGCAGCAGTTGTGTGCAGTTCTGCTATGATACTGCAGCTATACAGAGGGACAAACGCTATTGGAATAACTAATGCAACTGGTGTGATATACCAGTTGCCCCCCCCCCCCAAAAAAAACTGATTGAGGCAGGGGTGTAATATACTTATAATATACTTTCTATATGGTGCATTTGTATTGTGCAGCAGTTGTGTGCGGTTCTGCAGCGATACCGCAGCTATAAAGAGGGACAAATGCTATTGGAACAACTAATTGCAACTGGTGTGATATACCAGTTGCCCCCCAAAAAACTGATTGAGGCAGGGGACAACTAATTGCAACTGGTGTGATATACCAGTTGCCCCACAAAAAACTGATTGAGGCAGGGGTGTTATATACCTATAATATACATTTGTATTGTGCAGCAGTTGTGTGCGGTTCTGCTGAGATACCGCAGCTATACAGAGGAACACACGCTATTGTAACAACTAATTGCAACTGGTGTGATATACCAGTTGCCCTCCTAAAAAACTGATTGAGGGAGGGGTGTAATATACCGATAATATACTTTCTATATAGTGAATTTGTATTGTGCAGCAGTTGTGTGCTGTTCTGCAGGGATACCGCAGCTATACAGAGGAACAAATGTTATTGGAGCAACTAATCGCAACTGGTGTGATATACCAGTAGCCCCCCAAAAAACTGATTGAGGCAGGGGTTTTATATACCTATAATATACTTTCTATATAGTACATTTGTATTGTGCAGCAGTTGTGTGCCGTTCTGCTGAGATACCGCAGCTATACAAAGGGACAAACGCTATTGGAACAACTATTTGCAACTGGTGTGATATACCTGTTTCCCCCCAAAAAATATACCTGCTTCCAGCAAATAATCATTAAGGGGTTCTATATACCTGCTTCCACAAATACTGCTCTTCTATAGGGACTTTGTCACAGGGTCATTTTGAAAATGACAGGCAGAGGAAGAGGCAGGCCATTCCGCAGGGGTGTTAGGGGTCGGGCAGGTGTACAAAGCCGGAGCCTAAGTGGGAAGATGGAGAAGGTGCGTGCGATAACGTCAAAGAACGCACCAGAGTTGGTTGAGTGGCTCACTCAGAATTCTGCTTCTGCACCCTCCTCATCCTCTGTATCTGCACCCTCCTCACTCTCTGTTGTGTGCACTCCCAAAGACACCACCACCACCACCACCATAGCCCCTCCACTCGAGTCAATTATTTTCCCATCCATTCCCAGACCTTACCGATGCGCAGCCATTCTTGGCATCAGATGAGGAAGAGGAGGTAGCAACAGCCGCCACACAGCGGTCTGACGACAATACCCAGATCAGTCCAAGGACGGAGGTCCCCGCTGTTGCTACCTACTCCAAGATCTCTAATGTCAGTGGTGGTGAAGGCGACCATGATGATGTGCCGATGGATGTCACGTGGGTGCCCACAAGAGAGGAAGAGGAGGGGAGTTCAGAGGGATAGACAGAGCAGCAGATAGGGGGTAGAAGTAGGAGAAGCAGGCAGAACTCGTAGTGCACAGGAGGCAAAAAGCAGACTGCAAATGTATCTGGAGCGAGCCATCCACCATTCACGGTCACATCTGGCACTCCCAGGAGGTCGGCACATGGCTCCGCAGTGTGGGCTTTTTTTAACGCGTCCGCTGCTGAAAATAGTTTTGCCATCTGCAGCCTTTGCTGTCAACGCATAAGTCGCGGTAAGCCCAACACTCACCTAGAGACGACCACCTTAAGATGGCACCTGGCCTCCCATCACCGAGCCCAATGGAAGCAACACCGTCAGAACCCACAAAGCCACACTCCCTGCGCTCCACGTCCTGCCTCTTTTCCTTCTCTCTCCTCCCATTTGTCCTCCACTCCACCTTCCACCATGCCATAGTCGCGTTCATCTGGCAAAAGGCAGGCTTCCGTGGCCCAAATGTTCGAACGTAAAAAGTTGACGACGCAGGATGACCCTCTTGCCCAACGGCTGATCGGTGGCATGTCGGAACGTCTAGCCCACCAAATACTGCCATATAAACTGGTGGACTCGGAGGCCTTTAGAAAATTTGTGGCCATTGGCACATCGCAATGGAAGGTCCCCGGAAGGAAATATTTCTCCCAGAAGGGCATCCCAGAGCTATATGGCCATGTTCAGCAGCAAGTGAATGTATCTTTTGCACACAGTGTCGGTGCCAAGATACATCTGACCACAGACATGTGGTCTAGCAAACACGGGAAGGTAGGTACATAACATTTACTACCCACTGGGTGAACCTTCTGACGGCTGTCAAGCATGCAACCCATGGCACCCGTGTGGATTTGGTGTTACCGCCACGGATTGCATGCAGGCCTGCCTCTTGTTCTCCTCCTCCTACTCCATACTCCGTCTCCTCCTCGGCTGACTCCTCCTTTTCCATTGCTACTGCCTCTTCCGCTGCGCCCCTTCAGCTCCCCAGAACCTATTCGACGTGCCAGGCGAGACGTTACCATGCTGTGCTGCGGATGTTGTGCCTGGAAGCCAAGAGCCACACCGGTCCAGCACTCCTTTGAGCTCTGTGGTCACAGGCCGATCAGTGTCTAACCCCACTCAATTGGACAGTTGGTGAAGTGGTGTGCGACAATGGTGCCAATCTGCTGAGGGCGCTGAAACAGGGCAAAATGACACACGTGCCAAGCATCGCACACGTCCTTAACTTAGTCGTGCAGCGATTCATTGCCAAATACCCCGGGGTCCAGGACGTCTTGCGGCAGGCCAGGAAAATCTCTGGCTATTTTAGAAGATTTTACACAGCCATGGCTCGCCTTGCTGACGTTCAGTGGCAACACCACTTGCCCGTCAGACGTCTGATTTGTGACTGCCTGACGCGCTGGAACTCCACCTTGTATAAGCTTGAAAGGCTGCTCCAGCAGAAATGTGCCATTAACGACTACCTCTACAAACTCTGCGGCAGGACAGGTTCTGAGGAGCTTGTTTTTTTTTCACCGTGCCAGTGGCTGCTCATGAGCGATGCATGCAGACTTCTGCGGCCATTTGATGAGATCACCCAACTAGTCAGTCGCAGCCAGGGTGCCATCAGTGACATCGTACCTTACACCTTCTTTCTGGAGCGTGCATTGCATCGTGTCATTGATCAAGCCGTCAAGGAGCAGGAGCTGGAAGATAAGGAAGTCGCAATGCTGAATGAATTCCCATGGGGGGCTACTCCATCTGAAACAAGTCAGCAGGAGTCTGAAGAGGAGTCAGAGGAGGATGGTGCCTGGGGGGAGGAGGAGGAGCAAGAAGAGCAGGCTTTAATATTTTCTGGGATCCCTGGTGTTGTCCGTGGATGGGGGGAGGAGACCGAGGACGACATTCTCCTGGGCGATGAGCAGGAGCCAGGCCGCTCCACCGCTTCCAATTTAGTGCAAATGGGGGCCTTCATGCTCCAGTGTTTGAAGAGGGACCCCCGTATAAAAATAAATAAATGGCAAGGACCAGTACTGGGTGGCAACGTACTTTAGACCCCCGGTACAAACACAAAATGGCGGACATGTTACTATAATCACAGATAGTGTTGATCACGAATATTCGAATTTCGAATTTTTATCCCGAATATAGGTACTTCGAAAATTCGCGAAAATTTCGAATATAGTTATATATATTCAAAATTTCGAATATTCGAATTCTTTCCGATTTTTTTTTCGATTTTTTTTTTTTTTTATCAGTACACAAGATCCCTCACTGCTTCTAGCTTGTGGGCCAATAAGAAGGCTGCAATATACTTGCCTTTAGGAGTAGTAGTGTTTGCGAATTTTGCTCTATATTAGTTTTTTTTTAATATTCGCTATATTGCTATATATTCTTGTTTTAGAATATTACGAATATTCGAAAAAACGAAGTTATAGCAATATAGAGAATATTCGAAAAAAATCGAATAGAGCAATTTAGCTAATATAGTGATATAATCTTCTTTGTCTAATAGTTGTAAGTTAAAAAATTCGCAATAAAAAATTTGAATCAGAAAATTCGCATATTACACAATCATTACCTTTCCGATTTTTTGAGTAAAAAAAAAATCGCGAATTTGCGAATTTTCGACGAATATTCTACAAAATATTCGCGAAATATCGCGAATTCGAATATGACCCCTGCCGCTCATCACTAATCACAGAGGGCTGTCAGAATGCAGCATTTCCAGGCGCATGCAAGAAGAGGGCGGTTTGAAGATGTGTTGGTCACTTTGGATATGAGATCATTCTTGCAGCCAACCCATCGACAGCCGCCCTCTGGATCCAGCCTTAGGAAACGCTTAGACCGACAGGTGTCCGAGTACATCTGGTTAACGGCCGATGTTGACGCTCTGTGAAGCGAGGAACCCCTTGACTACTGGGTGTGCAGGCTTGACCTGTGGCCAGAGCTGGCACAATTTGCCATGGAACACTTGGCTTGCCCCTCGTCGAGTGTCCTGTCCGAAAGGACGTTCAGTGAAGCAGGGGGAATCCGTGACCGATAAGCGCACTCGCCTAGCTCATGACAGTGTGGACTACCTCACATTTCAAAAAATGAATGAGGCATGGATCTTGGAGGAATTCAACACCTGTGACAACCACGTTTATTGAATTTCTCCTATTACCATTGTTTTTTTTTTTCAAGAGGGGGGATTTCGTTAGCCATGTTTTTAATCCAATTTTATATTTTTAGTTCTTTTAAACATATGTATTTGACATGTATTTGTACTGGCCTGCAGTAAAATTGATATCCAATGACCGTCTAATATACCTCCAGCCACATAATCACTTGATCTTTTCTGTACGGTAAATGCATAATTTTTGGGGCCTGTAATCTAACTGGCCAACAGTAAAATTGTTATACAGTGACCGCCTAATGTACCTCCAGCCACATTATCAATTGTTCTTTTCTGTACGGTGAATGAATAATTTTTGGGGTCTGTAGTCCACTGGCCTCCAGTAAAATTGATATCCATTGACCATCTAATTGTTGGGGCCTCAGAGGAATTCAACACCTGTGACAACCATGTGTTATCGATTTTCACCTATTATCGTTTGGGGTTTATTCAAAAGGGGGGATTTCGTTAGTCATGTTTTTAATCCAATTTTATATTTTTAGTTCTTCTAAACATATGTATTTGTACTGACCTGCAGTAAAATTTATATCCAATGACTGTCTAATATACCTCCAGCCACATAATCACTTGATGTTTTCTGTCCGGTGAATGCCCAATGTTTGGGGCCTGTACTCCCGTGGCCTAAAATTAAATTTTTCTAGTCTCCAGCAGGGCACATTTTTGAGAGTTTTTAGCCCCTCATTAAAATACATATTTTTTGTGGGAATTTTTGTCATTGATCCCCCTCTGGTATGTCACTGTCCATGTTGTGGGACGATTCGTGCACTTCTAGTAAGTATTTGGTGGCTGCGAATATGACCTGAAGGTTTTTCAGGTTCGCCTGCAATTAAAGTGAATGGGGCCTGCCGCGAACTTGCGGTTCGCGAACATTTGATCATGTTCGCGCGTTCACGAATCGTCCGGGACAATGTTCGTCCATCACTAATCACAGCCTTACACACTTCAGTAACAGTGACTATCACTAGAGATCTATTCGATTTCTGACAGATGGAGAAAGTTTCCGTCAGAACACATTTTATTCTCACTGATAGTTGCTACAAACCCTTGTCAGGGTTATATTTGTATAATAAGTGTTTTGTTATGCTGATTATACAGAGATCAGCAATACTACATGTGTGCCGCTTATCTTTCTGGATATCTTGGCTGCTCTGGCTAAGGAGGCACACTGTAGTTGTAATAGATGTGGGGCATGATTTGGATGAATGTATTTACAACATGAATCTTATAGTCTTGACAGCCATGTGACAGCCTGTTAATTTTTGGAGGAATTTTTTTTAGACGCGTACAAGCACCCTGTGACTTTAGGTGTGCACCTATGTCAATGTCCATTCAGCTTTGCTACTACTATATCATCAGCATGTTTGGAGATACAGAAATGCTGATTATACAGAGATCAGTGGTGCTACATGTGTGCCACTTATCTTATCTCTCTGCACATCTCGGCTGCTCTAGGTAAGGAGATACACCTTTGGTGAGATAACTAAAAATATAGGTTCATTGTACAGTGAACATATGTTCCTGGAGATAAGTGGAAAAAACACTTGATTATTTTGCATTTTGGATAAACTTCTGTGTATGCTTCCATGCTGCATCTTGAAATGTGAGTTAAGACTGAAATGTTCCCATTGAAGATCACGCAATCCAGATACATGACCTCTACAAATCATTGATTGAACATCGCAGCTGTTGTATTTAATGAATAACTGTGTTGTCCTAGAGATTCCATAAGTGGCGTCAGTTATAACAATTACCCATGGATGTTCGGATGTGTGTATTATGCTTGTGTACAAAACAGCCTCATCATTTCTCTGCGTGCTGTATTCATTTACAGCTAGGGTACATTGTGTAATCCATCAGCCACAGTCACATGTCTTTATCATGGAAATGTTAGGTTTCTGTGTTCTGTCATTGTTTTAGGATATTTGAGGATCAGCTATGAAGAGTTTATCCTGCCAACAAGAGCTGACAGCTCCACTAATCATAACATTTAGGACATATCTACATGGGTAATATATGCTGCAGATTTGCTGCAACAGAAAATCTGCAGAGCATCCGCTCTAATTCCGCAACAGAAAAATCCACACCAAATGGTGCTGTCAGAAGTTTACTCAGCCAAAATTCTGTGCAATATCCAAACAGAAAAACAGAAATCCAGCTAATGGACTTCTTTTTTGGTTTTTAATGCACTACTTTAATAAAAGCTGCTACGTTTTGTATTAGAAGGTGGATTTCTGTTTTTCTGTTTGGATATTGCCTCCACGCTTTATTCCCGGCGTGCTCCGTGCTTCCGTGATCAATTACAGCCAGGTGAGCCCATCTTCCTTTCTTTTTTGAAAATTCTGTGCAAGGTTGTACTCGGAGCCGACCAGTCAAGCCCTGGCTTGTCGACGTATCAGTGAAGCTGGAAGCTGAGCCAATCAGATTCCTGAGTCCGCATCCAATCCCAGAATTAAGAGTGCTACTCAGTCATGGCTGCTGTGGATTGCGTACATGTGTTCTGACTCTGTACCTCTGTGTTCTGTACTTGAACTCTGGACCTGCACATGAACCCTCTGTATACCAACTATGGCTAGTTTTCAAGATTAACCTCTTGTCCGCGGAATTGCCTTCGTCTGATTCTCCTGGTAATCTGACCGTGGCTTGTTTCAGTATTAACTCCTCATCTGCTGTTTAGGCCTATCCGTCTGTACTGGTTCTGACCCTGCTTGTTTACTACACACTTTGTACCCTGGTCATTCTGATAGGTCTGCTTCTAGAGAGCTTGCACAAGTTTTCTGTTACCTTACTCTGTACTATGTTTTTTCCATTTCTTTGACCCCCAAGATAATATCAACTAAGGCTCAGAATGTGTTTTTAACATTAAAAAAAGAAAACTACCCACCTGCTCACCATTGCTCTGCTCTAGCACTGAGGGACAGCCATGAGCTTTTGGATCCCTGTAGCCCAGAGGTGTGAGATCTTCAGTGAAGTTTAACTGTGAATGGCTGTAGTGGTGCATGTGAAGATGGACAGGATGTCACACTTCTGGTCCATATGGGATCTGAAGCAGCATGAAGAGGACGTTCAGCACTGGAATGGAGCACTAGTGAACAGGTGAGTAGCTTTCTTTTTTAATGTTAAACATATTCTGGGCCTTAGTTGATTTTACCTTGGGGGATCAGTCAAACCCTTTATGCAACTTTGCAAGTAGTCTTGATTACAATTTTCCTATTGTTTTGTGTCTACATCTTTAATGAATGGCATATGCATCTCCATAATAACAGACTACTGTACAGTCTGATGCTGTAGTCATACCTGCTTCAATTTATTTTCTATTTATAGCTAGTATTCATTTGGCAGGTTGGCAAGGCGTAAGACATAAATGGAAGAGACATCCAGAAATACAATTTCAGACAACACTAACTGCCTCTATTGATTACACGGCCCGGAATTCAACGTCAATATAGGTATGTATCATCCCCAACAACAATCCAAGTAAAGAAAGTATGCTGACATCAGCATCTCCTCTTGTATCGAGCCTTCACTCAATATTCCATGTGGAAAACAAAAATATGCAATGTTTCATCTTGTAATAAGCCTGTCATGACCGGCGTATGCAAAGGGAGGGAAATGGGAAGGCCCTGTCCAAGGGAGAGGGAAAGGTGGTGACCCCTGACTCACCTTGAGGCTGGCACCTGACTGCCCTGACGTCCCTAGACGGGTTGCTCACCCGTATGCCGATCACGTGCCTAAACCCCGGCTTTCCCTAAGATGAGCCCTACGTAGTGAACGGGGCGGTGGGAACACTAGTCCGCACCACTGACACTAAAAGGAAAACACCAAGGAGAGGACAGACAACACAGACAAACATAAAATCCCAGGTGGACGACAACAGCAGACAAAATAAGTCCAACAGGGATCCGGAGGGTAACGCTCTGGAACAACAACCAGGGAACACAGCTACACAGCTCCAGTGGGTCAGTATAGAAGTCCAGGCAGGAAGCTCTATATCTGGCAACCAGAGAAGTGGGAGAAGGGAATATAAGGAGGTTGGGATTGCTGGACAAGAAACAGCTGAGGAGAAGGAGCTACGGATCCCTGAGTGAGCCAAAAAGGGTTGCAAGGCAAACCCAGAAAGCTACCATTAAGAATCAGCCCTATCTTTATACATAGAGCGCGCAGCCACCCGCTGCGACTTCCTGACCCCGGGTATAACGGAGTCAGGCGTGGCTCTTGACACCCTTGTGACAAAGCCTTTCTCAAGATAATTGAGAAAATCTTTTTAGAAGCTGAAACTTTGCACATATTTGTGTTCACTATGGGATATTGCATAAAGGCTGGATACAAAAGGAGAGGCTGACATCATCATACTTTCTTTATGCAGATAGAGCAGAGTTATGACTGCAGAACAAAACTACAAAATGCTTGTTTGTAGTCTGTTACTATCGAGATGCATAGGTGATAGGAACGATAGGCACATTTTTAACAAACATCTATTCAAAAGTTCATTTTTTATGCATTGGAACTATAATCAAAAATGGTGGACATAGCCTTTGAATAAGGTCACAGATAACAAAATGTTTCTATATATATGTGAAAGGCTTCTTTTACATCTCAAAGCAGTCATAATGTTTTTGTGAAGCTGGCACTAGGGGGAGTTCACTGTGTGTGATTGAGTTCTATAGTAGCGGTATATATTCATATGTATTGTGCTCCCCCTACTGGTAGCTGCAGGCAGACAGAGCTTCATCATTTAATATGTGCAGGGAATTTAGAACTCAGCTTGGGCGAATTATCAATGTCTTTAAGTACGTTTTCTAGCATAAATGCATTCACCAATATGGCATTTGGATTTAACACCATTTTAGAAGCCCCTGTGTCACTTTTTCTGACATGTAAATGTGTTGGATAATGCGTTCTGGATGTTAACAATTTATGTCACTATTAGAAAAGTATACCGCTACTGAGTAAACGAACAAACTGGACCACCTCATAGGACAATACAATATGTCTGTGACTGGTACCAGGGAGGCAATAGCTGTTGTGCTTACCGTTTCAGGTTGTGCAGTATGGTACAACAGCAGACATGATTTACAGATATGGGTGTTTCTAGGTCTGGGATGGTGCTAGACTTACCTAGCGATAGACTGGGATTCAGTATAGGAAATGAATAATTGGTTACAACATCTGTTAAGATCGAGCTCCCAACAGAAGCAGCTTGGTTACAGCAAGTAACAAATACCGTAACCAAGTTGCTGTCGTTGAGAGCTCAGTCCTAAGAGATGCTGTAACTGAGGCACAGTCACCTTGTAACTTAGTACTGCACTCCTATGCTAGCTGCGGTGGTATGCTATTATCTCTTAAGAAAGCTATACTTTATTCAGTGTTCATTATTAATGGATGCGTGGATTTGCAGATTACCGCACAACCATTAACAATTAAAGGGGTTTTCCAAGTGTTTTTCACTGATGACCTATGCCGGATGACACCGGAAAGACGGATCCGGCATTTCAATGCATTTTTTTTTACTGATCAGGCATTTTTAAGACTGATCAGGATCCTGATCAGTCTTACTAAGGCCATCAGTTGGCATACGTTTTTCCGGATCCGGCAGCCAGTTCCGGCGACGGAACTGCTTGCCGGATCACTCTGCCGCAAGTGTGAATGTAGCCTACTAATAATAGGGTTGGGATTAGGCTTAGGGTTAAAGGGGTTTTCTGAGACTTTACAACTGATGACCTATCCTCTGGATAGTCCAATAAACGATGACGGAGGCAGCATGTCCGGTGAATGTCCCTTTATTGGGAACTGCTTACATGAAATACGTGGTTACAAAAGTTGCTACGTTTCGGCTATAGCATAGCCTTTATCAAGCACAATGTGATCCCCAAATGATCCTGCTTATAAAGTGCAAGCCATACCTCCCCATGCGGCAGTGGCCAATCACATAGTTGCATATTCCACCATTCTTCCACAATGTACACTGCTCAAAAAAATAAAGGGAACACTTAAACAACACAATGTAACTCCAAGTCAATCACACTTCTGTGAAATCAAACTGTCCACTTAGGAAGCAACACTGAGTGACAATCAATTTCACATGCTGTTGTGCAAATGGGATAGACAACAGGTGGAAATTATAGGCAATTAGCAAGACACCCCCAATAAAGGAGTGGTTCTGCAGGTGGTGATCACAGACCACTTCTCAGTTCCTATGCTTCCTGGCTGATGTTTTGGTCACTTTTGAATGCTGGCGGTGCTTTCACTCTAGTGGTAGCATGAGACGGAGTCTACAACCCACACAAGTGGCTCAGGTAGTGCAGCTTATCCAGGATGGCACATCAATGCGAGCTGTGGCAAGAAGGTTTGCTGTGTCTGTCAGCGTAGTGTCCAGAGCATGGAGGCGCTACCAGGAGACAGGCCAGTACATCAGGAGATGTGGAGGAGGCCGTAGGAGGGCAAAAACCTAGCAGCAGGACCGCTACCTCCGCCTTTGTGCAAGGAGGAACAGGAGGAGCACTGCCAGAGCCCTGCAAAATGACCTCCAGCAGGCCACAAATGTGCATGTGTCTGCTCAAACGGTCAGAAACAGACTCCATGAGGGTGATATGAGGGCCCGACGTCCACAGGTGGGGGTTGAGCTTACAGCCCAACACTGTGCAGGACGTTTGGCATTTGCCAGAGAACATCAAGATTGGCAAATTCGCCACTGGCGCCCTGTGCTCTTCACAGATGAAAGCAGGTTCCCACTGAGCACATGTGACAGACGTGACAGAGTCTGGAGATGCCGTGGAGAAGGTTCTGCTGCCTGCAACATCCTCCAGCATGACCAGTTTGGCATTGGGTCATTAATGGTGTGGGGTGGCATTTCTTTGGAGGGCCGCACAGCCCTCCATGTGCTCGCCAGAGGTAGCCTGACTGCCATTAGGTACCGAGATGAGATCCTCAGACCCCTTGTGAGACCATATGCTGGTGCGGTTGGCCCTGGGTTCCTCCTAATGCAAGACAATGCTAGACCTCATGTGGCTGGAGTGTGTCAGCAGTTCTTGCAAGACGAAGGCATTGATGCTATGGACTGGCCTGCCCGTTCCCCAGACCTGAATCCAATTAAGCACATCTGGGACATCATGTCTCGCTCTATCCACCAACGTCACGTTGCACCACAGACTGTCCAGGAGTTGGCAGATGCTTTAGTCCAGGTCTGGGAGGAGATCCCCTCAGGAGACCGTCCACCACCTCATCAGGAGCATGCACAGGCGTTGTAGGGAGGTCATACAGGCACGTGGAGGCCACACACACTACTGAGCCTCATTTTGACTTATTTTAAGGACATTACATCAAAGTTGGATCAGCCTGTAGTGAGTTTTTCCACTTTAATTTTGAGTGTGACTCCAAATCCAGACCTCCATGGGTTGAGAAATTTGATTTCCATACTTTCAATTGAATTTTATATTAATCATCCCATATGAAAAATAGCACTCTCACCTGGTGATCTATAGAATGTATTACTCCGTGATGCATCATTGCAGCGCGTCCCCCTGAATCCAGTGCGCATTTCCAGGGAGGAGAAAACGTTCCCTCACGTGTCTGACACTAATCACATGATCCCGTCCATGCGATCATCAGTGCAGCCGAGCCGCTTCCTACTCCTCCCACTGGCTGCGCTCCATTACTAGGGACGCACAATGAACACCCCGCCCCCATACAGACCCGCTGGCAGCAAACATACCAATGATTATCCTATGGACCAGCGATAATAAATTCATTTCCAATAATGGAGGGGGGTAAGTTCCTCCTCATTATGAATCACAGAGATGTATTCAATATACAACAGCAATAGTGATCTTAGTGAATATGTCCCTACAAATACAAAAGTTAAAAACAAGAACGTATAAAAAATCACAATACTGAGTACAAATTCATCATTACGTCCCATGGATAACCTACACATTACCGACACTAAATTCAATATTCATCCCATAAGGTTGGACTGCCTTCAATTCAAAAATCCATTTAAGTTCCTTCCTCTGTAGGATTCGATCTCTATCGCCCCCACGTCTCATTTTACCAACTGAATCAATAATCCGGAACCGTGGATGGTTGACCGAGTGTCAAACCAATTTCTCTCTTGACCAGGACAAAAGGACAAACCGCGTCCCAATACTTTCAATTGATCACTGGTCAATTCACTGGATGAGATATTCACGACCAAATTATTCATTACATCTGGTTGCGTCTCGTCGTTCTCCCCCGTGTGTCCCTGTTGGATTTCTGGTATGGTGGAGGTAGATTCTTTCTGGGATCTGCAGTGTTTCCTTCCCCCCCTACGGCACCGTCTCTTGCGCCAAGTAGGGGAGGTCCTAAAAAAGATATTTTATTCACTTCATCTGATGAATCAGAATCGCCTCTGGATAGTTCATCAGTATCTGATCTGTGAGGGTCCAACATCCGGCCACAGCCTTCTCTCAGATCCCAGACCGTTCATCAGTCACGTGGCCTAGGTGCAGCTCAGCCCCATAAAACCACAATGTACGATGCTGTGCTTGGTAAGCTGAGAGATGGTGCCTTCTCAAACAACTGATCGGCAGGGATAGGACCCCCACTGATCAGATCCTGATGACCTATCTTGGGGATGGGTCATCAGTCGTAAAGACTTGGAAAACCCCTTTAACCTAATTATAATAGGTTTATGATTAGGCATATGGACCATAATGGTAATAGGGTTGGAGATAGGGCTAACCCTCATAGTAATATATTAGTAATAGGGTTTGGGGTTAAGGTGATGCCTAATAAATGTTGGACAAGAAGGAACAAATTCTATATATTATCTTAGTTTCACAAAATCTCAGTTGCTGCAGTTTGGTCATTTAATACTTTGCCTTAAACGAACTCTGTACTCTACAGAATACCTAGGAAATAGGTACAGAATGGATTTATTTTATACAGTATCCTCAAGTTTTGGGTATTCTGTACATTATCCTCATTTCACACATTGCCTGCAGGTGGATTGCACAATGTTTGCTTTACTTTTATATCCATATCCAACCATGTATGTGAAAAGGATTGGAATTTGCATTATCTGTAGGGTTACTGCTGAATAATGATCCAAAACTATAGAATTGCTGCTAATACAAACCGACAGGTTTTATTTCTGCTAATTAGGATATAAAATAAATTGCACATAATTCATTTTCGTAATGGTGTTGTCTCAGGACAGACATTAAGGGTATATTGCGAGCACATGGCATTAATGTCCTTACACTGTGACCCCTGCCAATTATTAGAACAAAGTGACAGTAGTGCTAGGAAAGTAGTGTTCCACTTTAGCTTCTCTGGAGAACACAGGGTTAACCAGTGCCCTATCATCAGAGCCATCATCAAATAAAGTGACATAGTGGTCAGACCCCATGAAATGAACATTGGTTGCATAATATTGTGATATGCGATCAATGTCTGTCCTAGGTACTACCAAACCAAAGGTACACTTTAAAATTTTGTAATATCTTATAGAGGATTTTCCAGTTTTACGTAAATAATGGTAGTTTATCATTGTGTACATGAAAAGTTATACAGTATTTTGGTTCATCATAAATTTCAAGATTTACCTCTATGAGTTGCACGGCCTGAACTCCTGACTGATTAAACACATTTTGGCATTTTAGTACAACGCTGCATCATTTTCCAATTTCATAGTAATTGCTGCAACTTACTGTGTTTTTACTGCACCATGTGAATATATACCATTATACAGATAAGGAACTACATTTACCTGGGTCTCTTTGTTGTGCTTGCTTGGGTCTTTTTCATAGCTTTCTGCATAAATTCTTAGAGTTGTGCCCACATAACCTGAAGTACTGAGTCTAAAAATAATCCTTGATCCATCTGCAAAACGAATCCTGAGTCCCTAGGAAAATAAAGGTAATCATGTTAAATTTATCAGACTCCTGTTTTGTCTCATATGAACAAGTGACCATGTGACCCCATTGCAAAAGGTTGAAGTGAAGCCACACTACAGTATGACCACCATCAGCAGCAAGCAGGGGTAGACTGTCCATAAACCTCACAGGGAAATTTCTTGCTGGTTTGATAGCCATGGGGCCACCTAAGCCCTCCTCACAGCTCCTGGCCAGGTACAACGATCTGATGCTCTGACCATTAATTCATGCCAGGAGCATCAGGTACTTATGAAGCTGGCCAATGACCTCAGGTGCCCTCCTGAACTCAACTCGGAACAGTGATACATTTGCATACTGTGGTGAAGGTGGCAGTATTTTGTGCTGCATTGTGATATTTGATTCTGCTGGGGCAGTATTTTTTCTTTGCCATAGACAGCAGCGGTGAACAGGAAGAGAGATAGGAGACGGCACATGCGCACTGCGCACGCAGTCTCCCCATACAGCTGATCGGCGGGGGTGCCGGCAGTATCGTAGCTAAAGGCTCATGAGCCCTCGTGCAAGAGTTCAGCTTGGGTCCCCCTTCCTTTATTGCTTTGTGAACAGGGGCCGGGAAGCACATAGCCTTTGTGCTGCCTGAGGCAAAAATTTAAATTGCACCCCCCCCCCCAAGCCAAATTTTTGACCTAACCCCTTCCCCTACACCAGCCAGAGGTGTAACTTTACCAGCATGCACTTTCTATAATAGCAGTGTCTTCTAATGTAGCACAAGGGACTTTGGGCCCCCTTAGGCTCTCGGGCTCGGTAGCGACTGCTACCTCTGCACCCCCTATAACTATGCCCCCGAGTGCCGGGTGTCGGACTCCCGCCGATCTGATATTGATGACCTATCCTGAGGATAAGTCATCAATAGTAAAATCTCGGATGACCCCTTTAAGTCAATAATTCTCAGGGTCTGAAAGAGGATGTGCAAGCGCCAGAAGCATAATGTTTCTTAAAACTTTGACTGCACAAGATATTGATTCTTGACATGATCAGCTAACTTTAGGCAGTCTTTTCAATGTTAACCCCTTTAGGACTAGAGAACATCCATGAAAACTTCAGCAGGGAATTTATCATGAGGAGAATTTTTGAGTGAGTGGTGTAAAATCACAAAAGTCTCAAATTTTTGCGCAATTAAACCCCAAAAGTTTTTGACATTTTGAAGCCAAAAATTGAAAGTGCAGGACTTGATAAATCCCCCATGCGTACTGTATATAAGAAGTGTGGATAATACTGTAGTTTCAATAGTCTTAAACTATTACATATTGTATATAAAAAACACCAAAAATATATTAACTACTACAACTTAAAAACATAATAAATAATTTTTAATACAACTAAGGCTACTTTCACACTACCGTTCAGAGCAGGTCCGTCTGGTGTCTGCCCAGACGGATCCGCTCATATAATGCAGACTTGGGATCCGTTCAGAACGGATCCGTCTGCATTATATTGTAGAAAAAATTTTAAGTGTGAAAGTAGCTTCAGACGGATCCGTCCAGACTTTACATTGAAAGTCAATGGGGGACGGATCCGTTTGAAAATTGAGCCATATAGTGTCAAATTCAAACGGATCCGTCCCCATTGACTTACATTGTAAGTCTGGACGGATCCGTTTGCCTCCGCACGGCCAGGCGGACACCCGAACGCTGCAAGCAGCGTTCAGGTGTCCGCTTGCTGAGCGGAGGCTGAACGCTGCCAGACTGATGCATTCTGAGCGGATCCGCGTCCACTCAGAATGCATTAGGGCAGTACGGATGCGTTCGGGGCCGCTTGTGAGCCCCTTCAAACGGAGCTCACAAGCGGAGCCCCAAACGCTAGTGTGAAAGTAGCCTAACGAATAGTAGAAAGTACCTTTTGTTAAGCTTTTAGGGGGGAATTTATCAAGCCCTATCCTCCAGCCCAAAATATGGCTTCATAAAGTCACAAAAGGGGGCTTTTGTGATCTTTTTGACTTATTTACACAATATGTGCAACTTTTTATGATTTTACAGCACTCACTTCAGTTTTAAAAAGTGGGCGCGGTTAACTATGTTAATGAGGTATGGGCCAGATTAGGGAAATAAATTAGAATAGTTTGTGGACTCTCACTGCAGTCCTTGGTACCCATTTGGCGCCGGTGGTGTTGTGGAGTGGGCCTACTGTGGAAGCTACACTCCCTGAAGTGTATGGTAGCCGTCATGGCACCTAACAGGTAGAATTTAGCGTAGGAACCCGTCTAACAGAGATCGCCTTGACGCTCGGCAGACGGGCTCAAATAATTTTGTACAAAACGATTTGCCAAGTATCTCGCACTTATAGTGTAGCACTTGTTATTATTATGCAATTTTGTACTCTATATTGCAGTTAATTGTCGCACTGCATGTTTTTGTCTTTCAATGTTGTTCCCTGCCATAGCAATGTGCTCCTGCGGTCTGGTATGTGCTGACTGACCCCCTTTTTTGGTTTTTCAATAAATTAGAAAAGTTGCACAAATGGGGGGGAACTAATCAAACAATGTGTAATGTTTGATAAATTTGGTGAAAAAAATGGTAATGCAGACTCAAGCAAAACTGACTTCAAAAATTCTACATTAATTAACATGTAACAGAAGATAATAAAAAGACGTGTGGACTATACAGTCTATTGTTTTGCTATGAGAAATGCTGTAAAGCATTTGGAAGGGATTCAAATGTAACTTTTGGATGTGATTCCAATCTCAATATCCAATAAAGAAATATGTAAAGTGAGGCAGTGGTCCTTAAAAATAATAGACACTAGATGGCGCTGTGCTCTGTCTAGTGAAACTACTGATACACTATTTCAGGGCAACAAGATTATTTGTAAATATAAGTGCATATATTTAACATTTTTCATATATTCATTTAAAAAGTTAACTATTATTAGTAATTATCAAGCTCTTCTGTGGATATTCATTGTCATTCATATTTCTCAGCAGAAAAGCAAAAAAAGGGAATGGTTAATCTGTAGGGTAACAACACATATACTCACACATAATAACCATTAAGAATAAGACCACAGGACTCACCATTACCAGCAGAAACTTTATTTTTATTGCTTCATTGCAGGTAATACAAAGGAAACAAACACATGTAGATCGGCATTGAGGAAGCGTCAGAAGACTCAAAACATCTTCATGTGTCTACTTTCCATGTATTACCTGCAATGACGCACTAAAAATAAAGTTTTCCGCTATTGTTAATGGTGAGTACTGTAGATTTCCTTATATTTAACAATTGCTATCACTTACATTGAGCACCATTATTTACTGGCAGTGTGGAACTACTGGTCTCAGCATAGGAATTTTGTGCATGATTACTGGCGCTGATGTAAATATACAATATTGTACTTGTATACATCATATACTCCTCAAAATTGAAATTGCAACACCTAGAAAAGACAAGCCCTAAGGTTATGCAAATCGAGGAAGTAGCAAGTATCTCTAAGATCTACAGATCCTAAATTTTCAAGCACCTAGCTCCAATATGTGGCACATGGGGGGGCATAAAAGCTACGGTGAATGCAACGTTTTTTAGCCTGATCAAATCTCAAAAATTGGATCAAGTTGAATGGGATGATTGTGCAATGCCTCCTTTTTGTCAAGTGCCAGTTATCGCCACGTAACTGTCACGAGGGTGTCAAGAGCCACGCCTGACTCCGTTATACCCGGGGTCAGGAAGTCGCAGCGGGTGGCTGCGCGCTCTATGTAGAAACATAGTGCTGTTTCTTAATGGTAGCTTTCTGGGTTTGCCTTGCAACCCTTTTTGGCTCACTCATGGATCCGTAGCTCCTTCTCCTCAGCTGTTTCTTGTCCAGCACTCCCAACCTCCTTATATTCCCATCTCCCACTTCTCTGGTTGCCAGATATAGAGCTTCCTGCCTGGACTTCTATACTGACCCACTGGAGCTGTGTAAC
This sequence comes from Bufo bufo, assembly GCF_905171765.1. Taxonomy (NCBI): domain Eukaryota; kingdom Metazoa; phylum Chordata; class Amphibia; order Anura; family Bufonidae; genus Bufo; species Bufo bufo. The sequence continues at coordinate 352,462,288 of NC_053390.1, forward strand.
TGTGTTCCCTGGTTGTTGTTCCAGAGTGTTACCCTCCGGATCCCTGTTGGGCCTTGGTGGTCTGCTTTTGTCGCCCAACTGGGATTATATGTTTTGTCTGTATTGTCTGTCCTCTCCTTGGTGTTTTCCTTTAGTGTCAGTGGTGTGGACTAGTGATCCCACTGCCCTGTTCACTACACAGGGCTCATCTTAGGGAAAGCCAGGGTTTAGGCACGTGATCGGCGTACGGGTGAGGAACCCGTCTAGGGACGTCAGGGCAGTCAGGTGCCAGCCGCAAGGTGAGTCAGGGGTCACCACCTTTCCCTCTCCCTTGGACAGGGCCTTCCCATTTCCCTCCCTTTGCGTGACGCCGGTCATTACAGTAACGGACGCTGAGAGAGACAGAATCCTTGAACTTAGAGACGTTGGTTTATCCTTCCAGCAGATCGCTATGTGCCTAGGCCGAGATGTCAGCACTGTTCAACTTTGCATGTCCCGGTGGTTGGGAGAACAACGACAGCAGGAGATCCACAGACGTACAGCTACCGGTGTTCTATTGACCTCACGCCACCACTCAAAAAGACTATCATGGTGCACAACAAGACAACAATGGAGGTGGTCTATGGAACGGTGGTCTATTCCTCTTCCATTATGAGCTATGCTTTTGTCTCGGATGCAATAATAGTCAGAGATTGGACTAGAGACCACATGGGCAACGTCATAAAGAGGCCTTCACAAGGGAATGTCACGCTGATTCTACCATGGGGAACATGGTGTGGGGTGACATAATGTATGGTAGCTGGATCTCTCTAGTCTTCATTTCAGGAACACTAACAGCTCTACGTTACATTGATTTGGTCATGGAACCACTGGTATGACATTTCTGCAAAGGGTCCCAGGAGACGTTTTTCAACAGGACAAAGCCAAGCCTCATGTTGCTCACTATATTTCCACTATTGACCCAAATTGAGTTTTATTTCCTATCGGTTCTATCGGTCTTTGGTGGCCCTACAAGTTTATATAACTGTTGTGCCTGACACGGCAGTAATAGGTGAGCACCTTTCTATTGCTCCTCTACCATTGAACCTGATGTTATTACCCTGGGGAGTGCTGTATCTGTTTCCTTTCCAGCATTCTGACACTCACATGTAATAATGTGAGATCAGTTTAACTAAGCCAAGATAGAAATTGACACATATAATAAAACTTCTTAAAATAAAAGACTGTTTCCATCACAATATGAAGCTCCAAAGCTCTGTGATGTGGTTAATGCACAGGTCTGTATTTCAGCCCTATCGAAACAAACAACTCCCCCAATGATTTCATTTTGGTTTAAGAAAATATAGAAGATTATGAAGACAGAGGATCTTACTGCTTTGCATAAAGAAACCCATGACAAGTTTCTAAAATCGTGCCACTATTGTATGTTATTCCAGGATTCTTTGAAGTTCCAAAAGCTCTCTTCCTCTTCTGATGTTAGATGAATCATGCTATTCCCATAGGGTGACAGTGAAAGTATGACCTACCCTTTCTTCCTCTCTCCCCACTTTCCCTCCTAAACATGTGTTTTTTTCTTCCATATTTTCTCTCCTTTGCTCACATGATTGTTTTGAGTATTCATTCTATATTGTTGCACTACTCAAAAACAATAATTCCAGCTCACCTCTCAACTGCTCACCTCTCAACGGATGCGAACGTCTGCATTATCGGAGCGGATCCGTCTGATGAAACATCAGACGGATCCGCTCCGAACGCTAGTGTGAAAGTAGCCTTATTCGTTCCTACTTGCACAGAAAGAATATACTGATCCAGCACAATAGCCAAAGTCCATTAAAATATCTGCTTCATTTCATCAGCTAAAATAATAGAATATGGTGTCTCGGTTTACCTTACCAATACTGATCAAATACTGACTGTATGAAAGTGGCCTTACTGAGGAAGGTCCATTACAGGACAGAGAGCAAATACTATGGTGACAATAATAAAGAAAATCGCTTATCAATAAAAACTTAGGGGTAGAATCTTAATAAGGGCCCTATGAGTAAGGGGGTCTACCAATTAGAGATGAGCGAATCAAATCCCACAAAGTGGAATTCAATCCGAATTTCAGGATAAATTCGATTTGCTTAGAAGCCGAATTTCCTCGTGCTTCGTGCGAATTGATTTAACCTGATATAGCATAAAAAACTGAAAAAATTCAAACTTACCACCTCCATTTACTCGTGACAGGCCGCCAGCCTCCATCTTGCTTGAAGATCTCAGCCAAAATCCTGAGCGGCTCGAGATTCCACATCGTGCCGGCCGGGGTGATGACATCATACGTTACCGCGCCAGCCGGCGTGATGACGTAATCTCGCGCCGCACTGGATTTCGGCCGAGATCTTCAAGCAAGATGGCGGCGGCCGGCCCGTCGTGAGCAAATGGAGGCGGTAAGTTTGAATTAATGTTTTTTTTATTCTTAATTTTACACTCATGTATGAACACGGCATTTGAAGGGTACAATGACCCGCAGCTACCTGCGCTTCCTGACAAAGTAATTCGTAACAAAGCAAAATTTTTTGTAAAGTTCAACGAAGCAGCCGAATCGAATTTTCAAGAAATTCGCTCATCTCTACTACCAATGTACTAAAAAAAAAGTTCTTCTTGAGACTACTGGATGAAAGGCACTTTGTCATGTCAATAGAGTTCAACAGTGTAGCTGGAATACGAAAGATATAAATACACGTATATTAGGAGAAATATAGTATAAATTATCAGTTGCTGTGCAGTTTTCAGAAAAACTGAAGAGATTATGGCCATCAACACTGGGTGATCGCTTCTCAATTTGTGTAGTACTAATATATTTTATACATTCAAGTACTCTCAGCATGCTCTGCTCTAACATGCCTGAAAAGATAAAACCATCAATGTATTAATAAATGTCTGCCTCTAAGTAAAGTATTATCTCCACAAAAAGGGCGAGGTCAGCACAAGTGCATCATATTGTGCAGCATATTTCTGGCTAAAATCTCTGAACAGGGATGAGCAAGTCTGGAATGTGTCAGGAGACATCTGTCCTTGTCAATGACAGGAGGAAGATCAAGGAGAGGAGCTAGCATATGAAATTGTATGCCACAACAAAGGAAGTATTCACAAATCCTAATTCATTTCTTTAGTTTCATATCTAATATATAAAGCTGAGTGTATGTATGTGTGTGTGTGTATGTATGTATGTCCGCTAAAGGAAATCGCACCGTCGCATTTACAATCACGAAATTTGGCACACAGGTACATCAGGTGTCCGTGGAGGTTTTAGACTGGGTCTCAGCTCTCTAGCACGTACCGTTCCTGAGATATTCCCCAGAAAATGCAAATATGGTACATCACATGACCTACATTAGCCAATAGAATGAGGAGAAGGGGTGGCTCACCTAATATAGCAATATGTGAGGTGGTCTGGGTCTGATCTGACTCACCCAGTCAGAAGGAATGAAATGCAAATGAAAGTATAGACCGCCACTCAAATATATGGAAAAAAGCAGGATTTTAATGCAAAAAAATGGAAAAGTGGGGGTAGGTGCAATGTCAAATATATAAAATGGTATTATGATAAGGTAATAATAGGGTAAAAGCAGAGTAAAAACTAAATAAAAAGCAGAGTGACCCTTTAAGTTACCCTGTGGGGTAGCTGATATGATGTAGCTGGCAATAATAGGTAGAGATCCCACAGGTCACAGTGTGTCACTGTTTACTAATAATAAGCTTGTGGTAACTTTGTTGCAGTATCTAATGACTGCCAGAGGTGTGCCCCGGCGGATTCATACAGCGGGAGGTGTACAATAATGATGAGCAATACTGCAGACTTGGAAGTTGTCGGGTGTCAGTATAAAAATCCTGGGAGATCTGAACAGATTACCACTGATGAAGAAGTCAGCTCAAGACTTCGAAACGCGTTTGGAAATCTGCACAGAGAGTCATTAGATACTGCAACAAATTTACCACAAACTTATTATTAGTAAACAGTGACACCCTGTGACCTGTGGGATCTCTATCTATTATTGCCAGCTACATCATATCAGGGTAACTTAAAGGGTCACTCTGCTTTTTATTTTGTTTTTACTCTGCTTTTACCCTATTATTACCTTATCATAATACCATTTTATATATTTGCACATTGCATTTGTCCATTTTTTTGCATTAAAATCCAGCTTTTTTCCATATATTTAAGTGCCGGTCTATACTTTCATTAGCCAATAGAAGCCTGCAGGTCTCTCTCTTCATATCTCAACTTCATATCCCAACTGCCATACACACCAGGTTTCCATAACAACCCAGTCATTTTTCTTCACTGCTGAAGGTCAGCTTTAAAGGGGCAGGGCGCTGTGGATGACATTGTTAAGGGAGCAGAGTGCTGTGGAGGCCACAGTTCAGGGACATGTAGGGTGGCCATTCAGGCCACCCTCAAAAGACGGACTTAATCCCCCCCAGGTCCCACTAAGCCACGCCCCCTCCCACTCTGAAGCTGACGGGGACCAATCCTAGCCCTCCTGCACGTATATAAGTGGCTCAGCCCCCTTCCCAGATGCCTCAGTGTCAAGGTCCTTGTGTCCTACAAAGGTTGCTGATATCTCTGCTTGTGTTCCTGTGTACCTGACCCATGATTGTGTTTCCGGACTCCGCTACCTGTTTGATCCCTGCCTGCTTGCCTCGACTCTCCTGTTACCGACCTGGATTGCCTGACCTGTGCCGCCTGCCATGACCTATTACTTGTTTGACTTTGCCTCTGCCTCATCCTTCAGTCCTTAACTATTGCTCCTGGTTTTGACTTGGCCTGCTGACTACGTCTGTACCTCTGGTACCTTTCTCTGGTACTTCCTGGTCCGCCTGGACCAGCTGCCTCATGTGCCAATTCTACTCAAGAGGTAGCGACCTGGTGTTCCCCTCGGGAAAGTCTATCCCCACCATCAGGGGTACTGTGAAGAACGAGGGGTTCACTTAGAGGAGGTAGGGCACGTGGCACAGTAAGTTTACATCCGCTGGTTCGTGACAGTTAAGAATATGCAAGACTCATGTAAGTCTTACACTCACAGTACGTACACTCATGTGTGCTTTCTGTATTTGTTTCGGTGTAAAGAACATGCAGTTTGGTACACATTTTGGAGCATTGTACAACCCTCTGCATGTTCTTACAAATATCCAGGAATAAGCAAAAATTCCCGTCAAGGGAGAAAATTGATAAGAATATTCCCCAACTACCACAACTAATTCAAATTGGAAAGACTGGAGGTAGTTATCTATTAAAACATAACGTTTATTAAATTCTGAGTTAAAAGAGTACAATCAAAAATATAGTGCTAGGTATGTACACACCACCAACTGTGCAACAAAAATCACCAACAAAAAACAGCCAATATTACCATGGGTGCCCAGAGTTAACAGCACCAACCACACGGCAAAGTTCCAAAACTTCCCAGTCAGGTATGAATTCCACAATATGTAAGGAACGGTCTTATCGGTAAATGGGAGTAGTCTGGATACCGTCTTGAAGTTCCAGTAGTCAATCTTTCAGCAAGGGCAGGGTCCTAATAAAAACCTTGGTCCCTGGAATGCCCTGTCAGATCTACAAGTCCCTGATGACCTCCTAATACGGAGTCATCGCCCTGACAAGGGCGGCTCCATCCGGAACCTCTCCCTAAAATATTAGAGGCCCTGGACATCCCTGCCTCAGGATACTAATAAGTAAAGGACCCCTAGAAGCAGAATAAATCCCTACGCGTTTCGTCTACAATATTACTAGCACTAGACTCATCAGGGTATTAAGGGCTGAGAAAGGGTTGGCTGTCTACAACTGGTATACAGTGAGGAACAGAAGGATTTGAACACCCTGCGATTTTGCAAGTTCTCCCACTTAGAAATCACGGAGGGGTCTGAAATTCACATTGTAGGTGCATTCCCACTCTGAGAGACAGAATAAAATAAATAAAATCTGGAAATCACATTGTATGATTTTTAAAGAATGTATTTATCTTGCACTGCTGAACATAAGTATTTGAACACCTGAGAAAATCAGTGTTAATATTTGGTACAGAAGCCTTTGTTTGCAATTAGGAGGTCATGACGGACTTCTAGACCTGACAGGGCATTCCAGGGACCAAGGTTTTTATTAGGACCCTGCCCTTGCTGAAAGATTGACTACTGGAACTTCAAGACGGTATCCAGACTACTCCCATTTACCGGTAAGACCGTTCCTTACATATTGTGGAATTCATACCTGACTGGGAAGTTTTGGAACTTTGCCGTGTGGTTGGTGCTGTTAACTCTGGCCACCCATGGTAATATTGTCTGTTTTTTGTTGGTGATTTTGTTGCACGGTTAGTGGTGTGCACATACCTAGCACTATAATTTTGATTGTACTCTCTTAACTCAAACGTTATGTTTTAATAGATAACTACCTCCAAATATCCAGGAATGTTGCCCGTGATGTGAAATTCTTCATACTTCTAAAACACCATTGACGCATGTTTCATTTTCTCTTGCCAACGGCTGTATTTCTTGGCACATTACTTTATGGAAATTCTCATTGTTAATGTTTCTAGGAGTCTTATGATTAAATGCACTCTCATATACAAAACACAACCATTGCTATTGTTAAATAGGAATTTTAACACATAAAGATCTCAACTCCAAAAAACCTACTGAAAGAGTCATTTCCAATGCAATCCTAGCACATATGTTTATTGACATGCAGGTATACAGAACCTCACTGCTGCAGCTAATCACTGCTCTAAGCAGTAGCCTGTTGAGTTCAGTGATTGGCTGCAGCAGTCACGTGACATATACCTTCATGTCACCACCGGACCAGCACCACAGAGAATGGCACAGAAGAAAGAGGTGAGCATAATTTTTTTTAAGCCATTTTAGAGCTGTCTGAGATCCTTAATTATCTAATTAGACAAATGATGCAAAAAAGCATACTGCTACATACACACCGACATGGCCTCACTGTGCAACATAGTAATTATAAACAAGTGACTAAGTTCTAAAGAAAGTACACTGAGTATAAATCTCAATCACTTGTCTTTTAAGAGGCATTAGTATAACCCCTTTACACTCCATGACATACTATTATGTCACGGCAGCAGTGTCGTTCTCAGAATATGGTGACACAAAGCAACAGTTTTATTTTTTAAAAATAGTAAAACATAACTAAAAACACCAACTAAAGCAACAGAATACAAATAAAATGTAATTATTACCGCACAAAGAATACTATAAAAACAAAACCCTAAAAACAATGGTGGAATTACGTTGTTTTTCACACTGTTGCTCGAAAAATCTTTTAGGCCTCTTTCACACGGGCGTTGCGGGAAAATGTGTGGGTGCGTTGCGGGAACACGCGCGAGTGCAAAACATTGTAATGCGTTTTGCACTCGCGTGAGAAAAATCGGCATGTTTGGTACCCAAACCCGAACTTCTTCACAGAAGTTCGGGCTTGGGATCGGTGTTGTGTAGATTGTATTATTTTCCCTTATAACATGGTTATAAGGGAAAATAATAGCATTCTGAATACAGAATGCATAGTAAAATAGGGCTGGAGGGGTTAAAAAAAAATATATATAATTTAACTCACCTTAGTCCACTTGATCGCGCTCCCGGCATCTCCTTCTGTCTCCTTCTTTGCTGATTGTAGGAACAGGACCTGTGGTGACGTCATTCCGGTCGTCACATGGTCCATCACATGATCCATCACCATGGTAAAAGATCATGTGATGGATCATGTGATGACTGGACAGGTCCTGTTCCTACAATCAGCAAAGAAGGAGACAGAAGGAGATGCCGGCTGCGCGATCAAGTGAACTAAGGTCAGTTAAATTTTTTATTTTATTTTTTAACCCCTCCAGCGCTATTTTACTATGCATTCTGTATTCAGAATGCTATTATTTTCCCTTATAACCATGTTATAAGGGAAAATAATAATGATCGGGTCTCCATCCCGATCGTCTCCTAGCAACCGTGCGTGAAAATCGCACCGCATCCGCACTTACTTGCGGATGCTTGCGATTTTCACGCAACCCCATTTACTTCTATGGGGCCTGCGTTGCATGAAAAACGCAGAATATAGAGCATGCTGCGATTTTCACGCAACGCACAAGTGAAACAGCCCCATAGAAATGAATGGGTCGGGATTCAGTGCGGGTGCAATGCGTTCAACTCACGCATCGCATCCGCGCGGAATACTCGCTCGTGTGAAAGGGGCCTTATAGTCATTTACCTGATGTACTCCAAAATGGTACCATTAAAATTACAGCTTGACCGTCATATGGTTATGTCAATGGGACAACAAAAATTATGACTTGAATTATGAAATGCAGAGATAAAAAAAAATCCCCAAGCCTTAAAGGGGTATTCCAGTAAAGTAACTTAATTTTTTAAAAACTGCATTAAGGCTGCAAGCTGTGACCCAACCAGAACCCATACCTATACATATAACCAGAGCTTCAATTTACCTTGCAATCCGTTTGTCTAGCTCCTGTGTGAGCCTGAAACACACTGAGAGTATTATGGCGCCTGAGTGTTGATTTTTAGTGATTGGCTGCCTGATATACAGTCCGGTCACGCCCCCTCTACTCAGTAATCACCAGCACACTGACACGCCCTTTGTTTCACAAGACATTTAGCTAGAGAATTGATAGCAACACACTGAGCATGCTCGACCTAACAAAGGCTCAGAACTACAGGTCGATGCCATGGTAATTTATGAGGAAACACAGTGGGTAGCAGAGGAAGAAAACTACTTTCATAACTACTGAACGGTAAATATGTGAAATTGACATTATATTAGGTAATTATTGATAATGAATTAGTCTAAAACATAAATTATATTTATGGTAACTGGAATACCCCTTTAAGTTCCAAACCAGACTATAAATGTGTTTAAGTTGTTAAGATGTGAATGTAAAATAAAAAGTTTGCAAAGCCTTGACATAGATCTTTGCGAAATCACCTTTGCCATATATTCAGCATCAGCTGAATTAGCCAGTGCTATATGTGAAAAGAAGGTTATAAACTGTAGGATATGTTTAATAGTAACATGACCTTTAGGACAAGTAAGGTATTTATATCCCTGCCCACACACAGACAGGCGCTGCACAAAGTAGAAGCGACAGCTGATATATTCCTAAAAGGATGGAAAGCTTGAGGAGCACAGCTGAGAATACATCATGAGCATGTTAGACTCTTCTATTAGATATGGGCTTGACTGGCATGCGGAAACCCGTTTACTGCTGTTAGGTCATAATGCTGTATAAACTGCCTTGGATAACTTACATTTATTTCACTCAGAATATATAGTATTATATGAGCACTTAAAAAATAAAGCCAAAAATTTTATGAAACCAAATTCCTTTAGGCGACATGTAATGACCATTTTCAGAACCAGTGAGGTATACTGGCCTATTCACATGTCTGTTTTTTCTAATGGCCCACGAAAAATGACTGTCAAAAAATATCCATTCTCATGTACAGCTGAAGGAGTCCGTTTTTACCAGCCGTCTTTTAGAAAACACCCGTTAATAAAACGTCCATTAACCACTTGCTGCACACGTAACGCCGATAGGCGTCTGGGCGGCGGCTCTCTCAGGCTCAGCGACGCCTATTGGCATCATCTCGTGTGAGCCGAAATTTCCTGTGAACGGGCGCTTCACTGGATCGTGAAGTAAACAAGTTGAACTACAGCCTGCCAGCAGCGATCATTCGCTGGCAGGCTGTAGATGGAATTTTTTTAACATCAGAAAGGTATATTAGACGCTGTTTTGTTAGCAGCGTCTGATATACCTGCTACCTGGTCCTCTGGTGGTCCCTTTTGCTTGGATCGGCCACCAGAGGACAAAGGCAGCTCTGTAAGTAGCACCAAGCACCACACTACACTACCCCCCCTGTCACTTATTAACCCCTTATTAACCCCTGATCACCCCATATAGACTCCCTGATCACCCCCCTTCATTGATCACCCCCCTGTAAGGCTCCATTCAGACGTCCGTATGTGTTTTGCGGATCCGCGGATCCACGGATCCGCAAAACACGGACGCCGGCAATGTGCTTTCCGCATTTTGCGGATCCGCACATTGCCAGAACTATATAGAAAATGCCTTTTCTTGTCCGCAATTGTGTACAAGAATAGGACATGTTCTATATTTTTGCGGAACGGCAGTGCGGACCCGGAAGTGCAGATCCGCAATTCCGGATCCGAGCGGGACAAAGTCTGTCCCCATAGAAATGGATGGGTCCACAATTCCGTTCCGCAAAATGCGGAACAGAATTGCGGACGTGTGAATGGGGCCTAAGGGTCCCTTATCACCACCAGTTAGTTAGCTACTTGTTAGGTAGTTAGCGCCCACCGCACCGCAGTCACTGATTAGTCGCTGATTAGCGTCATCGCTGTCGCTAATCAGCACTAGTACTATATAGTATCCATAAGTGATCAAGACTGACCGCAATCAGATCTACAGTACAGACCAAAAGTTTGGACACACCTTCTCATTCAAAGAGTTTTCTTTATTTTCATGACTATGAAAATTGTAGATTCACACTGAAGGCATCAAAACTATGAATAAAACACATGTGGAATTATATACATAACAAACAAGTGTGAAACAACTGAAAATATGTCATATTCTAGGTTCTTCAAAGTAGCCACCTTTTGCTTTGATTACTGCTTTGCACACTCTTGGCATTCTCTTGATGAGCTTCAAGAGGTAGTCCCCTGAAATGGTTTTCACTTCACAGGTGTGCCCTGTCAGGTTTAATAAGTGGGATTTCTTGCCTTATAAATGGGGTTGGGACCATCAGTGGCGTTGAGGAGAAGTCAGGTGGATACACAGCTGATAGTCCTACTGAATAGACTGTTAGAATTTGTATTATGGCAAGAAAAAGGCAGCTAAGTAAAGAAAAACGAGTGGCCATCATTACTTTAAGAAATAAAGGTCAGTCAGTCAGCCGAACAATTGGGAAAACGTTGAAAGTAAGGGCTATTTGACCATGAAGGAGAGTGATGGGGTGCTGCGCCAGATGACCTGGCCTCCACAGTCACCGGACCTGAACCCAATCGAGATGGTTTGGGGTGAGCTGGACCGCAGAGTGAAGGCAAAAGGGCCAACAAGTGCTAAGCATCTCTGGGAACTCCTTCAAGACTGTTGGAAGACCATTTCAGGGGACTACCTCTTGAAGCTCATCAAGAGAATGCCAAGAGTGTGCAAAGCAGTAATCAAAGCAAAAGGTGGCTACTTTGAAGAACCTAGAATATGACATATTTTCAGTTGTTTCACACTTGTTTGTTATGTATATAATTCCACATGTGTTAATTCATAGTTTTGATGCCTTCATAGTCATGAAAATAAAGAAAACTCTTTGAATGAGAAGGTGTGTCCAAACTTTTGGTCTGTACTGTATATCAGTACATTAGGGTCACCTTAGGCTCTACAAAAAACGCAGTGTTCGCTCGATCAGGCCTGATCTTGTGCGCACACTTGCGTTCAGTCCGCCCCACCGCAGTGACAGAATTTTTTTTTTCTGATCACTGCAAAAACACCCTAAAAGCGCTATAAATATCACTTTTGAGCTTTTTGGATCTTTATTAGCGATCGCAGCTTTTTTTTTTTTGCACATTTTTTGGCAGAGATTTTTTCATCCACATTGATCGATGCAAATGAAGAAATCTGTGCCGTTCATTTTTTCTTTCAGCCCAGAGGCTGAACGGAAAAAAAAAATTTCATTACCCGTATGCTCAATATAAGGCCTCATGCACACGACCGTGCTGTTTTTTGTGGTCCGCAAACCCCGGATCCGCAAAAAACGGAAGGCACCTGTGTTGACTTCCGCAATTTGCGGAACGGAACGGGCGCCGGCAATATAAATGCCTATTCTTGTCCGCAAAGCGCGGACAAGAATAGGACATGTTATATTTTTTTAGCGGGGCCGCGGAAAGGAGCCACAGATGCGGACAGCACACGGAGTGCTGTCTGCATCTTTTGCGGCCCCATTGAAATGAATGGGTCCGCATCCGAGGCGCCAAAACGGCGGCTCGGATGCAGACCCAAACAACGGTCGTGTGCATGAGGCCTAAGGAGAATAGCAGAAACTCCTAATGCTGGCCATACATGTAATGATTGCGGAGACCCTCAAATGCCAGGGCAGTACAAACACCCCACAAATGACCCTATTTTGGAAAGAAGACACCCCAAGGTATTCGCTGAAGGGCATATTGAGTCCATGAAAGATTGAACTTTTTGTCACAAGTTAGCGGAAAGGGAAAAAAATCTATTTCCGCTAACTTGTGCCAAAAAAAAAAAATCTTCTATGAACTCGCCATGCCCTTCACGGAATACCTTGGGGTGTCTTTTTTCCTAAAATGGGGTCACATGTGGGGTATTTATACTGCCCTGGCATTTTAGGGGCCCTAAAGCGTGAGAAGAAGTCTGGAATCCAAATGCCTAAAAATGCCCTCCTAAAAGGTACTCGTTGGACTTTCGGCCCCTTTGCGCATCTTGGCTGCAAAAAAGTGTCACACATGTGGTATTGCCGTACTCAGGAGAAGTAGGGCAATGTGTTTTGGGATGTATTTTTACATATACCCATGCTGGGTGAGAGAAATATCTCAATTGACAACTTTGTATAAAAAAATTGAAAAAGTTGTCATTTACAGAGATATTTCTCACACACAGTATGGGTATATGTAAAAATACACCCCAAAATACATTGCCCTACTTCTTCTGAGTACGGCGATACCACATGTGTGACACTTTTTTGCAGTCTAGGTGCGCAAAGGGGCCCAAATTCCAATGAGTACTTTTAGGATTTCACAGGGCATTTTTACACATTTGGATTCCAAACTACTTCTCACGCTTTAGGGCCCCTAAAATGCCAGGGCAGTATAAATTCAAGTGACCCTATTTTAGAAAGAAGACACCCCAAGGTATTCCGTGAGGGGTATGGTGAGTTCATGTAAAATTTAGTTTTTTGTCACAAGTTAGTGGAATATGAGACTTTGTAAGAAAAAATTAAAAATTTCCGCTAACTTGGGCCAAAAATAAAAATTTTCTATGAACTCGCCATGCCCCTCACGGAATACCTTGAGGTGTCTTCTTTCCAAAATGGGGTCACTTGTGGGGTATTTATACTGCCCTGGCATTTTAGGGGCCCTAAAGCGTGAGAAGTAGTTTGGAATCCAAATGCGTAAAAATGCCCTGTGAAATCCTAAAGGTACTCATTGGATTTTGGGCCCCTTTGCGCACCTAGGCTGCAAAAAAGTGTCACACATGTGGTATCGCCGTACTCAGAAGAAGTAGGGAAATGTGTTTTGGGGTGTATTTTTACATATACCCATACTTTGTGTGAGAAATATCTCTGTAAATGACAACTTTTAAAAAAAATTTATACAAAGTTGTCAATTTACAGAGATATTTCTCTCACCCAGCATGGGTATATGTAAAAATACACCCCAAAACACATTGCCCTACTTCTTCTGAGTACGGCGATACCACATGTGTGACACTTTTTTGCAGCCTAGGTGAGTAAAGGGGCCGAAATTCCAACGAGTACCTTTAGGCTTTACAGGGTTGCTCACAATTTTGCCCCGCCCAAAACGCCAGAACAGTAAACACACCCCACAAATGACCCCATTTCGGAAAGTAGACACCCCAAGGTATTCACTGAGGGGCATAGTGAGTCCGTGGGAGATTTTTTTTTTTTTGCCAGAAGTTAGCAGAAATGGAAACTTTATTTATTTATTTATTTTTCTCAGAAAGTGTCCTTTTCCGCTAACTTGTGAAAAAAAATTAAATCATACATGAACTCACCATGCCCCTCCGTGAATACTTTGGGGTGTCTTCTTTCTAAAATGGGTTCATTTGGGGGGTATTTATACTATCCTGGCATTCTAGCACCTCAAGAAAAATTACAGGTGCTCAGAAAGTCAGAGCTGCTTCAAAATGCGGAAATTCACATTTTTGTACCATAGTTTGTAAACGCTATAACTTTTGCGCAAACCAATAAATATACACTTATTGGATTTTTTTTTATCAAAGACATGTAGCACAATAAATTCTGACACAAACTTGTATAGAAATGTAATTATATTTGAACAATTTTACTAGAAAAAGTTAAAAATACACTTTCTTTTTGAAAATTGCGGTCTATTTTGATTAATATCAGAAAAACGAAAAATGTCAGCAGCAATCAAATACCACCAAAATAAAGCTGTATTTGTGAGAAGAAAAGGAGGTAAAATTCATTTGGGTGTCAAGTTGCATGACCGAGCAATAAACCGTTAAAGTTGTGAAGTGCCGATTTGTAAAAAAGGGCCTGGTCACTAGGGGGGTATAAACCTGTGGTCCTTAAGTGGTTAAAAACAGGAAAAAAAAATTATGTTTGTGTGACTGTAGCCTTAAAAAAGAAATACACTGAAAGTGTATGTTTGCAATGGACAGATAATTACTTAAAAGCTATGTATACCTTTGGGGGCAATTCGTTTTTATTATTGCATTGTACTTACTTTGAGCTAAAAATCTTTTTTTTACTTGGTCTTTATTAAAAATATGGAATCCTTTTTTGTGTACAGAGCTGAGATGCTCTAGTAGCAGCCTGTGGATTTTCTGTCATCTGGGGAGCAGATGGACTCCTTATCTCTGCTCTCTGCCCTTATAAACACTCATTAAAGCTCAATCCTTATCTTACTGATAAGAATGTGGCTTAACCACCTCCGGACCGCTGTACGCACAGACGCGTCCTGGAGGTGGTTGATTTATTCCTCCTGGACGCGCCGGCGCGTCCTCTCGCGAGACGCGAGATTTCCTGTGAACGCGCGCACACAGGCGCGCGCGCTCACAGGAACGGAAGGTAAGAGAGTTGATCTCCAGCCTGCCAGCGGCGATCGTTCGCTGGCAGGCTGGAGATGTGTTTTTTTTAACCCCTAACAGGTATATTAGACGCTGTTTTGATAACAGCGTCTAATATACCTGCTACCTGGTCCTCTGGTGGTCCCCTTTGTTTGGATCGACCACCAGAGGACACAGGTAGCTCAGTAAAGTAGCACCAAGCACCACTACACTACACTACACCCCCCCCCCGTCACTTATTAACCCCTTATTAGCCCCTGATCACCCCTGATCACCCCATATAGACTCCCTGATCACCCCCCTGTCATTGATTACCCCCCTGTCATTGATCACCCCCCTGTAAAGCTCCATTCAGACGTCCGCATGATTTTTACGGATCCACTGATAGATGGATCGGATCCGCAAAACGCATCCGGACGTCTGAATGAAGCCTTACAGGGGCGTGATCAATGACTGTGGTGATCACCCCATATAGACTCCCTGATCACCCCCCTGTCATTGATTACCCCCCTGTCATTGATCACCCCCCTGTAAAGCTCCATTCAGACGTCCGCATGATTTTTACGGATCCACTGATAGATGGATCGGATCCGCAAAACGCATCCGGACGTCTGAATGAAGCCTTACAGGGGCATGATCAATGACTGTGGTGATCACCCCATATAGACTCCCTGATCACCCCCCTGTAAAGCTCCATTCAGATGTCCGCATGATTTTTACGGATGCACTGATAGATGGATCGGATCCGCAAAACGCATCCGGACGTCTGAATGAAGCCTTACAGGGGCATGATCAATGACTGTGGTGATCACCCCATATAGACTCCCTGATCACCCCCCTGTCATTGATTACACCCCTGTCATTGATCACCCCCCTGTAAAGCTCCATTCAGATGTCCGCATGATTTTTACGGATGCACTGATAGATGGATCGGATCCGCAAAACGCATCCGGACGTCTGAATAAAGCCTTACAGGGGCATGATCAATGACTGTGGTGATCACCCCATATAGACTCCCTGATCACCCCCCTGTCATTGATTACACCCCTGTCATTGATCACCCCCCTGTAAAGCTCCATTCAGATGTCCGCATGATTTTTACGGATGCACTGATAGATGGATCGGATCCGCAAAACGCATCCGGACGTCTGAATGAAGCCTTACAGGGGCATGATCAATGACTGTGGTGATCACCCCATATAGACTCCCTGATCACCCCCCTGTCATTGATTACACCCCTGTCATTGATCACCCCCCTGTAAAGCTCCATTCAGATGTCCGCATGATTTTTACGGATGCACTGATAGATGGATCGGATCCGCAAAACGCATACGGACGTCTGAATGAAGCCTTACAGGGGCATGATCAATGACTGTGGTTATCACCCCATATAGACTCCCTGATCACCCCCCTGTCATTGATTACACCCCTGTCATTGATCACCCCCCTGTAAAGCTCCATTCAGATGTCCGCATGATTTTTACGGATGCACTGATAGATGGATCGGATCCGCAAAACGCATACGGACGTCTGAATGAAGCCTTACAGGGGCATGATCAATGACTGTGGTTATCACCCCATATAGACTCCCTGATCACCCCCCTGTCATTGATTACACCCCTGTCATTGATCAACCCCCTGTAAAGCTCCATTCAGATGTCCGCATGATTTTTACGGATGCACTGATAGATGGATCGGATCCGCAAAACGCATCCGGACGTCTGAATGAAGCCTTACAGGGGCGTGATCAATGACTGTGGTGATCACCCCATATAGACTCCCTGATCACCCCCCTGTCATTGATCACCCCCCTGTCATTGATTACCCCCCTGTAGAGCTCCATTCAGATGTCCGCATGATTTTTACGGATCCACTGATAGATGGATCGGATCCGCAAAACGCATCCGGACGTCTGAATGAAGCCTTACACGGGCGTGATCAATGACTGTGGTTATCACCCCATATAGACTCCCTGATCACCCCCCTGTCATTGATCACCCCCCTGTCATTGATCACCCCCCTGTCATTGATCACCCCCCCTGTCATTGATCACCCCCCCTGTCATTTATCACCCCTCTGTAAGGCTCCATTCAGACATTTTTTTGGCCCAAGTTAGCGGAATTATTATTTTTTTTTCTTACAAAGTCTCATATTCCACTAACTTGTGTCAAAAAATAAAATCTCACATGAACTCACCATACCCCTCACGGAATCCAAATGCGTAAAATTTTTTAGACATTTATATTCCAGACTTCTTCTCACGCTTTAGGGCCCCTAGAATGCCAGGGCAGTATAAATACCCCACATGTGACCCCATTTCGGAAAGAAGACACCCCCAGGTATTCCGTGAGGGGCATATTGAGTCCATGAAAGATTGAAATTTTTGTCCCAAGTTAGCGGAACGGGAGACTTTGTGAGAAAAAAATTAAAAATATCAATTTCCGCTAACTTGTGCCAAAAAAAAAAAAATTCTATGAACTCGCCATGCCCCTCATTGAATACCTTGGGGTGTCTTCTTTCCAAAATGGGGTCACATGTGGGGTATTTATACTGCCCTGGCATTCTAGGGGCCCCAAAGCGTGAGAAGAAGTCTGGTATCCAAATGTCTAAAAATGCCCTCCTAAAAGGAATTTGGGCACCATTGCGCATCTAGGCTGCAAAAAAGTGTCACACATCTGGTATCGCCGTACTCAGGAGAAGTTGGGGAATGTGTTTTGGGGTGTCATTTTACATATACCCATGCTGGGTGAGAGAAATATCTTGGTCAAATGCCAACTTTGTATAAAAAAATGGGAAAAGTTGTCTTTTGTCAAGATATTTCTCTCACCCAGCAA
Organism: Bufo bufo; assembly: GCF_905171765.1. Classification (NCBI taxonomy): domain Eukaryota; kingdom Metazoa; phylum Chordata; class Amphibia; order Anura; family Bufonidae; genus Bufo; species Bufo bufo. Next base: position 352,479,971 of record NC_053390.1, read on the forward strand.
GGGTATATGTAAAATGACACCCCAAAACACATTCCCCAACTTCTCCTGAATACGGCGATACCACATGTGTGACACTTTTTTGCAGCCTAGGTGGGCAAAGGGGCCCATATTCCAAAGAGCACCTTTCGGATTTCACAGGTCATTTACCTACTTACCACACATTAGGGCCCCTGGAAAATGCCAGGGCAGTATAACTACCCCACAAGTGACCCCATTTTGGAAAGAAGACACCCCAAGGTATTCCGTGAGGGGCATGGCGAGTTCCTAGAATTTTTTATTTTTTGTCACAAGTTAGTGGAAAATGCTGATTTTTTTTTTTTTCCATACAAAGTCTCATATTCCACTAACTTGTGACAAAAAATAAAAACTTCCATAAACTCACTATGCCCATCAGCGAATACCTTGGGGTCTCTTCTTTCCAAAATGAGGTCACTTGTGGAGTAGTTATACTGCCCTGGCATTCTAGGGGCCCAAATGTGTGGTAAGGAGTTTGAAATCAAATTCTGTAAAAAATGACCTGTGAAATCCGAAAGGTGCTCTTTGGAATATGGGCCCCTTTGCCCACCTAGGCTGCAAAAAAGTGTCACACATCTGGTATCTCCGTACTCAGGAGAAGTTGGGGAATGTGTTTTGGGGTGTCATTTTACATATACCCATGCTGGGTGAGAGAAATATCTTGGCAAAAGACAACTTTTCCAATTTTTTTATACAAAGTTGGCATTTGACCAAGATATTTCTCTCACCCAGCATGGGTATATATAAAATGACACCCCAAAACACATTCCCCACCTTCTCCTGAGTACGGAGATACCAGATGTGTGACACTTTTTTGCAGCCTAGGTGGGCAAAGGGGCCCATATTCCAAAGAGCACCTTTCGGATTTCACAGGTCATTTTTTACAGAATTTGATTTCAAACTCCTTACCACACATTTGGGCCCCTAGAATGCCAGGGCAGTATAACCACCCCACAAGTGACCCCATTTTGGAAAGAAGAGACCCCAAGGTATTTCGTGATGGGCATAGTGAGTTCATAGAAGTTTTTATTTTTTGTCACAAGTTAGTGGAATATGAGACTTTGTAAGAAAAGGAAAAAAAAATAAAAAATCATCATTTTCCACTAACTTGTGACAAAAAATAAAAAGTTCCATGAACTCACTATGCCCATCAGCGAATACCTTAGGGTGTGTACTTTCCGAAATGGGGTCATTTGTGGGGTGTTTGTACTGTCTGGGCATTGTAGAACCTCAGGAAACATGACAGGTGCTCAGAAAGTCAGATCTGCTTCAAAAAGCGGAAATTCACATTTTTGTACCATAGTTTGTAAACGCTATAACTTTTACCCAAACCATTTTTTTTTTTACCCAAACATTTTTTTTTTATCAAAGACATGTAGAACAATAAATTTAGAGCAAAATTTATATATGGATGTCGTTTTTTTTGCAAAATTTTACAACTGAAAGTGAAAAATGTCATTTTTTTGCAAAAAAATCGTTAAATTTCGATTAATAACAAAAAAAGTAAAAATGTCAGCAGCAATGAAATACCACCAAATGAAAGCTCTATTAGTGAGAAGAAAAGGAGGTAAAATTCATTTGGGTGGTAAGTTGCATGACCGAGCAATAAACGGTGAAAGTAGTGTAGGTCAGAAGTGTAAAAAGTGGCCTGGTCTTTCAGGGTGTTTAAGCACTGGGGGCTGAGGTGGTTAAATAAGGGTTTATAACCTCTTAGCAGTTTAGAGATAAGGGTTGTTAGATGACTGGCTGTCACGGCCTTTGGTTTGCGCTGTGACACTGCTGCCACATTTGCGGTTGCCCGCGGCAACGTGTTGCTGTGAGAGCATGCTGTGGCAGTGTCTTGGCCTTCTAGGTGATTGCCGTGACATGGTTGACACGCATGCTGTTGCCGGTGGTAACATGTGGTTTAGTATGCTTGTGTGTGCACTTCCCCTTTAAGTTGTAGCCTTCCCTTGTCTGGTGTTGGAAGGGTTAACTCCCTTCCTAGTGTCTTGTGAATACTGGGTTTTTGTGTGTGTGGGTGTGGCTACTTGGGCTATTTAGTCTCTGCTGGATGCTTGAAGCCCAGTGTTCCTCCAGCCTTGGTGTATGCTGGTGGTTCTTTGTTCCATCTGTCCAGTGAGGGCCACCCTTGTGGTCATCAATGTTATCACGGTGTCTCCTTCCCTTCCTGTCCCTTTGTGTATGGAGTGGGTTTTGATCAGGGTGTTGGTATGTCTATTTTTGGTGTTACATGTCTGGTAGTGTTAGTTGTCCAGCATGTTGTTTAGACTTTCCCCTGTTTCACATTTATTGCAGCTATGAGTGTCCTGGGTCCCTGTGTGGTTCGTGGTGTGTACTGTGTCCTTTGATGTTGGTGTGGACACTAGCACTTATGCACGGGTTCCAGTCAGTGTGTCTGTGGCAGGTAAGTGTGTTTCTGGTTTCACTTACCTGCCATCTCCATATGCTGTATGTGTTACCCTCTCCTTGCAGCCTGGCCTCAGATAGAGACTCCTGTTCCTCCATGACTGGGATGAACAGGTCGTCTCTTCCCTGCTCCTTGGTGAGGGATTACCAGGGCGACTTAGGGTCTCCAGGAATCCTGAGTATGAGTCGTCCTACCATCGGGGTCCGCTCATACGGTGAGGAGTCAGGGAGAGGATTAGGGATGTTGCAGGAGGTGACCAGCTCCCTTTTTACTCCTTTTTGGCCAGGCTGATCCCCTTTATCCTTTGACACCGCACGGTGGGGGGTTTCCCCCACTCCCCGTCATGACACTGGCACAAACTGAAAGTACCAGTCACACAGCTAGAAAAACAGTTAACCCTTTGTGACAGAACAGCTCAATATTTTTTAATAAAGTCAAAATAAAAATATTATTTTTAGCCAAAAATGAATAAAAATTCAATCATAAACAAAAATTGCCTCAAGGTGTACATAGTCTTTAAAGGGGTTGGACACTCTCTCTTTGTTGAAATTTTGTGCCATTTTCTATATTTCATAAGGTATGCCCCCTTGTTTAGCTAGTATTTTGTGCTGTCCATACAGAGGTCTTGTCCATAAAGTGGCTGCTGATGGAGGGTCATGTGACCAGATAAATTATCTCAATGTGATGTATCTTTATCAGCGAAATTGCAGAAGGCCTCGATGGTAAGGTGTGTCTTTTTGCTGATGACACAAAGATTTGTAACAGGGTTGATGTTCCTGGAGGGATACACCAAATGGAAAAGGACTTAGGAAAACTAGAGGAATGGTCAAAAATATGGCAACTAAAATTTAATGTTGATAAGTGCAAGATAATGCACCTGGGCCGTAAAAACCCAAGAGCAGAATATAAAATCAGTGATACAGTCCTAACCTCAGTATCTGAGGAAAGGGATTTAGGGGTCATTATTTCAGAAGACTTAAAGGCAGGCAGACAATGTCATAGAGCAGCAGGAAATGCTAGCAGAATGCTTGGGTGTATAGGGAGAGGCATTACTAGTAGAAAGAGGGAGGTGCTCATGCCGCTCTACAGAGCACTAGTGAGACCTCATTTGGAGTATTGTGCTCAGTACTGGAGACCATATCTCCAGAAGGATATTGATACTTTGGAGAGAGTTCAGAGAAGAGCTACTAAACTGGTACATGGATTGCAGGATAAAACTTACCAGGAAAGATTAAAGGACCTTAACATGTATAGCTTGGAAGAAAGACGAGACAGAGGGGATATGATAGAAACTTTTAAATACATAAAGGGAATCAACAAAGTAAAAGAGGAGAGAATATTTAAAAGAAGAAAAACTGCTACAAGAGGACATAGTTTTAAATTAGAGGGGCAAAGGTTTAAAAGTAATATCAGGAAGTATTACTTTACTGAGAGAGTAGTGGATGCATGGAATAGCCTTCCTGCAGAAGTGGTAGCTGCAAATACAGTGGAGGAGTTTAAGCATGCATGGGATAGGCATAAGGCCATCCTTCATATAAGATAGGGCCAGGGGCTATCCATAGTATTTAGTATATTGGGCAGACTGGATGGGCCAAATGGTTCTTATCTGCCGACACATTCTATGTTTCTATGTTTCTATGTTTCTATCCTCCATTCATATACACTGCACCTGTCATTTGCCCTTCACTGTTGGTAGTTTAGTGCAGGAGCAGTGTGTTAGAATGGAGTGATGTCTAGTCAAATGACCCTCCATCAGTGGCCATCTTAAGGGCAGGACTTCTGTGTGGACAGCACAGAAGATTTGTCTAACAAAGGAGGCATGGCTTATGAAATATAGCAAAAGGCCATGGAATATCAATAAAGACTATATTAGTAAGTGCTGTAAAGTCATCTTTCATACAAACTGGTCACAAGTAGCCAGTAAGTGGCTAACTTCTCTAATAAACATAAAAAGTTATGCTTTTGAGTTTCAGACTGTAGTGTAACCTAGAGTTTCAATCAGATTTCTATTGGTTGCTATTGAAATCTACTGACACTGCTAACAGACCCATAACACCTGAGTAAGACATTGGATTTCTATTGATCAGTCTGGATAATTGATGGGAATTGGCAGATAGCCCTATAAAATGACAGGTTGGGTTTTAACATATTCCAGTTATTTTCTCCCTGAAGTTAAAAGGATTGTCCAGCAGGTAAATATATAAAAAAAAATAATCCTGACACTTCCTGGTTCCCACCTGTCTCTATTTCCTTGTCCCTCTCGTTACGGAAATGTAATCACGCTGCACCCAGTGATTGGCTGAGTAGGCCAGGAAGACCAGGAAGTGGGCACCTTTAAAAGAGTCCGAACATAAGTGGCAGGGAATCTGTGAGATGACTATAACTGTTATTTTTTAAGCCATTATGACCCTTTTATGTCTGACAAACCATAATTGTATTTAGAAGAAATTACACTATGGTCATGCTCCTACCTGTTTCTTTGTCACTGTTCCATCTACAGGGTCCACATATTCAAAACTATCTGTTTTCTCCACACTGTACATATGACTTCCAACTGCAAACTGCTGAGTGGTAAATGTCTTTTCTATTATTGTAGACTCCAGTTCTTTCATTATGAATAAAGCTGTCCTAGGCTCAAGACCATCATAGTCAAATCTATAAGAGAAAACAAAAGTATGATTATGTTATACATCTAGATACTGGCAAACATAAAAGAGGCCACATACTAATTTCAAGGAGTGGAACAATGCTAAAAGGAGTTGTAAATGTTTTTGTAAAAAGAGTTATTACTCATCTCACCAATCCCCTGTTGTTATGCTGCTATTCTGGTCCCCACTACTTTCAACTTCTTGGTCCTGACTCGACACACAGGAAATGGCTGAAAATGCCCACTCAACCGTCACTGACCACAGAAGTGACCTGCCTCAGCCATTGGGGCTTTTTTTTATACATTTTAGCCAATTATACCAATATGCCTAATTATACCTAAGTAAGCCCAATATACCTAAGAGTATGTTAACATGGTTTAAATTTGACAAGGATTTTGACACACATTCCATGCTGTACTGCCTGGAGTGTAATAATATTACAGGCTATAGCTACTAGAGAGGGGTCGTTGATCCAGGGAGTTATTCTGATTGCCTGATTGGAGTCGGGAAGAATTTTGACAGGCCAAACTGGATGGACAAATGTCTTTTTTCGGCCTTATGTACTATGTTACTATGTATGTGAAAACTGCTGCAAATCCTTGTCCCCTGGATTACCCCAGTACAGGGAACTGGGCTAGGCTGCAGGGGAACCACTAGTCTGTTACCTTTTGGAGTAGTCACTGTTCAAGTGACTGCTGAGCTACAGTGGTCAAAAGACATCAGGGTAGCAGGCAAAACTGTAGTCAGTGGCGAAACGCGCGTCGAGGTGCAGCTCTGTTCAGATACCGGGTGCTTCCACACATCATAGGTAACTCATGTATTCCGTAGTCTATGTTAAGTGTCTCTATTTGACTGTTATTTTTTGCACATGCCATTGTTGCTTTGTTATTATTATATCATCTATTGTGACCTGGTTTTCTGCTTTACATCACAGGCAGGCCATGGTAACTATCTATTTTGGTTGGCAACAATGGCATGTGTGATAAGGTTATATTGTGTACACCGGTATGCATTTAGTTACATGTTACTTTGGGTGATTCCACATCTCACCCACCATAGTGTGGTTTAGCACCTTGTATTTCTGGCACGTCAGTACGGTATATGTGATGGTGTCCCATCCTCCCATCCTCCCATTGCCTTGTGCCTTATGTCATTGTATGTTTATTTTATGTCTTAATAAAACTACATATATTTTATATGAGTGTTTTCCTCATTCTTTTGGGGTTATTGGTTTGGTTCTTTTTGGTTATAGTAATCTATGCTTGCCCCAAGTGTATTGTATGCACTTTTATTAGAGTTTTTCTTATTGGTTGGCAAAACTGTAGTCAGGGACAGGCCAAGGTGAAGGGCAGGCAGAGCATGAGCAGTATAATAAATAGTCCAAATTCAAGACAGGCAGCTCAGAGTTAGAACAGAGATCAGGCAAGGGTCATGTCAGACAGTGGATTTAATTCCAGAAGTCAGGCAGAAGTTGGTACGCAGAACAGGCAAACGAACAAACAGCACACCTTTGCAGGAAACTAGAATCTATTGCTCAGCCATTTTTCCACAGGGCAAGTGCCTTAATTACCCCAGGGTAAACAGCTATTGGCTTGTGAAGATTAGGGTGTGCAAGCGCTGGCCTTTTAAGAGCCTAAATGAGTGCACGCACGCTGTGGGCAAAGTAAGGCATTGTCAGCAGGGAGAAGGCCTCAGCCTGCGAGGAAGGAGCCTTGTTACTCTGACAGCCAGCACTGCCAGACAGGGAGAAGGTGTCACGAGGGTGTCAAGAGCCACGTCTGACTCCGTTATACCCGGGGTCAGGAAGTCGCAGCGGGTGGCTGCGCGCTCTATGTCTAAAGATAGTGCTGTTTCTTAATGGTAGCTTTCTGGGTTTGCCTTGCGATCCTTTTTGGCTCACTCAGGGATCCGTAGCTTCTTCTCCTCAGCTGTTTCTTGTCCAGCAATCCCAACCTCCTTATATTCCCCTCTCCCACTTCTCTGATTGCCAGATATAGAGCTTCCTGCCTGGACTTCTATACTGACCCACTGGAGCTGTGTAGCTGTGATTCCTGGTTGTTGTTCCAGAGCGTTACCCTCCAGATCCCTGTTGGGCTTTTGTTGTCCGCTGTTGTCGCCCACCTGGGATTATATGTTTTGTCTGTATTGTCTGTCCTCTCCTTGGTGTTTTCCTTTAGTGTTAGTGGTGCGGACTAGTGTTCCCACCGCCCTATTCACTATGTAGGGCTCATCTCAGGGAAAGCCAAGGTTTAGGCATGTGATCGGCGTACGGGTGAGGAACCCGTCTAGGGACGTCAGGGCAGTCAGGTGCCAGCCTCAAGGTGAGTTAGGGGTCACCACCTTTCCCTCACCCTTGGACAGGGCCTTCCCATTTCCCTCCCTTTGCGTCACGTATGTGAACGGCACGCTGGTCATGATAGAAGGAGATGCCAGTGGGACTGGACCACCAGAGCTCTGAAGCTATGGAGCGCGTAAGCATGGCAGCAGCCTTGTCCACTGCCATGACAGGCTCTCCTCCCCCCCCCCCCCTCTTTTTGTTTGGTCCAGACTGTTTAAAAAATTTCTTTAGAAGGACTACTGCATTAATATTTTCAGCAGGTTCCCAGGATCTCTCCTCAGAAATGTAACCTTTCCAGACCACCAAACGGTAGTTTTTTTCCCCTTCTTCTTTATATCCAAGATGCGCTTACAGTAACTTCAAATTAATTTGCAGGACCAACAGAAGATCTGGAGTGTCGATTAAGAAGAAGGCTTAAGGTGTGATACATTGAAGGATTTGGGGATATGGAGAGATGGTGATAGCAACAGTTTAAGGCTAGTTTCACATTAGCTGCAGAGGACTCCGGCAGGCTGTTCCGGCGGGTGAACAGCCTGTCCGGGGGGATGCGTAGTCCAGGGAATGCGTGCACTAGCGGCAGCACGGATCCGACAGGCTGTTAACCCGCCGGAACAGCCTGTCAGAGTCCCTTGCCGCTAGTGTGAAACTAGCCTAAAACAGACAGGTTTGTTTCATTTCAATATCTTGAATGGACTCAAAAAGCGAGGACCGAATTTGTAGGAGGCTACCTTCAAGTGAATATTCTTCGCAGACAACCAGACCTTGTCCCCAGGAGAAAAGTGCGACGGCACTCTGCTTCTCCTGTTTGCAGACTTCTTCATAGAAGCAGACGCTTTGACTAAAGCAGTCTTTGTCTCTTGCCACATCTGGAGAAAATCCCTGAATGCGACTTCTGCAGCTGGTACATCAGAGGAAGTGGTAATGGGAAGAGGAATATGTAGGTGCTAGCCAGAGAAAATGAAAAATGGTGACCACTCTAGACTCACTTGAGTGGATGTTATATGATAAGTCACCCCAAGGAAGTACGGATAATACCCAATTGTTTTGACTAGAAGAGACAAAGTGATACAGGTAATTGTCCAGAATTGTATTAGTTCGCTCCACCTCTCTGTTGGACTGGGGATTGTAAGCAAGAGGAGAAGTCCATTCTAACATCCAACAACCTGCAGAGGGACCCATAAAATCTTGACTTTAATTGTACTCCTCTGTCAGAGACTGTGTGTTGAGACAAGCCATGTAGCTGGAAGATGTGTTCGATGAACAAGTTGGCTAGTTGCACTACTGAATGAAACCCAGATAAAGGTGCCATTTTGGAAAAGCAATCTACTACCATCCATCTCACTGTGCATCCCAAAGATAGCGGTAAGTCAGTGATAAAATCCATCCCAATATGATGCCATGTTGAGTCTAGTACAGGTAAAGGAAGGAGCAGGCCCACAGGCCTCTGTCTTGGAAACTTATTCTGGGCACATGTGACACAGGACGGAACAAAGTCTCAGATATCTTAGGAAAGGGAAGGGCACCAGTAGTATCTGCAAATTAGGTCTTGCATCTTACAAGAACTGGAATGTCTCACCAATTTAGATAGGTGAGGATTTCCTTTCTTCTGGATACAGGAACATGTGTCTTCCATAGAGGAATGTCCTTGACCAGGACAGGTTTCCACTGAAATTATTTGGGCAGAATAAACAATCTTGGGGCTGTTCCACTCGGTCAGCAGAGTCGAAAGAATGGGAGAGGACATCTGTTTGGATGTTCTTTTTAGAAGGTCAGAAAATAGTGATTGTAATTGTGTTCTGCTGTGGAGAAAAAAGAAGCTTAGAGAAAAAAATCACAGGTAACCATTTTACCAGAGGAACCTTTCTGGATAAGGACAGCTCCAGCTCCTACTAAGAATGCATCCACCTCCAGGAAGAATTGTTTTAAAAACATCTGGAGGGTTTAGAATTGAAACTGAGGAGAAGTTCTGCTTGAGAGGCAAAATGCAGCTTCAGCCTCTTGGTGGAAAAGTGAGGTATCAATTCCCGGTAATAACAGGCGAAGCCCAGAAACCACTGTATGGTTTGCAGGCCAATAGGACAAGGCAAGTCCAGAACTGCAGTCAGCTTCTCAGGTTCCATTTTAATACCACAATCAGAAATGATATAACCCAGGAAGGCTAGGGAGTTTAAAAAAAAAAAAAAGACATTTATCGAACTTGGACAGCATGAACATGTCTGTGGTGCAATGTCAGGTCTGGAGAGAAGACCAGAACGTTGTCCAGATAGACCACAGCACAGACATAAATAAGAGCATGAAAGATATCATTTACATATTCTTGGAAGACTGCAGGAGTGTTGCAAAGCCTAAAGGGCATGACAAGGTATTTGTAATGGCTCTTACAGGAGTTAAAGAGAACCTGTCACAAAAAAAAAAAAAAAAAACTGTGCTGCTTCTATAATCAAACTAGTCATGATTTACCCTATGTTCCTGCACCCCTCACACCACCTGTTCTTCAGTTATGTCCCCCTAAAGTTTCAGCACTACACAAGCCAACCTAAAGTGACTAGCCACAAAGGTTACATGGCAGAAATCCCCTTTCAAGGTTCTCTTTAATATAGTTCTACATAGCCTGGAACTCAAGCAAAGACTGTGGGTACACACAACCATGTGGTGGTCTGGTACCAGGCAGTAGATGGATAGGACAGTTGTAGGGCTGATGCTTGGGCAGAGTTTATGTTTTTTTTCTTGCTGAACACGTCTGCAAAACTGGCTGGCATAAGAGGGACTCTGTAGATTCAGTGGAACCTGGACATGTTGAATAGAACCCATCCCAGACATGACATGACGTAGAAGGAGACCTTCTCTGAATGCAGAACTCCTACTTGGAGATTCAATGGCATGGTCACCTATTGGATTGGTTCTGTAAGTAGCACTCTATTGACTGACGCCACAACCAATGACTTCTCCTATTACATGGTAAGAATGGAGTACTGAGTTACCATGGCCTGATGCAGGAGGTCACCTACCTAACCACAATCGAGGAAAACCTTTTTGGTAAACCGGACATCACCACAGGAACTGTCAATTTTGGAGGGCGGTTGCCTTCACCTAGGGTGGTCTGTCCAATTGACCCTAGGCACTGAAGTTTTCCAGTTTGAGAGGACAGGTCCGCACAAAATGCTCCTTGCTCTCACAGTAGAGACACCGGCTACAGTTGCATCTGTGCTGATGCACCAATTGCATAGGTTTCCAGCAGAAACAGGGGTAGCAAGAAGCAAAGGGTACCACTCTTAGAATTCTCTTGTGCAAACTTCCTCAGATGCTCTCAGAACCAGAGATGAATGCAGGTGGCAAGGGTAATCAGGTCATCCAAGGTAGCTGGTACATTCTGTCCTGCCAGTTCATCCTTGATGCACCATCCTTAATATTGATGTTACTGGTCACATGGTGATTACATCATCACAGGTACTTTCTCCCTAGGAGTGTTGCTGCAGGAGAAATGTGCCATAGTTTTATGGAGTTTTTTTTTGCTAAGATTACATCAGGAAGAGGTGTCAGAGGGTGTAATACTATATGCTTCAAACTGTGGGCTACTGCATACTGTGTGGTGCTATACTGTATACTGCATATTGTGGGATGTTATACTGTACACTGCATACTGTGGAGTACTACATACTGGGGGGTGTTAGGCTATACAGTATACTGCATACTGTGGGGTGTTATACTTTATACTGCATACTGTGGAGTACTGCATACCGTGGGGTGTTATACTGTATACTGCATACTGTGGGGTACTATATACTGTATACTGTGGGGTGTTATATTATATAATGTATACTGTGTGGGTGTTATATTATATACTGTATACTGTGAAGTGTTATACTATATGCGGCATATTGTGGGGTGTTATAGTATATAGCTACCGATTTATGGCTGACTGGTGCTGCACGCAGATAATTTGGAAGTGGAAGTGGAGGAGTAGGAGGAGAAGTGGGGGTTGGAGCCACAATTGTAGGTGCTGTCAGAAACCCTGATCGTCGTGGGGCCCGCAATCCTTGGCATCGGTAGCACCTGTGCCATCCCAGGGTACAACTCGCTCTCTGCCTCCACAACATTTACCCTGTGTGCCGTCAGGGAAATGTAGCGTCCCTGGCTGAATGCACTTGTTCATGTGTCCGTGGTTAAGTGGACCTTCCCAGTAACTGCGTTGGTCAGGGCACGTGTGATGTTACCGGACACATGTTGGAAGGCCTCAGTGTCCACAAGCCTAAATGGCAACATTTCCAGGGCCAGTAATTTGAAAAGTTGCGCATTTAGTGCTATGGCCTGTGGGTGGGTGGGTGGGTATTTGCGCTTGCGTTCAAATGCCTGGGGTAAGAACATTTGTACGCTGCGCTGGGACACGGAAGTGGATGTGGTTGCTGATGGTGCTTGCGAAGGTCTAGGTGCAGGGTGGGAGGCATCCGGGCCTGCGCCTTCGACAGGGGATTGGCCAGCATTTAACACAGGGGAAAAGGAGGCAGTGGTGTGACCCGCAGACACAGATTGTGGACCCAGGCGTTCGTCCCACTTATTACGGTGCTTGGATGCATTGCGGATCATGCTGGTGGTGGTGAGGTTGCTAGTGTTCATGCCCCTGCTCATTTTGTTATGGCACAGGTTGCAAACTACTAATCTTTTGTCGTCCGCACTTTCCTCAAAAAACTGTGGAACACCTACCCCTTGGCAAGGGAGATTTACGCAAGGGGGTGCTCCGTGGAACAGTTGCCAGCTTGTTTGGTGTGGCCAGCCTTCTCCCTTTTGCCACCCCACTGCCTCTTCCAGCCTGTTGCGGTGCAGCAGATCTCTCCCCCTCTGTACTGCTGTCCTCGCTCGGCTTTCCACATGCCCAGGTTGGGTCAGTGACTTCATCGTCCACCACCTCCTCTTCCACTTCCTCACTCTGCTCATCCTCCTGACTTGTTGACCTAACCACAACCTCATTGACAACTGTGCCTCATCCTCTTCATCAACCTCTTGAGACAGTAATTGCCATTGACTTATTGGCAACTGTGTCTCATCATCATCCACCTCATTAAACAGTAATTGCCGTTCCCCTCTGTCATCTTCTTGTGACTGTGGATGCTCAAGAGTTTGGGAATCAGGGCACAAGATCTGTCCCTCTTCAAGCGTGCTTGGCGAGAGGGCCAAATCAAGGAATGGCGCTAAAAAGAGCTCCTCGGAATATCCGAGTGTGGGATCACTTGTTTGCCCAGACTCTCCATGGTGGGAGGAAGGAGGATCAGGGTGAGGATTGTGTTGAGCAGACTCTTGGCTACTGAGACTGGACATGGTGGATGACAGGGTGGTGCTTAAGCGACTGGAAACATTATCTGCTGCAATCCAACCGACCACCTGGTCACACTGGTCTGACTTCAAGTGTGGTGTCCTGCGCCTCCCTGCAAACTGGAACATGAAGCTAGGTATCGTGGATGATTGGTTTTTTTTTGTGCTATGGCAGCAGGCACAGTTTCACCGCGCCCAGGGTCACGGCCTCTGCGTGCACCATCAGCATCACTGCCCCGTCCCTTACTGCTCATCTATTTCATAATAAATGTTATATATGATTGAAAGTCTGTCACACGTACAGTAGCGTAGGATTTGGAAGTGTATGCGCAAACAAATTTAAAAAGGTATTTGGGATGTGGAAACTTCACACAGGAGATAACCCGCAGATAATGTCAATGCTGTCACAAGCAGCAAATAAAAAATTACAGGGAATGTCACAGGTATTTGGTATTAGAAAACGTTATACAGGAGAGGTGCCATCGGTAATGTCACTGTCCGCAGCGTCTACGAAAAAAGTACACTGTATGTCACAGATAGATTTTTTCAGCGCGCACATTACACTGCAGATGTGGCACTGGTAATGTCACTGTCAGAAACGGACACCGTCTATTGAAAAAGTACACTGGATGTACAGATATTTTTTGGATGCGCACACTTTACACAGGAGATGTGGCACTGGTAATGTCACTGTCCGCAGCGGACACCATCTACGGAAAAAGTACACTGGATGTCACAGATATTTTTTGGATGCGCACACGTTACACTGGAGATGTGGCGCAGCTAATGTCACTGTCCGCAGCGGACACCGTCTACGGAAAAAAGGACACTGGATGTCACAGATATTTTTTGGATGCGCACACTTTACACTAAAGATGTGGTGCAGCTAATGTCACTGGCCAAAGCGGATCCCGTCTACAGAAAAAGTACACTGGATGTCACAGATATCTTTTGGATGTGCACACTTTACACAGGAGATGTGGCGCAGCTAATGTCGCTGTCTGCAGCGGCCTAACTATTGCACGCTATTTAGCGCAGGATGCGCTAAAAATAGATATTGCTGCCACACACAACAGTCCTTAAAAGGACTTTTGGGTCTGTAAAGTTTTAGCAATTTAGCGCAGGTTGCGCTAAAAATATATATTGCTGCTGCCACACACAATAGTCCTTAAAAGGACTTTTGGGTCTCTGAAAAGTTTTTCTAATAAAATTATTCCTATATCACTCCCTACACTGTCTGTTCCTTCCTCAGCACAGCTCTCCCTGACTAAGACTGAGCCGAACACGCGTCATTGGGTGCTATATAGCACCCGATGACGTGTTCCGGCCAGCCAATCACTGTAATGCCAGTAACCAACATGGCTATGGCATTACAGTGAGGTCAGTACTTACCAGCACGTTATTGGCAACGTGCGGGGAGGAGACTCGAGCATTGCGCTTGAGTACATGCGGTATTCGGCCAAATACCGCCATGTGCCGAGCATCGAGGTGCTCAAGCCGAACTTGTGTTCGGCCGAGCATGCTCGATCAACACTAGTCAAAACACCTATTGTGTGTTTTACCATTGACAGCTAGCCACTGTCGCATTTATTTGCAGTTGTGTTATGAATGAGAAACCTGTACTGCTATGGACTGGAACCATATCACCTTTAGAGACAAATACATGTTCTGTTTGGGATCTGGTGACATTTGGGTTCAAGTATGGAGGCCTCTTGGTGAGCATGTCAATTCTGCCTTTGCTGTGGAGTGACACATTGCCCCAACTGCTGGTGATATATTTGGGGAGCCATCACACTTGACAGTCGGTCACCCCTAGTAATGATACGAGGGACACTAACAGCTCAGTGATATGTGCAGGACATCCTGCTGCCACATGTGTTACCTCTCATGGCAGGGCTTCCAACTGTTATTTTTAAGCTGGATAATGCTTACCCACACACAGCAAGGATTTCCCAGGAATGACTACAGCAGATTGCAGTACTTTCATGTCCTGCTCCTGACAGATTTTCTGCCAATCAAGCACTTACGGGCCCATTTAGGATGCCAACTTCAGAAACCTACTCATGTGCAGGATCTACAAGCCCAGCTGAAACAACTGTGGACAAATGTGCTGCAGGATACCATACAGAACCTGTATGCCTCCATTCCTAACCATATCTCATCATGTATCCAGGCTAGAGGTGACCCAGCAGGGTACTAGAGCCTCCTTTCAATTTCCCCAATGACTGAAGGGTGCACCCTATGTTTTCCCTCGTTGCACACCCTGCTGTTGGGGCTCCTGCTTGGTGGTATTTAGGGTTCCCTTAATTGTGAATGTTTTGGTAGTACATACAGCAGAGAAAGGCACAGTTCCAAAGTATATCACAGTGTAGTCTTTCTCCAACAGTGATGGTAGTTGTAATACTACCTGACTCTCCTTCGAAGAACACTTTCCAGTACATACAAATAACCACAGGCATGTTATACTTATTAACTCCCTCTGAGGTGTGAAGATTTAAGATACTAATGGCCAGTCTGTCTCAAATTGTGGTTGGTGCCAGAGGCAATAATCCTTTCCACAGCAACAAAGTCTCAATGCTAAATTCCTTGCCGTCTGAAGCTTTCACACCTTGGTTGGTTCTAAGATGTCTGGTGCCTTTCTTCAAGGGTATTCTGATGGTAGAGTTGCTCCTTTTTGCAACTGTAGTCTCAGAGACGGATGTTCTCTAGGCTTGGACCTGATCTGTAGGAACTCTCAGACACACATCCTTCCTCTAGTTCTGCTTAGACTAGACTACTCTATACTAACTAACCAGGGGGCGGACCAAATCCTTCACCTTGGCATCTTAACCAAGAGAAAGACGGTGTATATAGCAATGAATGATAGATACTGGCGCTCCCACTGGTAGTTTGAAAATAACAGTAATGGGGGAACTTAAAATATAACTTTTACTAATATAATTAAAACATAGCGCCACACACAAATAAATGGTAATAATGATAAATATGGCTTAAGAGATAAGGAACAGTCTTACCATTCCGACGCAATGCTGGTTGGGATCAACCGAGCGTGGTAAAGAGGATGCACCACATCCAGGCTGGTATTTAGGTATGGTCATTGGTAATTGTAAGGTTTAGACAGTGCAGGGAACCAATGTCCCTAGAAATCACTGGTTGGGGATGAGGCCATATTGATCTCCATTTTTATTTATAAAAAAACCCAAATTTACCAAAATTTTGGAAAAAACAAACAAAGCAAGGGTTAACAGCCAAACAAAACTCTATATTTATTGCCCTGACTCTGCGGTTTACAGAAACACCCGATATGTGGTCGTACACCACTGTATGGCCCCACGTCAGAGCGTAGAGGGAAAGGAACGCCGTGTGGTTTTTGGAAAGCAGATTTCGCTGGACTGGTTTATTTACACCATGTCCCATTTGAAGCCCCCTGATGCACCCCTAGAGTAGAAACTCCAAAAATGTGACCCCATTTTGGAAACTACGGGATAAGGTGGCAGTTTTTTGGGTACTATTTTAGGGTACATATGATTTTTGGTTGCTCTATATTACACTTTTTGTGAAGCAAAGTAACAAAAAATAGAAATTCAGAAATTTCATCTCCATTTGCCATTGACTCTTGTGGAACACTTAAAGGGTTAACAAAGTTTGTAGAATCAGTTTTGAATACCTTGAGGGGTGTAGTTTCTTAAATGGGGTCACTTTTTGGTGTTTCTACTCTAGGGGTGCATGGGGGGGGGCTTCTAATGGGACATGGTGTCAAAAAACAAGTCCAGCAAAAACTGCCTTCCAAAACCCATATGGCATTCCTTTCCTTCTGCGCCCTGCCGTGTGCCCGTACAGAGGTTTACGACCACATATGGGGTGTTTCTGTAAACTAAAGAATCAGGGCAATAAATATTGAGTTCTGTTTGGCTGTTAACCCTTGCTTTGTTATGGGAAAAAATGGATTGAAATGGAAAATTTGCCAAAAAATACCTGTTTTGGCACCGTTTTTATTTTGTATTATTTACAACGTTCATCTGACAGATTAGATCATGTGCTATTTTTATAGAGCAGGTTGCTACGGACGCAGGGATACCTAATATGTTTACTTTTTTACATTTATTTAAGTTTTACACAATATCATTTTTGAAACCCCAAAAACTTTTTTTTGTGTCTCCATAGTCTGAGAGCCATATTTTTTTTATTTTTTTGGCCATTGTCTCATGTAGGGGCTCATTTTTTGCGGGATGAGATGATGGTTTGAATGGTACTATTTTGGCGTACATACGACTTTTTTGATCAGTTTTATTACCTTTTTTGGGAAGTAAGGTGGGCAAAATTTCAATTTCATCATAGTTTTTATTTTTTATTTTTTATGGCATTCACCGTGCGGGGAATGTAACATGACCGTTTTATAGATCGGGTCGTTACGGACGCGGTGATATATAACATGTGTAGGGAATTTTATTTTTTAAATTTGTAATCAGGGATAAATGTTTTTTTATTATTTTTACTTTTTTTTTAAAATTTTTACCCAGACCCACTTGGTTCTTGAAGATCCAGTGGGTCTGATGTCTGTATAATACAGTACAGTACACTATATAGGGTACTGCACTGTATTTCACTCACACTTTGTCTGAACAGATCTCTGCCTTTAGCACAGATCTGTTCAGCACCATGGACAGCAGGATGCCTGAGAAGGCGTCCTGTTGCCATGGGAACCTTCCCCGTCTGCCACAACTGAGCAGACGGGGAAGTGGAGGGAGGGGGGCTCCCTCCCTCTGTGACCCCATCCTGTGCAAAGGCACACCAGCCCCCCGATGGGAGAGGGAGGGAGCTCCCTCCCTCTTCACCTCTTCCATACAGTGGTCCCTACGGACTGTGGCATGGAAGGGGTTAAAACGGCTGACAGATGTCAGCCGTTTGAATCAGAGTGTCAGCAATAAGCTGACACTCTGATTCAACCGCTCGGTCATCCTGAGAATAAACGGGGGGCAGGCGGAAGATCGCGCACCTGACCCCCCCACACTGCCGCCCTCCTCCCGCCCGCCTCCCGCACCGCCCGCAATCCTCCCCCCCTCTGCGCCCGCAGGCACAAAAACACTGAGGGCTGCAGGGGTTAACTTTGAAATACAAGCACTTTGAGGTTTCTGATCCCTGCGGTCAGAAACTTGCATAAGCGCTACAAACCGCAGGTCTGAATTGACCTGCAATTTGTAGCAATCAGCAATGCGGGGGGGTCACAGGACCTCCCTAGGCATTGTCACAGGGTGCCTGCTGAATGATTTCAACAGGCACCCCGTTCCGATCACTGCCGGCCGTGCGGCAGTGATCAAAACTACACAGGACGTACCGGTATGCCCTGGGTCCTTAAGGACTCTGCAAAAATGGCGTACCTGTACGTCCTAAGTCCTTAAGGGTTAAAAAGTAGGTTTTGGCAATTCTCTTAAAAGTTTTAAGAATTGCTTCTAAAATTCTAAGCCTTCTAATGTCCTAAAAAAAAAAAATAACATTTACAAAGTGATGCCAACATAAAATAGACATATGGGGAATGTTAAGTAATAAATATTTTATGAGGTATCACTTTCTGTTTTAAAAGCAGTGAAATAGAAATTTAGAAAATTGCTAATTTTTCAAAATTTTGGGTAAATTTGGGATTTTTTCACAAATAAAGGTGAAATACATTGACTCAAATTAACCACCTCCGGACCGCCGTACGCAGCGACGCGTCCTGGAGGTGGTTGATTGATTCCGCCTGGACGCGCTGGCGCGTCCTCTCCCGAGACGCGAGATTTCCTGTGAATGCGCGCACACAGGCGCGCGCATTCACAGGATCGGAAGGTAAGCGAGTGGATCTCCAGCCTGCCAGCGGCGATCGTTCGCTGGCAGGCTGGAGATGTGATTTTTTTAACCCCTAACAGGTATATTAGACGCTGTTTTGATAACAGCGTCTAATATACCTGCTACCTGGTCCTCTGGTGGTCCCTTTTGTTTGGATCGACCACCAGAGGACACAGATAGCTCAGCAATATGTAGCACCAAGCACCACACTACACTACACCCCCCCTGTCACTTATTAACCCCTTATTAGCCCCTGATCACCCCTGATCACCCCATATAGACTCCCTGATCACCCCCCTGTCATTGATTACCCCCCTGTCATTGATCACCCCCCTGTAAAGCTCCATTCAGACGTCCGCATGATTTTTACGGATCCACTGATAGATGGATCGGATCCGCAAAACGCATACGGACGTCTGAATTAAGCCTTACAGGGGCGTGATCAATGACTGTGGTGATCACCCCATATAGACTCCCTGATCACCCCCCTGTCATTGATTACCCCCCTGTCATTGATCACACCCCTGTAAAGCTCCATTCAGACGTCCGCATGATTTTTACGGATCCACTGATAGATGGATCGGATCCGCAAAACGCATACGGACGTCTGAATGGAGCCTTACAGGGACGTGATCAATGACTGTGGTGATCACCCCATATAGACTCCCTAATCACGCCCCTGTCATTGATTACCCCCCTGTCATTGATCACACCCCTGTAAAGCTCCATTCAGACGTCCGCATGATTTTTACGGATCCACTGATAGATGGATCGGATCCGCAAAATGCATATGGACGTCTGAATGGAGCCTTACAGGGGCGTGATCAATGACTGTGGTGATCCCCCCATATAGACTCCCTGATCACCCCCCTGTCATTGATTACCCCCCTGTCATTGATCACACCCCTGTAAAGCTCCATTCAGACGTCCGCATGATTTTTACGGATCTACTGATAGATGGATCGGATCCGCAAAACGCATACGGACGTCTGAATGGAGCCTTATAGGGGGGTGATCAATGACTCTCTGATCACCCCCCTGTCATTGATCACCCCCCTGTCATTGATCACCCCCCTGTCATTGATCACCCCCCTGTAAGGCTCCATTCAGAAATTTTTTGGGCCCAAGTTAGCAGAAATTCTTTTTTTTTTTCTTACAAAGTCTCATATTCCACTAACTTGTGTCAAAAAATAAAATCTCACATGAACTCACCATACCCCTCACGGAATCCAAATGCGTAAAATTTTTTAGACATTTATATTCCAGACTTCTTCTCACGCTTTAGGGCCCCTAGAATGCCAGGGCAGTATAAATACCCCACATGTGACCCCATTTCGGAAAGAAGACACCCCAAGGTATTCCGTGAGGGGCATATTGAGTCCATGAAAGATTGAAATTTTTGTCCCAAGTTAGCGGAAAGGGAGACTTTGTGAGAAAAAAAAAAATAATCAATTTCTGCTAACTTGTGCCAAAAAAAAAAAATTTCTATGAACTAGCCATGCCCCTCATTGAATACCTTGGGGTGTCTTCTTTCCAAAATGGGGTCACATGTGGGGTATTTATACTGCCCTGGCATTCTAGGGGCCCAAATGTGTGGTAAGGAGTTTGAAATCAAAATGTGTAAAAAATGACCGGTGAAATCCGAAAGGTGCTCTTTGGAATATGGGCCCCTTTGCCCACCTAGGCTGCAAAAAAGTGTCACACATCTGGTATCTCCGTATTCAGGAGAAGTTGGGGAATGTGTTTTGGGGTGTCATTTTACATATACCCATGCTGGGTGAGAGAAATATCTTGGCAAAAGACAACTTTTCCCATTTTTTTTATACAAAGTTGTCTTTTGCCAAGATATTTCTCTCACCCAGCATGGGTATATGTAAAATGACACCCCAAAACACATTCCCCAACTTCACCTGAGTACGGCGATACCACATGTGTGACACTTTTTTGCAGCCTAGGTGGGCAAAGGGGCCCACATTCCAAAGAGCACCTTTCGGATTTCACCAGCCATTTTTTACAGAATTTGATTTCAAACTCCTTACCACACATTTGGGCCCCTAGAATGCCAGGGCAGTATAACTACCCCACAAGTGACCCCATTTTGGAAAGAAGACACCCCAAGGTATTCGCTGATGGGCATCGTGAGTTTATGGAAGTTTTTATTTTTAGTCACAAGTTAGTGGAATATGAGACTTTGTAAGAAAAAAAAAAAAAGAAAAAAAATCATCATTTTCAGCTAACTTGTGACAAAAAATAAAAAGTTCTATGAACTCACTATGCCCATCAGCGAATACCTTAGGGTGTCTACTTTCCGAAATGGGGTCATTTGTGGGGTTTTTGTACTATCTGGCCATTGTAGAACCTCAGGAAACATGACAGGTGCTCAGAAAGTCAGAGCTGCTTCAAAAAGCGGAAATTCACATTTTTGTACCATAGTTTGTAAACGCTATAACTTTTACCCAAACCATTTTTTTTTTTATCAAAGACATGTAGAACAATAAATTTAGAGCAAAATGTATATATGGATGTCGTTTTTTTTGCAAAATTTTACAACTGAAAGTGAAAAATTTCATTTTTTTGCAAAAAAAATCGATAAATTTCGATTAATAACAAAAAAGTTAAAATGTCAGCAGCAATGAAATACCACCAAATGAAAGCTCTATTAGTGAGAAGAAAAGGAGGTAAAATTCATTTGGGTGGTAAGTTGCATGACCGAGCAATAAACGGTGAAACTAGTGTAGGTCAGAAGTGTAAAAAGTGGCCTGGTCTTTCAGGGTGTTTAAGCTAGGGGGGCTGAGGTGGTTAATGACTATCATCAAGTACAATGTGTCACGAGAAAACAATCTCTGAATGGCTTGGATAAGTAAAAGCGTTCCAAAGCTATTACCACATAAAGTGACATGTCAGATTAGCAAAATTAGGCCTGGTCAGGAAGGGGGCAAATGGCCCAGATGTGAAGTGGTTAAACAGTCTGCCAATATTAACCCTATATTGCTCATACATTGCTGTTAGGATCACACATTGCATAGAAAGACAAGTGCTTTTAACAACAAATCACATTTTAACCTGTCAAAATTACATTAACTCTATTGGTAATCAAACCTTTTGCAGTATTCCTTATGCATGTATAGAAGTACAAAACCACTTGAACACCATTTGCAGTAAATGTTATATGAGGTTCTTCACCAAAGAAAGCAATGTTTTGACCCAAACAATGTACAATAGTGCACAGTGAAGTATATAAAGGTGAAGTAATGTCATGTCCTCAAGCAGTTATACACAAATTCAAAGGGGTTCCAACTAAATTACTTACTCTTAAATTTGGTTGTTGGTCAAAAAAGGTAGTGGTTAGCTTTTAGGGACCCCCATCCATGCTGGAAGTTTACAAGTGGTGACCGTTAGGGTCCATTCACACGTCCGTTGTTTCTTTCCTGATCTGTTCCGTTTTTTGCGGAACAGATCTGGACCAGATCTGGACCCATTCATTTTCAATGGGTCCTGAAAAAAAATCAGACATTGAGCTGTCCGATTTTTTCAGGACCCATTGAAAATGAATGGGTCCAGATCTGGTCCAGATCTGTTCCGCAAAAAACGGAACAGATCAGGAAAGAAACAACGGACGTGTGAATGGACCCTTAGGTGAAGACTACAGCGGAGGACCAAAGGAAGCAGGGAGCAGTTAAGTATGTTTCCCTCAATAGGTTCGGTGGGGAGGGAGTAGGCCAAAATTTGTTAAAAAGCTGAAGAACCTCTTTAAGATAATAGAGTAAGAAGTTACCTGCAGTAATAGTGGCGTCCAAACTTTGTCCAGTGATCATGCACAATCTCTTCTACACTTTGCTTACGAGCAGCCAAAATTGAAAGCCAGACTAAAACAGCCCAAAGTCCATCCTTTTCTCTGAGATGATCTGAACCTAAAAGAAGTAAAGTAATTCAGTGCTAAATATCATTATTTACACTATTCTTAATGAAAAATATGTTGCAAAACATTGGAAAATGGAAACATTGTATACTCTGATAAGCTTCTATACTGTATACACTGTTATCTTAATATGTTACAATTGGGACGTGACAGGGTGCTGCGTACGTTATATATCCATACAAATCAGCCTGTCAATCACCATCTTGAGGAGCCGTGAGAGGAGTGGTGAGCACTCTGCTCATGAATATAACTTGGCTGAAACAATGAGACCAGTGTATTGTTTCAGAGATGCTAGTAGCAAAATGGCTCAGCATGTTTTGCTACTAGCGCCATTGACTTATAGCTATAATATGCTGAGTTTACATAGGACAACATATTAAGCTGGCAGATCCGCTTTATAGAAATATGAATGTTTAGGGGTAAAATCTTGTCAATATCTGAATATGGCACTTTTATACAATATCGTAATAGATGAGGGAAACATTCTTGCAAACATAAATTTTTCTTGTAAATATATTTTCCATGTTTCTCGTACTTTAAAGTATACCTTAAAGAAACACTCATACCAGTGACTGTATTTGTGAGTTATGCAATCCCTTCTGGTGCCCAGCTGTGTCTTGTAAATAACACTCTGGCTCTCCAACTGAGAAGCGTGTGTGGACAGGAAGTCAGTTTGTGGGAAGGATGTGTAGACAGAAAGTCATTTTCTCTATTTCCTCCTATGAGACTAAGGGTCCATTCACACGTCCGTAGTGTATTGCGGATCCGCAAATTGCGAATCCGCAATACACCCGGCCGGCACCCCCATAGAACTGCCTATTCTTGTCCGCTATTGCGGACAAGAATAGGACATGTTCTATTTTTTTCCAGAGCCGCGGACCGGAAGTTCGGGGCCGCACTCCGGAAATGCGATGTGGACAGCACACTGTGTGCTGTCCGCATCCATTCCTAACCCATAGAGAATGAATGGGTCCGCACCTGTTCCGGATAATTGCGGAACTGGTGCGGACACATTCTACGGACGTCTGAATGGAGCCTAAGTTCGAAGCCGTCATAGGAATAAACTGAGAAACTGACTTCTTGTCCACTCCTAAGATGCTGTGTCAGTTAGAGACTGAGAGTGTTGTTTACGTGACACAGCTGAGGACCAGGAGGGAGTGGAGTGAATAACTTATAACTACAGTCACTGGTAAGAAGATTAATTTCACTACAACCTGTCTAACAAGCCAGAAAATCTAAATAAAAAATGTGGGAATACGTCTTTACATTTTCCAAACTTCCCTTAAAGGGCTTATCCCACAAATGTAAAGGTTATGTACACCTTTGGAGGCAATTTATTTTTTATGATTGCATGTTACTCATTTTTTAGCTAAAAATATTTTTTTTTCAATTGGCATTTATTAAAAATATTGAGCTCTTCTGTCACAAAGGGTTAACTGTTTTTCTAGCTGTGTAACTGGTACTTTCACTTTCATTTTGCACTGGTCATCTAATAGACCTTATCTCTAAACTACTAAGAGATCATAAAACCTTATTTAAGCCACATTCTTAACAGTAGGATAAGGACTGAGCTATAATGAGTGTTTATAATGTCAGAGAGTAGAGATAAGGAGCCCGTCTGCTCCTAGTCTGAAGGAAAAGACAGAAAATCCAAAGGGTTCTACCAGAGCATGTCAGCTCTGTACAGAAAAAAGTTGCCATATTTTTAATAAAGACCAATTAAAAAATATATTTTTAGCTCAAAATGAGTACAAAGCAATAATAATAAAAAAGCCTCCAAAGGTGTACATAACCTTTAAACTTTTTATTACTCACATTTTCTGAAGGGCTTTCCTTCTTTTTTTATGGGTGGACAGCAGATCATCAAGCACCTGCATTGCAATTAGCTCTTGTTAACCCCTTCCTCCTCTGCACAGAAAATGGTCCCTCACAATGTAGCCCTAGATATACATTTGTATGTAATGGCCCACAGTTTTCTTCTCCACTGTGTAGAGAGATTATATCTATAGATTTCTATGAATCTAGAATGAATAAAAGGTGTCTGTACTACTTTATCCGTTTCTCTATTAGATCACTATGCCAGTACTGTGGGAAGGGGAACAGGGAAACCACTGATGGCAGAAGAAGGAGGACCAGAAAGATCAACAGCAGGGGGTGCTGCTGGAGAGAAAATATTGTGTAACCGTGCTGCGACTCGGAGGGGAGGCGAAGATGGGAGGAATGGTGGCAATGATGGTGGTAGTAGTGGCAATCTTCACCCCAGCTCTCCTTCTGCTGTGCACAGTGAATGGAGAGTGCACATAATCTTCCCTTGGGGCATTCCCTGATCTTCTAGGGCTCCTGCCTGGTGGTAGTAGGTGTGCCCTAAATGGTGAGTAGTTGGCTGGGTGCTAGGCAAGAGGGTAGATGCAATGCCAGCAAATGAATTATGAAGTCAATAGTCAGGCATATTGGTGGCAGTAAATACAGTCTTTCTTTACTAAATTGACGATGGGAGTAGTATTACAGGTTGCAATAAAAGGCATCATTCCAAAGTATAGCACAGTATAGTTTCCCTCCAATAGCAGTGTATAGGCTGCTACAATGATGGTAATAATAGTGCTCCCTGACTCTCCTTCTATGGACACTTTTCAGTCTCTCCAAATAACTACAGGCATGATGTGCTTTTCTTGTTAACTCCTTCTGCAATTCCTGGGCAGAGTTTAGATCCGGATGACCAGTCTATCTAAAGTTGTAATGAGTGCCAGAGGCAATGAACTCTTTGCACAGAAGAAAGTATTTTGGTATAAACGAGCAGTACCTTACTGACATTATCTTTCACTTGCCTTAATGGTTCTGGACCTTCCTAAATGGCTGGTTTCTTTCCTTCAGGGGTACTCTGGTGAAAAAGTGTTCTCAGATAGAAAGGTTGCCTAGACTTTGGCCTAGTCTGCAGGCGCGTGCACATGTATGTCTTGCCTATAGCTATGCTTTGCTAAGACACCATTAACTAGGGGCAGACAACGTCCATCATCCTGGTAACCTAACTAAATCTGCCAGTGTTAACTATATACTGTGAACATATTGCTTTTAGGTATATACAGTTCATGAAGAAATAAGTGCTTTTAGCAATGATTAACACTTTACAGTACTCCTCCGGGGCCCTGCACATAAAGAAACCCAAACAACATGACTATTGCATGTATGTTACAATTATACTTAATTTGAAATGCCCTATTCCCTGAATAGTGATACTTTCTGTGGGATAAAGCCTTTAAAGTATATTGTCACCCCATCTTCAGAGATGCTAGATATATGAGGTAAAAAACAGTGGTGCTCTTACTAGTGCCCTGCACTCTAGCAATTGAGGATGGCCTCACAGTCCCCTAAACCAATGAAACTTTTTCCCCCCCCAAGACTTGAATTATACTGTGGAGGACAGTCTCAGCCATCCCAGCATCACAACGCACACACATAATGAAAGCACCTGAGTGAAGTCACACTGGAACGATGACAGAGTGTCAGTTTCTAAACTGATGACCCAATGGAATACGTGCAGGCAACAGATTCAAATAATTTCAAGTCCAAACATTTTTGGAATGCAGAGACACAACTGTATGAGATGAGTAGACTGAGAGATGAGATCACAACCTCCCAGGTCTCTCAGCTCTAAAACTGGCACAGTGCATCACAAGTAGTACATCTCAGACATTCTCCATGCACTTCTACAGAAATGGAAGAGCTTTTGAAAACATGAATTCAGCTCCAAGAGACGCTGCCAAAAAACACGTTCTGGGAAACTCTGTATAAGATCGTTTCAAAATTGTCTGGCCTTTTATAGCAGAAGAATTGCTTTTATTTACAGGCAAAAGCAAAAATGTGATGCTATAAAAAAAAAGTTCTATTACTTGTTTTATAGGCATGCAACTGAACCACATTAACATTTCGATTAAGATATTTTTGTAAGTGCTTAAAGAATAACTTGTCCTTCCTCTTCCTCACCCACAATGGGCCCGGACGCCGGAGTCCTGTGCCTCTCCTGTAGGCTGCAGCCTGTGCTTCTCAGACTAGCCAGCAGGGCCGGTGCAAGGATTTTTGCCGCCCTAGGCAAGATAAAAATTGCCGCCCCCCCCCTTTATCAGATGATCTGCCCATATCATGACATCACATATGTTCCACCCCTTTCTCAGCATTTAAATTAAAAGAACTGCTATGTTTCCCATAGGGTTAATCAAGCTTCTTGTAGCTGTCTCCCTGACAGCCGCTAGAGGTGCTTACGCGATTCTCACTGTGAAAATTACAGTGGGAAGACGCGGAACATAGTTTTGAATGCGTGCGCATTCGCAGCTGAGAGGAGGATCGGGGAGAAGAGTTCCCAGTGCCGGCGCTGGAAAAAGGTAAGTGGCTGAAGGGGTTTTAACCCCTTCAGCCCACTGGGAGGGGGACACGAGGGTGCCCCACTCCTAACAACTATATAGTGCCAGGAAAATTAGTTTGTGTTCCTGGCACTATAGTGCTCCTTTACCACCAGTACTGCACAGTGTCTTTTCTCTGCAGGAACAGGTTATAGACACCAGTACCACTACATTAAACTTTAGTGGTTCTGGGACTATAGTGTCCTTTTAGGCTCCATTCACACGTCCGCAATTTCGTTCTGCATTTTGCGGAACGGAATTGCGGACCCATTCATTCCTATGGGGCAGCATGATGTGCTGCCCGGACACAGAATTGCGGATCCGCACTACCGGGTCCGCACTTCCGTTCCGCAAAAAAATAGAACATGTCCTATTCTTGTCCGCAATTGCGGACAAGAACAGGCATATTCTATTAGTGCCGGCAATGTGCGGTCCGCAAAATGCGGAACGCACATTGCTGCTTTCTGTGTTTTGCGGATCCGCGGCTCCGTGTATCCGCAAAACACGTTGCGGACGTGTGAATGGAGCCTTAATGTGAGGTAAATTAGTTTCCAATGTAGTATTAATAACTAAACAATTAAATAATAAACATATTGCATTGTCTACTTACCACCAGGACAATAAGATGATCTGGTCTCTGGCTGCAGTCTGGCTCTAGGGACTCCCTTGTCACTCTCATTCCCCCCCCTCCCTTGTCACTCTCTTCCCCCTTCCCTTGTCACTCTCAATCCCCCCCTCCCTTGTCACTCTCATTCCCCCCCTCCCTTGTCACTCTCATTCCCCCCCCTTGTCACTCTCATTTACTCCCCCCCCTTGTCACTCTCATTCCCCCCCTCCCTTGTCACTCTCATTCCCCCCCTTGTCACTCTCATTTACTCC
Organism: Bufo bufo; assembly: GCF_905171765.1. Lineage (NCBI taxonomy): Eukaryota > Metazoa > Chordata > Amphibia > Anura > Bufonidae > Bufo > Bufo bufo. The sequence goes on from NC_053390.1 coordinate 352,507,704, forward strand.
CCCCCCCCTCCCTTGTCACTCTCATTCCCCCCCTCCCTTGTCACTCTCATTCCCCCCTCCCTTGTCCCCGTAGGTCAGCTGACAACTATACCGGGACTATTCCAAAAGGTAGCAGCCTGGTGGTTCCCTGCAGCAAAGACCAGAACCCCGTATTGGAGTTTAAGAGTGAAAACCAGGAAACCACCAGGGTAACACCATTAGGACTAGACCCCCAAAAAAATGGTTGGTTGGAATAGTGGGTTCACGACCACTGACAGTTACAGCTTATTTCTGCTATGAAATGTCTTCCATTACTTCTGCTGCTTCTGAGGTTGTGCTACAGACAGTTAGGTAGCAGGATCCCTTGTTTCTCCATGTGTAGTGCATGGGCTGACATAATAACAGCCAGTCACCAACCACCAGCTCAGAAAAGACATAAATGCAGATAGATTGTACAGAGAAAAACTGCTAAAAATGCCAGATACAAGTCATATATATATCCAGAGATAGTGTTATTAGTCATGTAAACATGGAGTGCCCCAGAAGACCACTGCAAAGGTTAACATTTGCTATTTGGGTTAATTTGAGATATTTTCTGTGCTTTAATGTTATTCCAAGAACTGAATATAGTAGCACAGTCAGGGATGGACTGGGACAATAAAGTGGCCCTGGACTTCAGCCAGACCGGCCCACTTTATTTTTCCCAAACACACTCAAAAAAAAACTAATGTATTGTGATTGTCCATATTGCTTCCTTTGCTGGCGGGAGTCATTTTTCCATCACATTATGCACTGCTCGTTTCCATGGTTTTGACCACCCTGTAATCCAGCAGCGGTGGTCATGCTTGCACACTATAGGAGTAGCCGGGATTGTGGGAGTGCACATAGTTTGGTGCTTTTTTCGACCACCAATGCTGGATTACAGGGAGGTCGTAACCATGATGACGAGCCATGTATAATGTGCTGGGAGACATTTTGTCTCTATGGCACTATCTGCCCTAATAGTGATACAGTGCCCACATAGAGCACGATAGTGCCCTCCTATTCACAGAAAAATAGCGCATTTGTACCCATATAGTACCTACCTAGGTGCATAGAAAGTGCCATACTTTGGCTCTATGTCGGCACTGTATGACTGTGGCCAAAGTACTGTAGGTTTTCACTTTAGGTAGGTACTGTATGGCACCATAAGCAAGAAATACACCATTTATCTGTGCATAACATGGCGCTATCTGAGCACTGTATGACCGTGGGAAGACCTGGGCATACTATGCTCAGATAAGTTGTGTATTTAGTGTCTACAGTGCCCACAAAGTGCCATATCATACCTACCTAGAGCTAAAACGTGGGCAGAAAGTGCCATACTTTGCCTATAATTATACTCTGTCTACACAAGTATGGCGCTTTCCGAGTATGGGTTCTATATGGCACTATGTGGGCACGACAGGCACTAAATGCGCCATTTATCTGTGGATAGTATGGCACTATCTGCCCACAATCATACAGTGCCCACATAGAACCAAATATCGCCGTACCCACACTATTATATGGCAGTGCCCAGAGCGCCATATGTTGACTATGTGGGCAGATAGTGCCCTACTATGCCCAGATAAATAGTGCCCTTAGTGACTGCAGTGCCACACTGTACCCACCTAGAGCCAATCTGTGCACAGAAAGTGCCATACTTTGTCCACAGTGACAAAGTGCCCTTTCTGTGCACAGTCTGGCACTGGCTCCAGGTAGGTATTCTACTACACGTGGGGGCACAGCGCTCATCTCTTTAGTAAAGAGTTTTACTACCTTACATATTCAGCTCCCGCCTCCAGCCTCCAGTAACAAGTGCGGGCGGCAGCGCTCACTCACTGACGTCACGCACCTGCGCCGCCTAGTGGGAGGAGCAGGCGTGTGACGTCAGTGAGTGAGCGCCGCCCCCACACTGCCTGCTGTTACTGGAGCTTTACCCCCCTGATGCCTGGCGGCCCTGGCTGGCCCATAATTCGATCGGCCCACCGGGATTCTCCCGGTACTCCCGATGGCCAGTCCATCGCTGAGCACAGTTTAGTTTATTGTGCCCTACTCAGAAGGATGAAGGCTTGACCTGCCCCTCTGAGGGAAGAGTGTAGCCCCTCTGAGGAGCTGTGTGATACCTGTGCAGTGTGATGCCTACTCCAAATAGCCTCCTTCCTGGCATGCTAAGGAAAAATACCATCCTCTAAGAGAGACTGGTGCAAAGGACAGACAGTAAGTGCAATTACTTGCTTATGGCAACTGGTCTTACTGCTAGGCAGATATATTACTTCAGTGCCCACCACTCTTTTACAAAGGATTAGCTACCCATTGCTGTGGGAACTGCCGAACATATTGTGAATGTGCACCCAGGGCCGTGCTATAATAAGGCAGACCAAGCGGCTGCCTTAGGGCGCAGAGATGGGGGGGGGGGGGGGGGTCTTATGGGGCGAATACTAATGAAGTGCTTCCATTTAAGAAGTGCTTCATTAGTACCAGAGGAAGCGGTGAAGGATCTGTACTCACCGCTTCCTGGTCCTCCGCTCGGCTGTCTGCTGTAAAGGGCTGCGCATCATATGACCTCACTGTGCGCAGCCTTCACAGCTGACAGCCAAGAACCAGGAAGAAGAGAGAGAGCGCTGGTGGTGAGGAGCGGCGGCGTCCAGGAGCAGGAGAGGTAAGTTATTATTTTTTTTTTTTATTTGCGCTGATGGCTGACATGGGGTTGCATGATTGATGGCGGGCATGATGGCTGACTTGGGGGCATGATGGCTGACTTGGGGGCATGATGGCTGACTTGGGAGCATGATGGCTGACTTGGGGGGCATGATGGCTGACTTGGGGGGCATGATGGCTGACTTGGGGGGCATGATCGCTGACTTGGGGGGCATGATGGCTGACTTGGGGGGCTGATCTGAGGCATTGGTGGTCTGATCTGAGGTCTGATTAACCTTGGGGGTCTGATTGCTGGTCTGACCTGAGGTGCAATGGAAAATATTTTTTCTTATTATCCTCCTCTAAAACCTAGGTGCGTCTTATAGGCCGGTGCGTCTTAGAGGGCGAAAAATACGGTCCTCAAACCAGCGATTGTCTGAAGCAGAGAGAAGATACCAGGACCACACAGAGAAGCCAGCGGCTGCAGACGGGATCAGGGCCAGGTGAGCTGCGAGGGGGGGGGGGGGGGGTGCGCCAAAATGTAGCTTCGCTTGTGTTGGCAAAAATCCTTGCACCGGCCCTGTGTGCACCCCTTTGGTAGACTGGATATGTTACTTCTACAGTGGCTTGACGTTCTGCCGCTAAAGTCTACAAAATATCTCATGCCATGGCACTATAATGGCTCCATACAGCCTTGAAGTTGTACACAACCATAACATAGCATCACTAGTTTTCTATAGGTTATACTTTTGCTAAAGTTAAAGGGATAACAAAGAAGTATTGACCATTATTCTGGGTTTTGTAAGGAGCGGAGCAGCGCTCTCCAGCCAATCTGGGGCTACATTTTGTAAAGTGGGGACTGTCACTTTAAGTTCCATGTAATTTACTGCCTCTTTAAATGATTATGACATTTTTTGTTTGCTGTGATTGCATATGCATTTGTTATTGAAATGTGATGTATGCAACCGTTGCTATGTACATTTTAGCGAGCAGGTAATGGTGGTTGGGGGAATTGTAAAGGGGTAAACCCTGTACTGCAGTAGGACCTCTGATTACACTGTCTGGGAAGGTCCTAAAGACTGTAGTAAGAGGAGAAGAGGGGCTGGTAACAGAGGAGCCCATGTGGTGATGTCTGACAACTGCTAGAGCGTTAAAGGGAACCTGTCACCGGTTTTTAACCAAAATAATCATCGTCATCCTGAGAGTTCTCCAACACCCTAATCATCCTAGTTTTTTTTTTAAACCCCTCCAAGTACTTCTTTTACAGTCCACTTTCGCTTTTTTAAAGTTATGTAAATTAAATGCTTACCTTATCACTTCCCATTCCTAACCCCACCTCCCGTTATAAGAGTGACAGAATTTAAAGATCCTACCCTCCTCCCGAACTCACGTATCCCGCACATGTGCAGAACCAGTCACCTCACTTACTGATGAAAAAAATCTAGAATATTCGCGAATACAAAGATATTCGCAATAAAAATTTGCAATTAGAATATTTGCGATCAACACTACTACTGATCATGTAATGTATAATGCGCAGCTGCGAGACTTGGAAGAGAAGGGGTGGAGATGAGAAATCGTAGAGGGTGTGTCTTATTCGTTTGTGGGCGTGGCTGCACTACGAGAGTCAGAGGACGCTGGACTCATCTCTGAAGCATGGAGGAGACAGGACTCATCTAAGGTGCATTTACATATATGGAGGGAACATTTATTTTCTGTTTTTCTCTGAACTGATAGTTCGTTCAGAATTGATTTTAATATCATCATTAATGCATTAAAACGTATTTATAGAAAAGTGAGTAGATAATTAGGCTTAGAAAGTGATGACAGGTTTCCTTTTAGTGTCATGAAATCATAGGGAGGTGACAGAATAAACCTTTGTCTAAGAGAAAACCTTTCTTTGTTGCCCAAAGCAGCCAATTAATATACAGCTTTCATTTCTTATAGTGCTTTTGAATAACTGAAGCTGCATTGTGATTGGTTGTTATTGACAACAAAGTTTTTTTTTAGGCAGTTTTCATAAATCTGCCCACTTTTGTTCTGACACCTTTCTATCTTTCCTTAGCTGAGTGACCCATACACACCTGGCTGTCCACATGATGTAAAGGAAAACATAAGCTATCAGACAAGAACACATTCTTCGATGGTCCATTCCTGATATGCACAAGCCCATTAAGGCTCTTTTGGCAGTGGACAGGGGTCTCCAATGGCATTCTGAGCAGACTGGGCAGCTACTCATCCACATACGCAGTAAACTGTGATGCACTGTATTTTCTGGCACCTTTCTTATTCTTTTTTTAGCAATTTGAGTTGCAGTTGCTTTTTTGGGCTCAGACCATGTGCATCAATGAGGCATGGGTGCCCATGATCCTGTTGCTGGTCCACCAGATGTCTTTACTTGGAACAATTTTGGTAGGTGTTAACTGCTGCACGCTGCGAACCCCCCACAAGACCTGCAATTTTTGTAGGGGATCTGAACCAGCCGTCTAGCCCAATCTTCCTGCTTCCAACACGTAAACTGACTGTTTATTTGTTGCTTAGTGTATCATAACCTCTTGAGGTATCTTTGCAATAAGTTAATGTTATTCACTTCACCAGTCCATGGTTTTAATGCTATGTGTATAGCACTATATGTGCTTCTCTTTTCACCGATGACTAGTATTTTGACTGCATGTTTGAATACAAGTATGACCCTATCCAAAGCTTTGGTCTACTGCACACTTACAATCTTGAATAATAGGAATATAGATTACCTGTGCCAAAACTTTCTTCTCCACACAATGAACAGCGCCCAGAATCCATTAGGTTTGCAAAATATTTCCAGCCAGTTGGAGTTTCATATACAGGCACCTTCATTGCTTTTGCAACCCTGAAATGCAATGGTTAGGTATTATACATAAGAATCAACATTCACCTACTGTATACGAGCATTCCTTTAATAATACTCAGTTAGTCGATAACTACTAAAACAATGCACTTCATCAGTGCATGATCATTTTCCTATTTGGGAGACTGGCAAGGAGAGAGCTGCCGAGAGTTGAGCAGGGTACAGGCTCCTGTTAATACAGAGCTTAGGTGATGGGTGTGCTGCTGCAAGGGGATCACAGGAGGTACCCACTGAGTAAGCGAAGATCTGGGGCACGGCCTGACAGATTGAGTATTGCCAATGAGCCTGTAATAGACGGGCAGATAATCTCCAAGATCATTGCTAACGAGCGTTCGTAGTAGCGGTTGTTAGCGATGATCTGGCAGTGTAATACTGCCGCTAATTACCCGACGAACAAGCAAACCCTTGTTCATTGGGCAATCCCAATCTTTCAACAGGCTTAAAAATCATTGTTTGCCAGATACAGATTGTTGAGTCTAATCCCGATCTGCTGCCGGCCAACATTGATTTAGTATGGGGACAAGCGAAGCCATTAGTGATCACTCCTCCCCATACAGTGGAGGAGATCGCTACATGTAATAGCAGCATCATCCTCCTCTGACAAGCAGCCGATTGCTGGGAAGGAACGCTTCCTTCCTAAAAATCGCATGCATAATCTGCCTGTCTAATACAGCCTTAATATTGAGTAATGCGTCACCACCTCGGTATGATACTGACGCACTATGGGGGGAAGAATCATCACAAGTGCTTCACACGTGTCCCAAAATTTGCTTTGACACTTGCTATGAGATTTGAACCTGTTCAAGAGAATTACCATGCTTAGAGCCTCATAGCAAGATAAACCATTATGCTTTTATTGCCGCCAACGGTCACTATGAAGTGTTTTTGCTAAACTGTAACAGTCAAGCTTTTGTACTTGATCTGTAACCATCAAGCACGAAACCTGAACTTGAACTGTCAGGTGAAGTTTGTGTCTTACTGATGAGTAACAGTTATTGTTTCTTCCCAACCTGTTTGTCCATGTGTGTTGCAACATTACTCTACCACCCTGACCATTATATATACACACAACATATTAAACTACTGAACACCAGGAACTGATCATCTGTTAGCAGCACTAGTATCAACTCTATATACAGTGCAAGCCTCACCAAACACTGGTCTACTTGTCAAAAGCAATTAAAAAAAGAGAATTTGGGCAGCGCTCAAGTGAAGATTCTTGGGATTTGGACATTGGGAACAAAAGATCTTAACTTGAGTGCGGCCCAGATTTTCTTCATTTTATTGTTTTTTCAATATATTTGATTGGCTTTTACAGGAAGGGTTCAATCAAGGAGAGTGGATCTCACCAAGGGCAACAGTTGTTCCTTGTGCTTGAAAACCCAGCTAAGGGTTCAATAGAAGCTGCATAAATCAGCAGTGAGCTTCCTCTTCTGGTTACCCCCAGACAAAGGTATGCCGAAACAAACGTTGGGGTTGGCTTTATCCTGGCTGCACACAACATGGGTAATGTTACAATATTGTTACTTTAACATGACTTTATTGTATTTTATGGCTTGGGGTGCTGTTGAATGACGGACATCAACCATTTGGCCTCTTTAGTTAACACATCGGGGCCTTACACATTACATTGTATATATTTGTGTCTGGTGGATTATGATTTATTGTGATTTATATGGTCCTACTGCTATTATACTTTATGTACCGTATATACCGGCGTATAAGACGACTTTTGAGCCCTAGAAAATATTTTCTAGAGTGGGGGGTTGTCTTATACGCCGGGTATGGCGGGCGCTGCAGTGCGGGGACGCCAGAATTATCAACAGAGAGAGCCCGGGCTATTGCCTTGTATCCCCAGCAGCTGAGAGCTGCGATGTAACCCACGGCATATGCCCCCCCTGCGCTGTACATTGTATACCGCCCCCTGCTCTGTACCTTGTATGCCTCCCCCTGCTCTGTACCTTGTATGCTCCTTGTACCGCTATCCTCCCGGCCGCTCGCATCTCGCTCCTACGCATGTGCGAGATTTCATGCGGCGAGCGTGGATACACGGGATCCTCACGGCCGCTCGCATCTCTCTCCTGCGCATGTGCGAGATCTCCGTGCCGCGTATCTAAGTGCGGCGCAGATGTGCATATGTGAATGTGAATATGAAGAATAACATAGCAAAAACCTGTTCAGGGTATAGGTGGCACATGTTTAGGGTCTGGGAGGCAGGGAGGGAGGACAAGGAAGGTGGTTTTTACATGTTTGATGACAAACAGCATGTCATACTTATTTGAATTAAAATTACCATATTGAAATCAGATCTAATGCTTTTGAAATTTTTCTTTGGTGTGTGTTGAAAAAGGGGTAGTCTTATACGGCGAGTATATCCCAAACTCTATATTTTCAGTGTAAAAGTTGGGGGTCGTCTTATATGCCCAGTCGTCTTATACACCGGCATATACGGTACTTCCAGCCTCCTTGCATTATTTGTATATGCATGTACTGATTTATATCGGGGTGGTGTGGGTTACCAGTGACAACACCTTTTTCTGCCTCTCATCCTTATTTTATTCTATGTACTGTATTTTTTTATTAATTACTCACAAATAGATTTCCATATTTTTGTTATTTTGTGGCTCGTTTTCTCTGTAGGTTTTATATTCCTCCTTTGGTGGTTGCAGGCAGCTAGAGTGTTTTATAATCTCCTTATGATGTGGGCCCTCAAACAGAGTTCAATTGCCTAAAGTGTACATAAAATTCACACGTCCCCATTCATTTTAATGTGTGTACTCACACATCAGTGTTTTAGCACGGTCCGTGGGTCCGTGTTTTTAGCAAGGATGCATTCTCTATTTTGTCCGTGTTCACGTATCCTTCATGTCTATTATAGTCTATGGGTCCGTGAAAACCACGGATGCAACATGGATGCCATCCGTGTTGCATCCGTGTTTCATGGATCATTAGGAAGAGATGCTTTCAAAATTATTTTTCAGCTGTTCAGTGTTAGTGAAACATGGATCCAACACAGACTGCAAAAAACGGACACACGGACCCAACACGGATCCTTCACGGATGCATCACTGACCACCTGCTCATGGATTTGAGCACTGATACGGACGTGTGAATGAAGCTTAAAGGGGTTCTGGATAGATCATCAGCATCTGACCGGCAGGGGCCTGACACCCGGGACCCCCGCCGATCAGCAGTTTGAAAAGGCAGCGGCACTATAGCAGCGCCGCAACCTTCTCACTGTTTACCGCTGGCCCAGTGACGTCACGACTAGTATCAACTTGCCTGGGCGGGGCTAAGCTCCATTCAAGTGAACAGAGCTTAGCCGCGCCCAGGCCAGTTGATACTAGTCGTGAAGTCACTGGGCCAGCAGTAAACAGTGAGAAGGTCAATCCCTGCTTTATACAAAAAGCGATAGAATTTTTTGTCTGAAAGAGCCCCAACATACAGGCCATTATTTCCCCACAAAAAGATACAATGTTCTTACACCTAATTGTGTCCCACAGTAATTTTCTTACAATCTCTGGGCCCCAGAGCAACTGCTATGGCTGCTAAGGCTGTAGTTACACCCATGATCATGATAGCCCATCAATATCAGATAGCTGGGGTCCAATACCCAGCACCCCCACCAATCAGCTGTTAGTGCCAAAACCACGCAGCCCTATTCATTGTGCAGAGTTGGCAACTGTAGCACTACAACCATTGAAGGGAAAGTGAGCAGCACTTCAATTACCAGCAAAGTCCAATACAAAATGGTTGTAGTTCTGGTATCAAAAATAGTTGGTTGTGAGTATAGGACATGACTATCAAAATACTGGACAAACCCTTTAGGCCCCAAATACAATAGATTCTTGTCAGCTGAACCCCCTTAATTTGGCAGTGTCAGACAACTATCTAATATGCAGGGGTGCCTCCTGACTCTCCCCATGTTGTATAAAAGAAGCATAGGGCCTTTTGAATTTTAACTGGTAGGAGATAAGTGTCCACCAGAGGTGTGTGGCTGCAGCTTCCTCCCCTCTTGCTTTATACTCGACTAAACCGAGCATGCATATACACTCACCTAAAGAATTATTAGGAATACCTGTTCTATTTCTCATTAATGCAATTATCTAGTCAACCAATCACATGGCAGTTGCTTCAATGCATTTAGGGGTGTGGTCCTGGTCAAGACAATCTCCTGAACTCCAAACTAAATGTCAGAATGGGAAAGAAAGGTGATTTAAGCAATTTTGAGCGTGGCATGGTTGTTTGTGCCAGACGGGCCGGTCTGAGTATTTCACAATCTGCTCAGTTAATGGGATTTTCACGCACAACCATTTCTAGGGTTTACAAAGAATGGTGTGAAAAGGGAAAAACATCCAGTATGCAGCAGTCCTGTGGGCAAAAATGCCTTGTGGATGCTAGAGGTCAGAGGAGAATTGGCCGACTGATTCAAGCTGATAGAAGAGCAACGTTGACTGAAATAACCACTCGTTACAACCGAGGTATGCAGCAAAGCATTTGTGAAGCCACAACACGCACAACCTTGAGGCTAATGGGCTACAACAGCAGAAGACCCCACCGGGTACCACTCATCTCCACTACAAATAGGAAAAAGAGGCTACAATTTGCACAAGCTCACCAAAATTGGACTGTTGAAGACTGGAAAAATGTTGCCTGGTCTGATGAGTCTCGATTTCTGTTGAGACATTCAAATGGTAGAGTCCGAATTTGGCGTAAACAGAATGAGAACATGTATCCATCCTCTGATGGCTACTTCCAGCAGGATAATGCACCATGTCACAAAGCTCGAATCATTTCAAAGTGGTTTCTTGAACATGACAATGAGTTCACTGTACTAAAATGGCCCCCACAGTCACCAGATCTCAACCCAATAGAGCATCTTTGGGATGTGGTGGAACGGGAGCTTCGTGCCCTGGATGTGCATCCCTCAAATCTCCATCAACTGCAAGAAGCTATCCTATCAATATGGGCCAACATTTCTAAAGAATGCTATCAGCACCTTGTTGAATCAATGCCATGTAGAATTAAGGCAGTTCTGAAGGCAAAAGGGGGTCCAACACCGTATTAGTATGGTGTTCCTAATAATTCTTTAGGTGAGTGTATATGTTCTGTTTAGAAGAATGTGTCCGACAGCTATTGAAGTTGTATTGGCACTGTTACATGTAAGGATTACAATTACAAGCTCAAATCTTTTACATTTCCAAATAACAAAAAACAATATCTTGAGCGAAAAACAGTTAGGTAACCTAAAGACTCGACTTTGAAAAAAATCATAGCAGTTGTGCCTTGGTGTACCGACTTGAAAAATATTGAAATTCCACCAGCCTGTCACACCCCATTCCCACAAGCAGATTTTAATAAATAGATCCACATGTGGAAATAAAAGACGATTTCCTTTCGTTTTAAAACTTTCTTCCCATTTGCTGGTCTGTTTCAGTCAGATTAAGCTAAAAGCTACAAACATTAATAAATAAAGCCATTTTCTAAGCAATTTACAATGGTCATTGACTCATAAAACTATTTGCTTCCTTCAAAAGTTAGTGAGGTTGAAGTCAGTAAATTGTTCTCTACAACTAAATGATAGGACCCACAATCAGGACCCAATTATTATTATGTGTCCTTTCTTGATATGCCATTCTATGATCTCAACGAAGGGGGCATTGTTCTAGATTTTAATAGCAAACTTGGCTGCAATAACCTCAAACAGCGATGTGACCTACATACTGTGAAACATACTATTGTACTCCCAGACTCTACATTATAGGCCTTATAGGGGCTATATATATATATATATATATATATATATATATATATATATATATACACACACACACAGTATCTCACAAAAGTGAGTACACCTCTCACATTTTTGTAAATATTTTATTATATCTTTTCATGGGATGGCACTGAAGATCTGACACTTTGATACAATGTACAGTAGTCCGTGTACAGCTTGCATAACAGTGAAAATTTGGTGTGCCCTCAAAATAACTCAACACACAGCCCTCAATGTCTAAACCGCTGGCAACAAAAGTGAGTACACCCCTAAGTCAAAATGGCCAAAGTGTGCCCAATTAGCCATTTTCTCTCCCCAATGTCATGTGACTCGTTAGTGTTACAAGGTCTCAAGTGTGTATGGGGAGCAGGTGTGTTAAATTTGATGTAATTTCTCATACTGGTCACTGGAAGTTCAACATGGCACCTCATGGCAAAGAACTCTCGGAGGAGCTGAAAAAAGAATTGTTGCTCTACATAGAGATGGCCTAGGCTATAAGAAAATTGCCAACACCCTGAAACTGAGCTGCACCATGGTGGCCAAGCCCATACAGCGGTTTAACAAGACAGATTCTAGTCAGAAGAGGCCTCGCCAAGGTCGACCAAACAAGTTGAGTGCACAATCTCAGTGTCATATCCAGGGGTTGTCTTTTCAAAATAGATGTATGAGTGCTGCCAGCATTGCTGCAGATGTTAAAGTGGTGGTGGGGGGGTCAGCCTGTCAGTGTTCAGACCATACACCGCACACTGCATCAAATTGAGCTGCATGGCTATCGTCCCAGAAGGAAGTCTCTTCTAAAGATGATGCACAAAAAAAGCCCACAAACTGTTTGCTGAAGACAAGCAGACTAAGGACTTGGATTACTGGAACCATGTCCCGTGGTCTGATGAGACCAAGATAAACTTATATGGTTCAGATGGCGTCAAGCATGTGTGGCAGCAACCAGATGAGGAGTACAAAGACAAGTGTTCCTTGCCTACAATCAAGCATAGTGTCCTGGTTTGGGGCTGCATGACTGCTGCCGGCTGTGGGGAGCTACAGTTCATTGAGAGAACCATGAATATCAACATGTACTGTGACATACTGAAGCAGAACATGATGCCCTCCCTTCAGAAACTAGGCCATAGGTCGGTATTCCAACATGATAACAACCCCAAAAGCACCTCCAAGACGACCACTGCCTTGCTAAAGAAACTGAGGGTAAAGGTACTGGACTGGCAAAGCATGTCTCCAGACCTAAACCCTATTGAGCATCTGTGGGGTATCCTCAAACCGAAGTTGGAGGAGCGCAAGGTCTCTAACATCCAACATCTTCATGATGTCATGAAGCTCTAGTGAACTCCATGCCCAAGAGAGTTAAGGCAGTGCTGGAAAATTATGGTGGCCACACAAAATATAGACACTTTGAGCACAATTTGGCCATTTTCACTTAGGGGTGTACTCACTTTTGTTGCCAGTGGTTTAGACATTAATGGCTGTGTGTTGTGTTATTTTAAGGTCACACCAAATTTACACTGTTATACAAGCTGTACAGTACACTGACTACTTTATATTGTATCAAAGTGTCATATCTTCAGTGTTGTCTCATGAAAATATATAATAAAATATTTACAAAAATGTGAGGGGTAGACTCACTTTTGTGAGATACTGTATTATATATATATATATACATATACATATGTGTGTGTATATATATATATATATATATATATATAAATATAATATATATATATATATATATACATATTTCAGTAATGCAACTGTAAAGGAGTTTTATTAATGCAACTTAAAATTAGAATATTGTGAAAAAGTTTAATATTCTAGGCTCAAAGTGTCACATATACCCCCTGATCAAAGGCTACATGAGATTCAGACTTTGGGGTTTCATAAACTGTAATCCATAATCATCCAAATTATAACAAATAAAGGCTTGAAATATCTCGCTTTGCATGTAATGAGTCTATCTCTATATACAGTTGTATTCAAAATAATAGCAGTGTGTTTAAAAAAGTGAATAAAGCTCAAAATCCTTCTAATAGCTTTTATTTCCATACACTCAAATGCATTGGGAACACTACACATTCTATTTCAAATCAAAACATGAAGAAAAATATATAAAAATCTGTGTTGTTCCTCTAAAAAAATTTAAGAAAAGTGAATATTAGACTGTTCAAAAAAATAGCAGTGTTTGTATTCTTCTTCACAAACTCAAACATTCACTATATAAACTGAAAAATGTTTGAAGATTTTGCTTTCCTTTGAATCACTTAAGTAATATTTAGTTGTATAACCACTGTTTCTGAGAACTGCTGTACATCTGTGTTGCAGGGAGTCAACCAACTTCTGGCACCTGTGAACAGGTATTCCAACCCAGGATGATTGGACTACATTCCACAGTTCTTCTCTATTTCTTGGTTTTGCCTCAGAAACTGCATAACGTCAATCTTGTTGGTCTGGAACCAAGATGTTGCACGTTTACTGGTGTGTTTGGAGTCGTTGTCTTGTTGGAACCACCCATTTCAAGGGCATTTTCTCTTCAGCATAAGGCAGCATGACCTCTTCAAGTATTCTGATGTATTGAAACTGATCCATGATCCCTGGTATGCGATAAATAGGCCCAACACCATAGTTTGAGAAACATCCCCATATCATGATGCTTGCGCCACCATGCTTCACTGTCTTCACAGTGTACTGTGGCTTGAATTCAGTGTTCGGGGGTCGTCTGACAAACCGTCTCCGACCACTAGACCCAAAAAGAACAATCTTACTTTCAACAGTCCATAAAATGTCTCTTTAGGCCAGTCAATGTGCTCTTTGGCAAATTGTAACCTCTTCAGCACATGTCTTTTTTCAACAGTGGGACTTTGTGTGGGCTTCTTGCAGATAACTTGGCTTCACATAGGCATCTTCTAATTGTAACAGTACTCACAGGTAACTTTAGACCTTCTTTGATCTTCCTGGAGCTGATTGTTGGCTGAGTCCTTGCCATTTTGGCTATTCTTCTATCCATTCGAATGGTAGTTTTTCTCTTTCTTCCACGTTTTTCAGGTTTTGGTTGCCATTTTAAAGCATTTGCGATCATTTTAGCTGAGCAGCCTATCATTTTCTGCACGTATTTATATGTTTTCCCCTCTCCAATCAAGGTACGCCGTTCTTCTGAACAATGTCTGTAACGATCCATATTCCTCAGAATTTCAGAGAGAAATGCACTGTACAATGTACAAAATTTGCTGCCTGTTGAATGAATAACCTCACTCATTGAACTCCACACTGCTATTATTTTGAACGTGCCCCTTTCACTAAGTGAATGAATTACAGAGAATCAGCAGCATGCATGTCATGACTGTTGGATCTGTTGGGTTTCTATTACTCTACTACACCTGCTAGTAAATTATTTGCCATGTAGAAATATCATTTCTACCAAAAACAGTGATTGATCAGGTTAGTGATGACTGACTGCTATTATTTTGAACACAACTGTATATATATATATATATATATATATATATATATTAGTTTCACCTTTTAAGTTGCATTACTGAAATAAATGAACTTTGCACGATATTCAAATTTTCCGAGTTTCACCTGTATGTATGCATGTGTATATATTTATATATATATATATATATATATATATATTTAGTGTCAGCACAATAGAGTACATATGTTAGGTTAGATACCCTATGATTAGTTCCTCTGATGCAATAGTGGCAAGAGAGAAGGGAACAGGCGCTCATAGGGTAGTATGTAGGGCAAATTGGTTTTCAATGCAGGGTGATTAAACTACTCAATACTAGTACATGACCTTTAAGTATAATGGGTCGGTGCAGATGGTGTCGTATAGGTCCTCAGGGTATTGTGGGGCCAACAGGTAGTTTGAAAGTGGGGGTGCATATAAATTACACAAAGGAACATTCAGACATCTCCTGGTACAGACACGACGAAGGTAGGTTAAGAAATCCTTTTTTTATTGATAACAACCTCTGTAACAACGTGTTTTGGAGTACCAAAATTCTTTTGTCAAGTCTTTGAGGTGGGAAAGGTGATCGAGGACCAGTGTCACAGCCAGGAGCTTAGGTTATGAGCTCCTCTCAGCTCGAGCACCTTTCCCACCTCAAAGACCTGAAAAAGGAGTCTTAGTACTCCGAAAAGCGATGTTTCAAAGGTCTTTATCAATAAACACGGATTTCTTTACCTACCTTTGGTTGTGACTGTGCCTGGAGATGTCTGAATGTTGCTGTGTAGTTTATCTGCACCCCTACTTTACCAGTGCCTCTATTGGCAGGGATTCCTTACACTTCATATTCTGCTATCCCACTGAATCCCAAGATTGGGTATTTAACTCTTTAGGTGTAAGTTTTAAGTGTTTCAATAAAAGTTTTGTGTTAGTCTGTTGTGTAGTGATTAGAACTAAATACTGGGTAAGCTGTTAAGTGGGCATTTGTTTGCCTGATTGGCAAAATTATTAGTTGAAATACTACCCTCACCTACCCAGGCCTGCTTTGGCAATGTGACCCCAAAAATTCTCTTCTGGTTGAATGGGGAAAAAAAATCATAGACAAGCTTCAAAATCTTCTAGAAAGCCTTCCCAGAAGGATGGAGGTGGTTTTAAGTGGAAATAGGGGCATCAACTGCATATTAAAGGGGTTCTCCGGGGTACAGATATTGATGACCTATCCTGAGAATAAGTCATCAATATCCGATTGGTGGGCATCCAACACCTGGCACCCCCACCAATCAACTGATTCAGGTAGCTGCAGTTCTGGAAACTATACAGTGTACAGAATTGAATGCAGGCAGCTTCATACACTGTGTAGTGAGCATGCCGGGGTACTGCAGCTCAGCTCCCATTGAGGTGAATGGAAATTAAGTTTCAGTACATCAGTGCTGGAAACCACAAAGTGTACGGAGCCTTCTGCTTCTTCTCTGTACACTGTTTTCAGAGGCCTGACAGGCAGAAATAGCTGATTGGTGGGGGTGCCTGGAGTTGAACCCCCATTGATCTGATATTGATGACCCTTCCTGAGGCTAGGACATCAATATCTGCAGCCCGGAGAACCTCTTTAATGCTTATGGATTTAGAATGGGATGTCATAAAAGCTCCAGTAGGTGTAGCCACAATAATTGGTTAAGGGGAAACTAATACATATTTGGGAATGCTAATCTAAGCCTCTGTGTATATACATTTGTGCAGGCATTAAAACAATGTGGATGAGAGGGAATACAATAGGCCCTAAATATCCTCCGATTATTTTGTTTTATTTTTCCCACTTTCCCAATTGAAATTTCGCTTAATTTTACAGATGCAGCCGAGCTAAACTTGGTTAACGTGTTAAGTAAAGAATGTCAAGAAAAATGTTAACTTACTTTTCAATGGATTTCAATGGCTTTTGTCATGAGATAAGATAACGCTGTGACGTGTGATCAAAGTCAATTTTTAGCTACCCTATATCTGTACTCTTCCTTATACTCATATTTCTGTGAAATAGCCTTCCAGAAATTAGAAAAGAATACTGAAAGAGGTGGAAAGCATGACTAAATAGAGAGATTTAGTCCTGCTCCTCCTGGCCTGCAATTTGGATTTTATGATTTTAGGTAAATCTAATTTATTTTATGTGCAAAAATCTATGTTACAGAAATTCTAAAATGTGATAGTGGGCGGAAATCAGACACATTTGATGGTTGATCACTATGTAGGCAAGAATATCAAAAAAAAAAAACGTTTTGGCGAATCTATAAATGCATCCGATGCCTAGTTATATACAAGGCGTACAAGCTTCAGGTGGCAGACATCTGAGGAACAAGCAATGTCTGTAAATGTGAAATTGGATAGTGTGGGAAGAACTTGTGTCCTAATGTTCTCATGTATTTGTGCTCTGTTTTATCACTGTATCAGCCTATAAATCCCTTTCTGTCAAATGTTTTTTACTTATCCATGAGCTCTCTGCTGCTAAAACACCATAGATTACATTTGCTTCAATAGTTTCCTCGCTTCTTCTCCTTTAATGGCTTCAGCAATTCACAAGACTACATAATAGTTGCCCCTTATATGGTGAAGAGTAATAGTAGCAGACAGTCATTATTGGTTTATGGAGTGGAGGGAAAAGAAATTTACAGCTTACACAAGAAAAAATCCAGGCCGGCCAGATCGTTTAGAAACTTTAGATCTCTTATTTGGCACTGATAGCTGTACATGATATTATTGGTATGAGAGTGCACCATAATACAGAAAAACAATTTCTGTAACATGGAACCATATTCATATGACTTTACTGTATATCCTAGTTATCTAACAAGTTTCTCTCCTCCTGTACAGCCTCCAGTGATCCAAAGGGCATTATATACAGTAGGTACATGTATTCATGTTATCACCTCTCCCCATTGAGCAGGGGAATAACTACCATAGTTGCAGACCATGCGACTGCTATGGGGCCCAGGGCAAGAGGGGGCCTAGTGGGGATCATTCGCTCTTCTACTAGAGGTGAAAACTTGGTCAGTACTCTACCATCTAAAGGAAAATTTTTTAGCAAATGAGGCAGTGGAAAAAATGGCCCAAGGGTCATTGAAAAGGGTTTAGGCGGAAACCCTTCTGTCCTGTGTGGGGGGCCTGGTTTGATCCTTGCTATGGGGCCCTTACTTCTCTATGTACTCCACTGCCAGTGAGAGAACATATATATCTCTGATGGTTACATTTAGGGCCTTTTTTCAACTAATGGGGTAAGAAGATGCACATCTAATCATCCCGGCCCTGTTAACTCTGTGAATCACTAAGGAGGGAATTTATCATTCCCCCTACACCTTTTTTTTGCATTAAAATGTTGCCAAACCGTGATTTTGCAACTTTTTAATTGCCAGTGCCACTTTTAAGTTGCAACTGTCATTTTTACACAGCCCAGTGGTTTAACTAACATAGTGGCAGGCCATGCGACTGCTATGGGGCCCGGGGCAAGAGGGGGCCCAGTCTTAGTTGGAATTATATCCTCTTCTACTGGAGGTAAAAACTTGGTCAGGACTCTACCCTGTAAATGAACAACTTTTAGCAAATGAAGCAGTGGAAAAATGGCCTAAGGGTAATTGAAAAGGGTTTAGACAGAGACCCTTCTGTACTTTGTAGAGGGGCCTGGTTTGATCCTTGCTATGGGGCCCTTACTTCTCTATGTACACCACTGACACCGCCCTTGACGGTTTCTGAAAGAGGGCATAGTAATGGTGAGGTGGGGCCATTGGTCCCTGAACATCCATCATTATTAACGCCAGAAACTGGCATAAATAATTACTAAAATCTACGGCAACTACAACCTGGCAGATTTCAGACTTTATTGGCTTTATTCTGGGGGTCAGTATGATTACGGCAGCAGCAAATTTATATAGTTTTTATTTTATTTTGTTTCACTACTGTTAAAAAATAAAAACCTTAAAAAAAAAAATTTGACTTTTCTTTTTGCAGCGCCTTATTCTGAGATCCACTTTTTTATATATACATCTACAGAGCTATAAGAGGGTTTGTTTTTTGCAGGGCAACCTGTAGTTTTTATTGGTGCCATTTTAGGATACATACGTTCTAATTCAATTTTTTTGTGGTGATTAAAAAAATTGACCATTTAAATTTTTCCTTAATGTAACAGCTTCCCCATCCAGTATAAATAATACATATTTTTTATTTTTTTTTAACTTTTAAATTTTGCCCCCATAAAGGACTTGGACTTAATAGGCAGTTAATAGTGGTAGGCCTGGGAGCCTTCACAAGGCCCCAGGCTGTCATAGCAACCAATTATCATCCTGCAATTTTGCTGTGGGGAGTCAATGAGAGGACAGAGGGAGCCCCTTCTTCTGATTAACTGCTCAGATGCCACGGTTGCTATTGAATGTTGCATCTGAGAAGGTAAACAGCGGGAATTGCAGTTATCTCTGATCCCAGTGACAGAAGACAAGGTTGGTATAATACAGCCAACGTCAAGCCTGCTGCATACACTCCCTGCATGGGACATAGCTGTAGGCTGTTTAGTGCTGTTATGCTTATTTAAAAAATGATAATATCAAAATATTCCAGGAAAAATGTTAGCATAGCCCTATCTGTCAGTAAGGCCTCCTGCACACGAACGTGTGCACCCCGTGGCCGTATTGCGGATCCGCAATACACAGGCGCCGTTCCGTGGGCATTCCGCATCACGGATGCGGACCAATTCACGGAATGGTGCGGAACGGAAGCACGGAATGGAAACCCACGGAAGCACTACGAAGTGCTTCCATGGGGTTTCGTCCCGTACTTCCGTTCCGCAAAAAGATAGAACATGTCCTATCTTTTGTGGAACAGGCGGATCACGGACCCATTAAAGAGAATGGGTCCGCGATCCGCGGAGGCTACCCCACGGTCGGTGTTCGTGTATTGCGGCCCGCAATTTGTGGGCCGCAGCACGGCCACAGGGCGCACACGTTTGTGTGCAGGAGGCCTAAGGCTGTGTTTACACTTTGTGTTTTGTTATGGTAAAAATAAATAAATAAATAATAGCAACATAAAAACAAGTGTTTTTACCACGATTCCTATGGTTTTGTTATGTGGTAATAGCTTGTGCTGTCTTTACAAGTGAAACACATTTATTTAACATGTTGAAGCTGTACAAACTGTAATTGCATTAAAAACTAAACAAAATCTGCAACATGTAAATGTGCCAATTGGACATGCAGGCTGTCTTTCTTGTATCAGGTATGCAGAGGTATCTCTGATTTGGTGAGGCGACTGCTTAAGTTCTAACCTGCAGTGTCTTCTCTTCTTGATCAAGTTATAAGAGGGTAAAACAGCATTATTTCTATTGTTCTTACTCAGCAACTCATCTGACAAGCAGAGAAGATGTTGCAGCTTCACGGGCAGCTGCCTCACCACATCAGGAATTCTTCTAGAGCGGAGAAACAAGCAAGACTGGGCATGTGCGTTCACCATGGAGCCCTTACTAAAGTGGACACAGTAAATCCCTTTTGAAGGTTTTGCTTTGTGCAACAATATAATCTATTTGATTAAAGACAATCTGTCATGCCTCTTGACAGTTCCATTTTTGTATTCCTCATGAAATAACAATTATTGGGTATCTTACAGTATCTTAAAACTCTGCTTTGTGTCTTCCTGCTGTTATTCCTCCTGGAAATCTATAAATAAGTTCTCGACAGAGCATTGTTAAAGTCTGACTGATTAGGCAGTGTGACACTAGGTACATACCCTAGTGGTAACAGCCAATTATCAATTAATTCATAAATGTCTAGGTAGTATAACAGAGGAGCAGCACAACACTCCAGAAGGGTTATTTCGTGGAGAATACATTCATTTACAAAAATCAACATGTCATGAGAGGTGGCAGGTCCTCTCTAAATTATGTGAATTTTAGTCCATTATTCAGTTATTGTCATTTTTGCTACTTTACATTTTAAACATCTGTATACAATTTAGATTTAAGGAGTGCCAAATGTGAGAAATATGTCGGCTATGATTTTACAAGTAATCTGTATGTCATCTAGTTCACATTTTTAACACAAATAAGAAAATAAATCATAGTGTAGTGTCCACTAAGGCAATGGAAAAACATATCATGAATCTCTAGGGAAACTCTTCCATTCCAACACATCTAGAAGTTAGAAAATCACTGCTAATTTTATTTCAAATAATCCAAAATAAGTCCAAAATAAGTCACTACAGGGCATGCCTGCAATAAAATGTCATTATCCTCAGCGTTAGTTGTGTTTGGCTTGATGTCAAATTTTAATTCACGAACATTTGGGGAAAAATGGAGCAAATATTCTTTAGGGAGTGATTCAGACTCCGTTATAAATAATGTCTGCTACTGCTGTGCTTGAGCCACTTCCTAGTAATGGAGAAGATACGTAAACAGAAGCAAGTCTCCCTCAACTGAGGAAGACTGGGACAGGCCGAGACCTGTCCTAATGTATGCTATATATTGAAATAAAAGAAGACTATTAGCAGCAAAAGTGAGTACCTGGGATCTATTTATACTATATGTTGGACCTGCCTGCCCACATGCACTGTGCTCTTCTGACCTGTATAAGGACCAGACAATATATTCTAAACAGCTGCAAGTGACCCTGCTAATTTTTTGTGCCCCATCTGTGCCACTCACTATAGAGCAAAAGTGTAATAAGTTTTTTGCCAAGGTGGCTCAACCTCCCTAGGCTTCTGGAATAAGGTGCACTTTCCTCTGCGCAAACACTGCCGATATAATACCTAGAATAATGTGAATTAATTTTACTCTATCCTGGCGTGGCATGAAAATATATTTATAATTTGTCTTGATCAATATATCATTTATTTTATAAAAATTATTTGAATAAAAACAAAAACAAAAGACCCTAATATGGTTCCCTTACTATCTAAATTAGTCCTTAAAAAACCCTTAAAAATCACGATTCTTACATTAGTTAATATACACCATAATTATGTTGCTACCATTTTGATAATGAAGTACAATTACATGATATATAATGGATACCGTATATAAAAAGTTAATAACAATAACAAATAAAAAAAATAAAAAAAGGCAAAATTGTTTAAAAAATTGTTTAAAAAAATATAAAATACGTCCTCCTTAGAAATGGTTTTTATAATAGTAGTACCAGATTCCGTATGAATGAATTGATAAATAGATCTGTCTATGTCTCTCCAATGATGACATATGTCTCTCCAATGATGATATATTGATAACCAATTGATGGGTAAAATTACGTCCTGCTTGTATATGGTTCCTTTATATATAGTGTTTAAATTCCATACTGATAGATTTGTGCATTAAATGAATCAATGTCTCTCATATTATAACCAATGTCTCTTGTTTCAATTATGTAACAGTTGTGTTTCAATGTTAGAGAAAATGGAAGATGCACTCCTTTGGGGGGAGGTGCAGTGGTATAAGGGTGAGAACCAACCAATAGTCAATATGAATGAAGCAACGCACTCTCAAAGTAATGTGCAAAGGTAGATTAAATTTAATGCTCCTTTATACGAAACAGGTATGTATCTCAGGAATGTAATAAAAAATAGTTTTTTAAATAAGAAAAATCAAAAAAATCAAAAAAATCAAAAAAATGCAAAAATATGAACAAATCTCCGTATGTGTTATAGATGAAGCACTTAACGTTGCGATTGCTTGGGGAGACGTTTCGGTCTGTTAGACCTTTATCAAATCATCAATATATTAGTACTAGGGATTAGAAGTAAATAATGTCATAGGGAGGAGGATAAAAGAAAACTCACTGGTAAACTAAATCTGAGAGATCATATAATGAGCTATAGTTCCAGGAAGATAAGGAACGAGGTCCGTAAGACAAAATAGAGTATAGGTAGTATATAGCTGGACAGCTGAAGTCATGTCACAGGGCGTGGGGTATACAACCAGGAGTAGAGGTGAAAAAGAGAGGTAATAAAAGGCTAAGTCCAGTGGTAAACTACCACATCCGAATTACAGTCGCCGCCAGTCCGAGCCCTCTTCTTTCCACACACACTCCCCCACCCTTTCCCCTACATACCTACCACATCCTCATGCCTTATATTCTCCACCTTTCCCATACATTTTCCAACATACCTCCCTCCCTCTTGACCTACCTGTCACAGTCATTACCGCTGGCTGTGACCTTCTGTCTTTGCTCTCGCTGCAGCTCCGTTCCTCTGTATTATTTGTGGTTCTGTATGGGTTAACTCCCCTGTATTCCTATTAGGAGTTAATCCTCTGTCTGCTCCATGGGTGTGGTCTCTCTGCTGCACCCATGGAACCTGTATATAAGGCTGAGGTTTCCTCAGTTCTGTGTCAGCTCTCCTGGTGTGTGTTGTCTTGTCCTGCTCCTGGTTTGTACTCTCTCTTCCATGCTGCTGACCCATGGGATCCGTGTCTGTCTGCCTGTGCTCTGTGGGTTTCCCTACTTGTTCATTTGCGTCCTCTTTCCCGTCCATTTTGATGTCTTCCTTCCTGTCTTTCTGTTATCTGTTCTGTCAGTTATGTTTTAGTTACTTTGTGTTTATTCTGATGTCTGTGTTCAGCAAGCCTTTGCAGCAGAGTGGCATGACAAGGCCATGCAGTTTACTACTGGTGGAGCAAGTCCTTCTCTGCTTATTGCCACTCCTGCTCCCTTGCGTGAACTCCTGCTTGTATCATTAGTTGCTCTGTTTTGTATTTGCCTGTATGTTATGTATGCCTATGTGCCGTCGGTACCTTCTGGTACCTGTTGTCCATTCGCTCCTGCTGTCACTGTCTAGGTCACACTCCAGAGTGGACCCTGGCAACTTCCTGCGGCTAAGTCTAACCCTACCATCTAGGGCTCTAGTGAAAACCAGGAGTTGCTTAGTTACGCCCCTCTGGAGTATTACTAGACAGTGGTGCAGTGGGGGTTTTCTCCCACTGTGCTGACGGTACATAGAGCTCATGTTTTGTCTGTGCTGCCTTCCATGTTTTTGTTTGTGCAATAAACTCTTATGTGTCTGTACCTGATTTCTGTTTGTTTATTGCATGACGACGCGGTGGTCTCTCCTGGGACCTCCAACTCGTGACAGAATGAACAAGTGAACTTTCACAGAGTTTTTTTTTGTTCTGTTTTCTGCTTATCTGTGGTGTGTGTGCATTCTGTATTTCCCTCTGTATGCTGCCTTTAGGTATCGGATTTGGTTGCCTTGGTGTACTGGCTGCGGTGTTTTCCGTGTATGCTGGTTGCCAGGGGTGACGTCCGGTGTAGCCTTTTAGCTTGCAGTTCTGCCTACGGCCGTGTTTTCCGTTATCGGCGCAGGTATCTGCTTCTGGTCCTGGCCTCCGGAAGGGGGTGTCAGCATGTCTGACCAATCAGTTCTTGGCAGACATGCCATTCTCCGGAGGGAGAGTGGAGGGGGAGGTGTTAGCACACTGCAGTTTACCATGACTTTTGTGGCTGTGTAGGCTGGCTGCATTCCTCTTGGCGTACTGGCTGCATTTACCGTGTAGGCTGGTTGCTAGGGGCTGCGTGCTGGCTGCGGTCGTCTTATGTGTTCTGCTTGTGTACCTCTGTACCCCTTTGATTCTGATTTTCATTTCCTGTCTGGTTCCTGTTCCTGGTCCCTGTCCTCCGGAAGGGGGTGTCAGCATGTTTGACCAATTAGTTCTTGGCAGACATGTCATTCTCCGGAGGGAGAGTGGAGGGAGAGGTAACTTCATGGTGCGGTTCACTGTACGTGTATGCCGTGTTGGCTGGCTATCTTCCCCTGGCGTACTGGCTGCGGACCCTCTGTGTAGGCTGGTTTTCAGGGGTTGGGCTGGTTGCGGTCGTCGTATGTGTTCCTGCCCTTGTACCTCGTCACCCCTTTGATTTCTGTCCCCTTGCCTGGTTCTGTTTGGTTTGTTGCCCCACTTCCTCCCGTTTTCTGTTTGGGGGGGAGAGGGGGGGGCTTTGAGGGGTGGGAGTGTCACAGTCATTACCGCTGGCTGTGACCTTCTGTCTATGCCCTCGCTGCAGCTCCGTTCCTCTGTATTATTTGTGGTTCTGTATGGGTTAACTCCCCTGTATTCCTATTAGGAGTTAATCCTCTGTCTGCTCCATGGGTGTGGTCTCTCTGCTGCACCCATGGAACCTGTATATAAGGCTGAGGTTTCCTCAGTTCTGTGTCAGCTCTCCTGGTGTGTGTTGTCTTGTCCTGCTCCTGGTTTGTACTCTCTCTCCCATGCTGCTGACTCATGGGATCCGTGTCTGTCTGCCTGTGCTCTGTGGGTTTCCCTACTTGTTCATTTGCGTCCTCTTTCCCGTCCATTTTGATGTCTTCCTTCCTGTCTTTCTGTTATCTGTTCTGTCAGTTATGTTTTAGTTACTTTGTGTTTATTCTGATGTCTGTGTTCAGCAAGCCTTTGCAGCAGAGTGGCATGACAAGGCCATGCAGTTTACTACTGGTGGAGCAAGTCCTTCTCTGCTCATTGCCACTCCTGCTCCCTTGCGTGAACTCCTGCTTGTATTATTAGTTGCCCTGTTTTGTATTCATATGTCTGTGTTCAGCAAGCCTTTGCAGCAGAGTGGCATGACAAGGCCCTGCAGTTTACTACTGGTGGAGCAAGTCCTTCTCTGCTTATTGCCACTCCTGCTCCCTTGCGTGAACTCCTGCTTGTATCATTAGTTGCTCTGTTTTGTATTTGCCTGTATGTTATGTATGCCTATGTGCCGTCGGTACCTTCTGTCTAGGTCACGCTCCAGAGTGGACCCTGGCAACTTCCTGCGGCTAAGTCTAACCCTACCATCTAGGGCTCTAGTGAAAACCAGGAGTTGAGTAGTTACGCCCCTCTGGAGTATTACTAGACAGTGGCGCAGTGGGGGTTTTCTCCCACTGTGCTGACGGTACATAGAGCTCATGTTTTGTCTGTGCTGCCTTCCATGTTTTTGTTTGTGCAATAAACTCTTATGTGTCTGTACCTGATTTCTGTTTGTTTATTGCATGACGATGCGGTGGTCTCTCCTGGGACCTCCAACTCGTGACACTACCATATCCTCTTTCCTTATAATTCCCCTATCCCTTCTCATACATTTTCCACTCTCTCACATTCTCTACCACTTACTCCCTTTTCTCCCTTTCTATTTTTCATACACTTCCACATATCTCTTATGTCTGGGTGTACACCTTATTTCTCATTTTCTATTTCCTCCTTGGCATCTCACTCCACTTGCCTCTCATTCACACATTTCACTCTTCTTGCTGTCCCTCTCTTCTCGTGCCACACACTCCGGCGCACACTCCCAATATGGCCACCTCCCCGACCCGTAGCCACTGCACCTGCGCTTTCCCCATTCCTACTGTGCCCGTTTCCAAGATGGCCACCGCCACCTCATACACATATCACGCATGCGCCATCCCCACCGAACGGCCGGATATCCAGGCCACGGCGCCCTTTTCTCTCCGCGGCTCTCCCCTGCAGCAATCTCTCTCCCGATCCAGCGTCCTCCACGTGGGACGCCACCGTCAATACACCCACTTCTCCTATCCTAAGGTAAGCCTTTACTCCAGAGCGCCACCTCGTCAGCACTGTCATTATACCTGTGTGATGCGATCACATTATTTCTCTTTCCCCCTGCCATACTGGGTTCCTCTCATACTCCCAGTCTACCATACTATACCTTACTCCTGTATATTAGTTTACCACTGGACTTAGCCTTTTATTACCTCTCTTTTTCACCTTTACTCCAGGTCGTATACACCATGCCCTGTGACATGACTTCAGCTGTCCAGCTATATACTACATATACTCTATTTTGTCTTATGGACCTCGTTCCTTATCTTCCTGGAACTATAGCTCATTATATGATCTCTCAGATTTAGTTTACCATTGAGTTTTCTTTTATCCTCCTCCCTATGACATTATTTACTTCTAATCCCTAGTACTAATATATTTATATTTTGTACTATTTTTACAGCGATTTGATAAAGGTCTAAGACCGAAATGTCTCCCCAAACAATCGCAACGTTAAGTGCTATATCTATAACACATACGGAGATTTGTTAATATTTTAGATTTTTTATTTTTTTTGTTCTTTTTTCTTATTTAAAAAAAAAATATTGGATTACATTCCTGAGATACATACCTGTTTGGTATAAAGGAGCATTAAATTAAATCTACCTTTGCATACTATCAAGCAGAAGACCGAGGCCGATCAAATAACAACCCCCAACCATGTGGGATGCCACGTAGGATGCTGGTACAGGCAAGCGGCCGCAGTACGGCAGACCCACACTAAAAGGAGCTGGGGACAGAACGAGTGAGAGCTCATCTGGCACGCATAATAAGAAGCATTTCCTTGGAGTGGTATTGTAGTAACAATATTTCGACAGCATTTATCAACTATTACCCATGAATTGAAACGCAACTATTACATAATTAAAACAAGAGATACTGGTTACTGTATGAGAGACATTGACTCATTTAATGCACAAATCTATCAGTATGGAATTTAAACACTATATATAAAGGAACCCATATACAAGCAGGATGTAATTTTACCCATCAATTGGTTATCAATATATCATCATTGGAGAGACATATGTAGATCTATTTATCAATTCATTCATATGGAATCGTATGAATCGTATTTCTATTTTTTTTAGACAATTTTGCCTTTTTTAATTTTTTGATTTGTTATTAACTTTTTATATACAGAACCCATTATATATCACATAATTGTACTTCATTCTCAAAATGGTATTAACATAATTACGGTGTATATCAACTAATGTAAGAATCATGATTTTTAATGGTAATCATTGGAACTAATTTAGATAGTTAGGGAACTATAATAGGGTCTATTGTTTTTGTTTCAAATAATTTTTATAAAATAAATGATATATTGATCAAGACAAATTATAATTATATTTCCATGCCACGCCAGAGGATAGAGTGCCTTCCATACAACTAATTCTCAAAAGTGTAATAAACTTACCTATCCAGGCTCCAGCGATCATCAGCTGCGGCACGGCCGCACCAGGAGTGACGCGCTGCTGAGCCAAAACCCCTAGTGACGCAACCACATCTTTAGCAACAGGATGCAATGCTCTGTTTCTCCCCACAGTGCATGTGCGCTAGGGGAGACAAGCAGTGGGCTGAATGACAGACCAGCTGCTCAATTACAAGTGTTGTTTTGTTCTAATCTATTGAGCACCGAGCCACTGGACCTATCAGGTTCTGATCCAGGGACTTGGCACTCAATTTAAAGCCCCTCCTGTCTCTTCACCATTGCAAGTGTTAGTCTTTTGTCTCACTAACGTGTTTCTTGTTCCTGTTCCTGAGTTTGATTTCTTTGACCTTACCTTGT
The DNA here is from genome assembly GCF_905171765.1 of Bufo bufo. Taxonomy (NCBI): domain Eukaryota; kingdom Metazoa; phylum Chordata; class Amphibia; order Anura; family Bufonidae; genus Bufo; species Bufo bufo. Next base: position 352,535,810 of record NC_053390.1, read on the forward strand.
TTCCTAACCTTCCTTTGTTTCACGTTTTGCTGGTTCCTAGCATTACCTGACCCATGCCTTGCCATCTGGGAAAGAGCCTACACTGTGTGCATATTATTGTTGGATGTACTACCACTCCTATTCTGCACTACCACTCCTATTCTGTAAAGAAGAACATTTGTTAAACCTGGCCTGGTTACGGACTCCTATAACACCACATGCTGGCCATTGCTTTACCGTATGCCCTGCCTTGCACACACATGGACATTTATATCAAGGCCACACCCAAACTACTAACAGGCAGGGAGCTCCACAGCTACTGGGAGTGCCCCGAGGAAACATAGAGTGACCCTCCTTCACTGCACTGACCCCAGGAAGTGATGACCTGTTGGAGCACACAGTGACACATCATCCTCAGAGCTGCTATCACTCTCATCTCTGGCTCCTCAGGGGCTAACTGCAGAAGCACTGAAGACCTATCCTTCGGATGGATTACCGATGTCAGATCGTTGGTGGTCTGAATTCTGACAATGTTGCCGATCAACTGTTTTTCAGTAGCTCCTGCTTCCAATGAATTCCTGATGATCTGACATTGGTGATCTATCCTAAAGGTAGGTCATCAGTACCTTAGTCCCAGAGAACCCCTTTAATTTTAGTTAGAAAACATGATTTGTAAACAGTAGTGATATCCCTAGTTTGTTTACGTGATACCATAAAAGAGATAAATTATAGCATTATGCATGTACACATTGTCAAGCAGTTCCAATGATGACTGAATACCACGTGACGCTTGTTTTTGCTCAAAATGGACAACTACTGTTTTCGTTTGAATGAAATTAACAAAATATGTTCTGAGAATGAGAACTCTCAGTGCAGTGCATATCCCATCCAAGTTGAGATCCCCTGCTACATCAATCCTGTTGGTTTTGGACAATATTGAAGCAGATGTTTCCTGTCAGCAGCTTCATTATCTTGAACGTGTCCACAATTGTATTCCAAATATTTCAGTCATTCAATAATTTATTAGGTGTCCTCTGAAACATTTTATCTAAATTATCACTTAATCCTATCTTCCAGTTGTTAACACAGCAATCTTCTGTCTGGGTCTAAGGACACCTAGCTAGCCATGTAAACCAATAAAACACAGTGCACACTTCCACCCTGCATGAAAACACTGACCTGACATTCACTTGGACTGTTATTTCTTTACTGCAACATGCAGTGACCGATAATCAGGCCAATTATCTGAATGAGTGTTTGTATAAATGATTGTTTCTGATAATTGGCCAGCGATCACCTGATGAATGAGCATATAAGGCCTGTATTAAACCAACAGATTAACTGACAGATTTTCTGACCAATCATTGGTCAGATGGTGGTTTACACACACAGATCTTTTGTTATACACACCCATTATTGGTCTGATTGGACAGAAATTGGTCAGTAAATTTGCTGATGTAATACAGCCCTTAAAGGCCATTTACATGTGCCGAGAATCGAACACTTAACACTCTGTAGAGATGATCTGACAATGTAAATGTACCACCGATTACCCAATGAATGGGCAAAACGCTTCTTCATCGGGTAATTGGATCGTTTGTGTGAACACAAAAATCCTCGTTTCCCAACAGCAGATCATGCTGTGTAAACATGTCTCCTCCACCAGCGAGCAGCAGATTGTCGGGTAGGAACGCTTCCTTCCCGAAAATCTGCTGTAATATCATCCCTTGTAAAGAGACCTTTGATGCAGCCCTTATCTCCGCTAACAATTAGGCAATTATTGGGAACGTTTAATTTGTTTCCGATAATTGCCTGATATATCGGTCTGTTTCTCCAGAGTTTCAACACAAAATCAAACAAGTGGCGCTGTCTATGCCTGGACTACCACCAGTGGAAGCTTTTCATATTTTACATTCCCTTTAAACAATACCAATATATTCAATCTCTAAGATGGACAGGACAGTTTCTGTGGATTCTAGAATTATGCATAGTCCACTATAAATCTTTATTGCTAACACTGCATTATTTAGCATTGCATAGAATGAAAAATGTTACTTTTTTCTTTCGCTTTTTGGTAGTCCATGAAATGGAACGTATCACTAGAATGTAAAGTTGTACAACAGTTTAAAGCTTATATGTAGGCCAAGATTGTAAGACAGAGGACCTGAAACAAGTCCAGTTATCCAAAAACATGTTTTTCTTTTAAAGAAAAAGTACATTTCATGATTTGTAAAGTCATACCATAATCATTTACATGTTTTGCTTGCTAAAGAATATTGTGCGGGGGGGGGGGGGGGGCGGGGGGAAGTGGCAGAATACTTTGACTATATTTGTAAAAAAGAAAACTATTCAGATTGTACTTACTTGTCTATGGCTGTACTAGTGGGCATACTCCTCCCAAAACCTCGCACTCCCATTTGTCGAAAGTAAGGCACACAGGAGAGGTTGGCTGCAATAATTGCTAAGGAATCGGAAGGGTTCACAAAAAAGCCATTTTGGCCTAAGATCATGTATCTGTCCTGAAACAAATGCAGACATTTATTATTATTAAAAATTATTATGGTAAAAAAGTAAATTTTCATACTGTTTTTCACACCTTTATAGTGAGGAGTATCACATCTGCTACAATTACGATCTGTGTTTCACACCTTTATGGTAAGGAGTATCACATCTGCTACAATTACGATCTGTGTTTCAGTGGATTGACATGTGTGATCTAGACTGTAGTACCCCAACTGTTTCTTGAAATGTTGGCATTAGATTTCTCTTCTACATGTTGTTAATCTCTACCTACATCTTATGTGATATAGAGTATGTGACTGAGAACAATGATCAGCCATAACATAAAAGGTTCTTTTTAGGCCAAAACCTGTTAAAATTGCAAAGAAGCAGTAATCACCTCCACCAATCTGCTTGTTATTCCGGTGCTGTTCTGGTCCCCACTGCTCTGAACTTCATGTTCAGCTCTACACGTGGTTAGCTAACCTCAAAAAACCTTTAAATCTTAACAGTAGTACCTGTCAAGGGGTGGGAAATATTAGTCAGCAAGTGAACAGTCGGCTCTTGAAGGTGATGTGTTAGAAGTAGTAAAAAAAAATGGTTAATCATAAGGATCTGAGCTGCTGTCACTAGGGCCAAATTGTGATGGCTAGACAACTTGCTCTGAACATTTCCAAAATGATGTCTTGTTGGGTTTTCATGGTTTGAAGTGGTTAGTACCCTGCTGAAAAAGTTAAAATGTAACTGTGGTTTTGGTTTAGAGTCTCCTATCAAAGCTGTAACGAAGTATTACTAAGGACAGTCTTTCTTCAGTCTTCAGCATTTTACTGTGCACTAAAGATGCCCTTGTATAATAAATCAGTTAGACAGAGTGAAGGGCAGTGATATTAACCACTTAAGGACCACAGGTTTATACCCCCCTAAAGACCAGGCCCTTTTTTACAAATCGGCACTACACTACTTTCACCGTTTATTGCTCGGTCATGCAACTTACCACCCAAATGAATTTTACCTCCTTTTCTTCTCACTAATAGAGCTTTCATTTGGTGGTATTTAATTGCTGCTGACATTTTAACTTTTTTTGTTATTAATCGAAATTTAACGATTTTTTTGCAAAAAAATGACATTTTTCACTTTCAGTTGTAAAATTTTGCAAAAAAAAACGAGATCCATATAGAAATTTTGCTCTAAATTTATAGTTCTACATGTCTTTGATAAAAAAAAAATGTTTGGGTAAAAAAAAAATGTTTTGGGTGAAAGTTATAGCGTTTACAAACTATGGTACAAAAATGTGAATTTCCGCTTTTTGAAGCAGCTCTGACTTTCTGAGCACCTGTCATGTTTCCTGAGGTTCTACAATGGCCAGACAGTACAAACACCCCACAAATGACCCCATTTCGGAAAGTACACACCCTAAGGTATTCGCTGATGGGCATAGTGAGTTCATAGAACTTTTTATTTTTTGTCACAAGTTAGCGGAAAATGATGATTTTTTATTTTTTATTTTTTTTTCTTACAAAGTCTCATATTCCACTAACTTGTGACAAAAAATAAAAACTTCTATGAACTCACTATGCCCATCACGAAATACCTTGGGGTCTCTTCTTTCCAAAATGGGGTCACTTGTGGGGTAGTTATACTGCCCTGGCATTCTAGGGGCCCAAATGTGTGGTAAGGAGTTTGAAATCAAATTCTGTAAAAAATGACCTGTGAAATCCGAAAGGTGCTCTTTGGAATATGGTCCCCTTTGCCCACCTAGGCTGCAAAAAAGTGTCACACATCTGGTATCTCTGTATTCAGGAGAAGGTGGGGAATGTGTTTTGGGGTGTCTTTTTACATATACCCATGCTGGGTGAGATAAATATCTTGGTCAAATGCCAACTTTGTATAAAAAAATGGGAAAAGTTGTCTTTTGACAAGATATTTCTCTCATCCAGCAGGGGTATATGTAAAATGACACCCCAAAACACATTCCCCACCTTCTCCTGAGTACGGGGATACCAGATGTGTGACACTTTTTTGCAGCCTAGGTGGGCAAAGGGGCCCATATTCCAAAGAGCACCTTTCGGATTTCACAGGTCATTTTTTACAGAATTTGATTTCAAACTCCTTACCACACATTTGGGCCCCTAGAATGCCAGGGCAGTATAACTACCCCACAAGTGACCCCATTTTGGAAAGAAGAGACCCCAAGGTATTCGCTGATGGGCATAGTGAGTTCATGGAAGTTTTTATTTTTTGTCACAAGTTAGTGGAATATGAGACTTTGTATGAAAAAAAAAAAAAAAATCTGCATTTTCCACTAACTTGTGACAAAAAATAAAAAATTCTAGGAACTCGCCATGCCCCTCACGGAATACCTTGGGGTGTCTTCTTTCCAAAATGGGGTCACTTGTGGGGTAGTTATACTGCCCTGGCATTTTCCAGGGGCCCTAATGTGTGGTAAGTAGGTAAATGACCTGTGAAATCCTAAAGGTGCTCTTTGGAATATGGGCCCCTTTGCCCACCTAGGCTGCAAAAAAGTGTCACACATGTGGTATCGCCGTATTCAGGAGAAGTTGGGCAATGTGTTTTGAGGTGTCATTTTACATATACCCATGCTGGGTGAGAGAAATATCTTGGCAAAAGACAACTTTTCCCTTTTTTTTATACAAAGTTGGCATTTGACCAAGATATTTCTCTCACCCAGCATGGGTATATGTAAAATGACACCCCAAAACACATTCCCCAACTCCTCCTGAGTACGGCGATACCAGATGTGTGACACTTTTTTGCAGCCTAGATGCGCAAAGGTGCCCAAATTCCTTTTAGGAGGGCATTTTTAGACATTTGGATACCAGACTTCTTCTCACGCTTTGGGGCCCCTAGAATGCCAGGGCAGTATAAATACCCCACATGTGACCCCATTTTGGAAAGAAGACACCCCAAGGTATTCAATGAGGGGCATGGCGAGTTCATAGAAATTTTTTTTTTTTTGGCACAAGTTAGCGGAAATTGATATTTTTAATTTTTTTCTCACAAAGTCTCCCGTTCCGCTAACTTGGGACAAAAATTTCAATCTTTCATGGACTCAATATGCCCCTCACGGAATACCTGGGGGTGTCTTCTTTCCGAAATGGGGTCACATGTGGGGTATTTATACTGCCCTGGCATTCTAGGGGCCCTAAAGCGTGAGAAGAAGTCTGGAATATAAATGTCTAAAAAATCTTACGCATTTGGTTTCCGTGAGGGGTATGGTGAGTTCATGTGAGATTTTATTTTTTGACACAAGTTAGTGGAATATGAGACTTTGTAAGAAAAAAAAAAATAATAATTCCGCTAACTTGGGCCAAAAAAATGTCTGAATGGAGCCTTACAGAGGGTGATCAATGACAGGGGGGTGATCAATGACAGGGGGGTGATCAATGACAGGGGGGTGATCAATGACAGGGGGTTGATCAATGACAGGGGGGTGATCAGGGAGTCTATATGGGGTGATAACCACAGTCATTGATCACGCCCGTGTAAGGCTTCATTCAGACGTCCGTATGCGTTTTGCGGATCCGATCCATCTATCAGTGCATCCGTAAAAATCATGCGGACATCTGAATGGAGCTTTACAGGGGGGTAATCAATGACAGGGGGGTGATCAGGGAGTCTATATGGGGTGATCACCACAGTCATTGATCATGCCCCTGTAAGGCTTCATTCAGACGTCCGGATGCGTTTTGCGGATCCGATCCATCTATCAGTGGATCCGTAAAAATCATGCGGACGTCTGAATGGAGCTTTACAGGGGGGTAATCAATGACAGGGGGGTGATCAGGGAGTCTATATGGGGTGATCACCACAGTCATTGATCACGCCCCTGTAAGGCTTCATTCAGACGTCCGGATGCGTTTTGCGGATCCGATCCATCTATCAGTGGATCCGTAAAAATCATGCGGACGTCTGAATGGAGCTTTACAGGGGGGTAATCAATGACAGGGGGGTAATCAATGACAGGGGGTTGATCAGGGAGTCTATATGGGGTGATCACCACAGTCATTGATCATGCCCCTGTAAGGCTTCATTCAGACGTCCGGATGCGTTTTGCGGATCCGATCCATCTATCAGTGGATCCGTAAAAATCATGCGGACGTCTGAATGGAGCTTTACAGGGGGGTAATCAATGACAGGGGGGTGATCAGGGAGTCTATATGGGGTGATCACCACAGTCATTGATCACGCCCCTGTAAGGCTTCATTCAGACGTCCGGATGCGTTTTGCGGATCCGATCCATCTATCAGTGGATCCGTAAAAATCATGCGGACGTCTGAATGGAGCTTTACAGGGGGGTAATCAATGACAGGGGGGTAATCAATGACAGGGGGTGATCAGGGAGTCTATATGGGGTGATCACCACAGTCATTGATCACGCCCCTGTAAGGCTTCATTCAGACGTCCGGATGCGTTTTGCGGATCCGATCCATCTATCAGTGCATCCGTAAAAATCATGCGGACATCTGAATGGAGCTTTACAGGGGGGTGATCAGGGAGTCTATATGGGGTGATCACCACAGTCATTGATCACGCCCCTGTAAGGCTTCATTCAGATGTCCGGATGCGTTTTGCGGATCCGATCCATCTATCAGTGCATCCGTAAAAATCATGCGGACATCTGAATGGAGCTTTACAGGGGGGTAATCAGGGAGTCTATATGGGGTGATCACCACAGTCATTGATCATGCCCCTGTAAGGCTTCATTCAGACGTCCGGATGCGTTTTGCGGATCCGATCCATCTATCAGTGCATCCGTAAAAATCATGCGGACATCTGAATGGAGCTTTACAGGGGGGTGATCAGGGAGTCTATATGGGGTGATCACCACAGTCATTGATCATGCCCCTGTAAGGCTTCATTCAGACGTCCGGATGCGTTTTGCGGATCCGATCCATCTATCAGTGGATCCGTAAAAATCATGCGGACATCTGAATGGAGCTTTACAGGGGGGTGATCAGGGAGTCTATATGGGGTGATCACCACAGTCATTGATCATGCCCCTGTAAGGCTTCATTCAGACGTCCGGATGCGTTTTGCGGATCCGATCCATCTATCAGTGGATCCGTAAAAATCATGCGGACGTCTGAATGGAGCTTTACAGGGGGGTAATCAATGACAGGGGGGTAATCAATGACAGGGGGGTGATCAGGGAGTCTATATGGGGTGATCACCACAGTCATTGATCACGCCCCTGTAAGGCTTCATTCAGACGTCCGGATGCGTTTTGCGGATCCGATCCATCTATCAGTGGATCCGTAAAAATCATGCGGATGTCTGAATGGAGCTTTACCGGTGGGGTGATCAATGACAGGGGGGTAATCAATGACAGGCGGGTGATCAGGGAGTCTATATGGGGTGATCAGGGGTGATCAGGGGCTAATAAGGGGTTAATAAGTGACGGGGGGGGGGTGTAGTGTAGTGTAGTGGTGCTTGGTGCTACTTTACTGAGCTACCTGTGTCCTCTGGTGGTCGATCCAAACAAAGGGGACCACCAGAGGACCAGGTAGCAGGTATATTAGACGCTGTTATCAAAACAGCGTCTAATATACCTGTTAGGGGTTAAAAAAAACACATCTCCAGCCTGCCAGCGAACGATCGCCGCTGGCAGGCTGGAGATCAACTCTCTTACCTTCCGTTCCTGTGAGCGCGCGCGCCTGTGTGCGCGCGTTCACAGGAAATCTCGGCTCACGCGAGATGACGCCTATTGGCGTTAGCGTAGCCTGGGGGAGCCGCCGCAATGACGCCTTTCGGCGTTAGCTTAGCGGCAAGTGGTTAAGGGTGCATGTTCATAGTCAGGGACTGGGGTAGTGATGAGGAGGCTGGCAGCCTCTGCATGTTACACACAGTCATCTTCTGCATCTTCAACAAAGAAACATCTTTCTCTACTAAAGTATATTAGAAAAATGTTTAATATCCATTTACTATGTTAAAAATAAACCAAAACAACAGTTACGCTTTAATGATGGCTATGAAAGGTATCAGAACACAGTTCATCTTAAGATACTGTGTGTCCGCAGACACACAGACCAGTCAGAGTGCTGATGATGCATTAGTAGAATGTAGAATGTTGCCTGGTCAGATGAATCACATTTTCTTTTATATCTGGTTGATGGCTAGGTATGTGTGTGTGTTTCATACCTGATAAAGAGATGTCACCAGGATGACTTATGGGAAGAAGGAAAACTGGCTGGTAGGCAGTGTAATGCTCTGGCCAATGTGTTACAGAAAACATTAGGCCCTGGCATTCATGTAGATGTTGCTTTAACATATTCCCTCACATTGTTGCATACCCAGTATATGACAATGTCATTCCATAATGGCAGCAGCCTTTTTCAGCAGGGTTTTTCACCACTGCAAAAATAGTTGTCATGTGAGGAACATGACAAAGAATTCAAGGTATTGATTTGGCTTCCAAATTCCCCAGATCTCTATCCAATCCACATAGACCTCACCTTGTACCCGACAGAACTTAAAAAGGACCTTTCATGAGTCCAAACATTATAAACTAAGTATCAGGATACATAGGGCATAGTGCAGGGATCTAACTGCACTTACTATTTTTCCTGGGCGCCGCTCCATTCGCCCGCTGTGGCCCCCGTTGTATTCTCCCGCCTGGTATGCTAATTAATAGCATTGGAACAATGAGGAGGAGACTGAGTCTTTCTCCGTGGGCGTCTCCTTGGCTGCTCTCCCTGGCTCCTCTTCCTGGCTGTAGAGCTGTCCAATCGCAGCACAGAGCGTCACAGGGAGAAGGTGAGTTTTTTTCTCTCTGGCTGTGATGCTCTCTGCTGCGATTGGACAGCGCTACAGCCAGGGAGAAGGAGACGCCCACAGAGAAAGACTCAGTCTCCTCCTCATTGTTCCGATGCTAACATTAGCATACCAGGCGGGAGAACGGAGCGGCGCCCAGGAAAAATGGTAAGTGCAGTTAGATCCCTGCACTATGCCCTACGTATCCTGATACTTAGTTTATAATGTCTGGACCCATAAAAGGTCCTCTTTAAAGGATCTGCTGGTAATGTCTTGGTGCTAGATACAACATGACACTGAGAAGTCCATGTTTCAATGGGTCAAAGCTGTTGTGGGGACATAAGTGGGCCTTTTCCCAATGTTATGGCTGATCTGTGTACATTATACAAGGTACTGTAAATGGGTCCTAGCACAGTCTATAAAAAAAACATGATGAACTTAAGCTTTTTCTGTTTCCCTATTGGGGTTCCACTGGGGTTCCTTGGAACTTGATCAGAGATTCCCCAAATGATATCAGTAACAAGAACCTTTCTAACATACAGATTTTTAACCTACTCAAAGATGATCTGCACAAGCAAAGCAGTCAACAGAATCAAGGCCAGAACATAGCACTGTCCAGGAGTTGTGGAATAGTTGGTGTAGGAGCTTATATTTTCTGGTAGAGGATTTTCCTTTTTTTAAGTGATTCTCTCACTACTTGCATTATATAAGCTTAAATATTGCCTTACATCACCAATGTATATGCTAAATTATTAATAGAACTAGCTGTATACATAATGCCTTACTTAAATCCATCTTAAACTATTATTCTGTTAATTTCACATGCTATTCAGATTTACACACACAAACACACACAGTGCATATTTAAAGTGGTTGTGTCACTTCAGCACATGGCATTTATCATGTACAGAAAGTTAATACAAGGTACTTACTAATGTATTGCGATTGTCCATTTACTTCCTTTGCTGTCTGGATTCATTTTTCCATCACATTATACACCGCTCGTTTCCATGGTTATGACCACCCTGCAATCCATCAGTGGTGGCCGTGCTTGCACACAAGCTACTAGCTGCTAGCACCAGCCTATCAAAGAGGCCGGCACTTTCACTGAATCCAGCCAGCAAAGGAAGCAATATGGACAATCACAATACATTAGTAAGTGGCAATTTCTTTTCACTTCAAACATACTTGGAAAAGTTCAAGGGGTATGAATAATTTTTCAAGGCACTATACATACATATATTACTGAATAATGATCCTAGTCTATTTTTAATTTATCGTAATACATGTTTTATTGGTAAAACTTATTTTTTGCAAATGATTATATTTTTGGTAAGTATTACACATAATACAATAGATCTGAACTCTTTCAGCACAAACTAGTTCTCCATGCAGCAGACAATGCTGGTAGCAATTTTCAAATGTATACTTACTCCATCAGCATCAAATGCAGCTCCAAAGCCATGCTCTCCCCCTTTCATGGCCTCCAAGAGACCACTGGCATATGTTAAGTTGGGGTCAGGATACTGCCCACCAAAGTCTTCCAAGGGGACACAATTGACTGCAGAATTGGCAGGTGCTCCTAATTCATCACAGAGTATTCTTCGCACATAAGGACCCATCACTAGAAAATAGTTGATGCAGTGTATATACTTTACTAAGACAGTGTATAGCAAAGATCAGCACAAAGACCTTATATCAATAACATGCCAGAATTAAATTCCAATGAGTTAACAGGGCCTGTTATTTTTATATTACAATTCATGGAAGCCCAGATCCAACAGCCAGAGGATTGCAAAACAATGTCATGATCCAGAAGGTATTTTCTTTCTAAAGGTCAAATTTACTCTTGTACATATTGCTGATTAAAAGCTGATATGAAGCCATAAAAATACATAATTTTATATTACTTTTGTTTATATGACCATACTTTTTTACATCTGTGTATGGATACCTTTGGCTAAAGTTGCATGTAGTGCTTTGTATTTGTGAGTTTCTCATAGGTATAAAATAGATAATTATTATATACTGTATATATTAGAATATAATTAATATATATACAGTACAGACCAAAAGTTTGGACAGACCTTTTCATTCAAAGAGTTTTCTTTATTTTCATGACTATGAAAATTGTAGATTCACACTCAAGGCATCAAAACTATGAATTAACACATGTGGAATTATATACATAACAAACAAGTGTGAAACAACTGAAAATATGTCATATTCTAGGTTCTTCAAAGTAGCCACCTTTTGCTTTGATTACTGCTTTGCACACTCTTGGCATTCTCTTGATGAGCTTCAAGAGGTAGTCCCCTGAAATGGTTTTCACTTCACAGGTGTGTCCTGTCAGGTTTAATAAGTGGGATTTCTTGCCTTATAAATGGAGTTGGGACCATTAGTTGCGTTGAGGAGAAGTCAGGTGGATACACAGCTGATAGTCCTACTGAATAGACTGTTAGAATTTGTATTATGGCAAGAAAAAAGCAGCTAAATAAAGAAAAACGAGTGGCCATCATTACTTTAAGAAATGAAGGTCAGTCAGTCAGCCGAAAAAATTGGGAAAACTTTGAAAGTAAGGGCTATTTGACCATGAAGGAGAGTGATGGGGTGCTGCGCCAGATGACCTGGCCTCCACAGTCACCGGACCTGAACCCAATCGAGATGGTTTGGGGTGAGCTGGACCACAGAGTGAAGGCAAAAGGGCCAACAAGTGCTAAGCATCTCTGGGAACTCCTTCAAGACTGTTGGAAGACCATTTCAGGGGACTACCTCTTGAAGCTCATCAAGAGAATGCCAAGAGTGTGCAAAGCAGTAATCAAAGCAAAAGGTGGCTACTTTGAAGAACCTAGAATATGACATATTTTCAGTTGTTTCACACTTGTTTGTTATGTATATAATTCCACATGTGTTAATTCATAGTTTTGATGCCTTCATAGTCATGAAAATAAAGAAAACTGTTTGAATGAGAAGGTGTGTCCAAACTTTTGGTCTGTACTGTATATATATATATATATATATATATATACTGTATATATAGTTATCCATGTTAGAAAAAAAAATTAATTAACCTATTAGGGAATTCTAAGTTATTAGAAGCAGGGTCCTTTGTTCAGGGTCTTTAGCTCTTGGCCAGAGTGGAGAGCAGCTACAATGAGGATCTCTCACACTGGAGGACCTGTCCTATCCTGCATTACACAGACAACCTTATTGATTTGAATGGGCACAGTGTTATAATGGAGGTTCATGGCAGCCACTGCCCATGTCTACGGGCACCAGCTTCCTGTGGCTGAATTAAGACCATTGTTCATGTATATCTTTTCTGTTGCAGTACTGCAAGGGTTACCTTCATCTTGCTCTGTGAGCCACTGCAAGGCTGTTCCCAATTGCTAATCAGCATCTGCTATATAGCTGTGTTGCAGACTTCACTTGCCTGAGCAATTGATATCTGTTGGCCTCTATAGATCTTGCTAGGTCTCTCTAGCTTGCTAGATCCTGTAAAAGAGCTGTTATCTTTTTGCATGCCTGATTCTGATTTCTGGTACCTGACCTGTGCCTGTTGACCGTACTGATCCTGTGCAGCCGTCCCTGACCCTTGGGTTGTTTCACTGACTTGCTCGAACTTTGACAGCCCTCACCTTTGTCTGTTCTCTCAGTGCCAAGCACCGGTGTTTCTCATCCCGTGGGTCAGTAGTTAACCACACTGGGGATACAGTATTCCAAAAAGGTACCACACTGCAGCGAAGACCAGATCCCTGTATAAGTTTGGAAGGATTTAAACCAGGAGACTGCCAGGATAACCTCCTCAGGACTAGCCCAAAGTCTAACTGGTTGGTTGGCACAGTGGATCCACATCCATTGCCTTAACACTGTGTAATGCTTATTTTCTCCAGTGGTGGTGCTGCAAGGAAATGTAGCACTTACTGTCAGCTAGGGACGCTTTATGATCTGCCTATTGTTAAGGAATCCTTCTAACAAGCAAAATTGTCCAAAGTGGACAAGAACCAAAACTGCTTGCTTATGATACAGATGAAATGCAATAAATTCCAGGCCTCAGACTTGTTGGTCCTCATAAAAGAAATATCTGGATGCAATCCTTGTGCTAAGCTTGTGATATGCTTAAAAGACATATGCTCCATTTTTTGTTATCCTGCTTGGCTTCCTGGAGTAGAATGTGTGGATAGTTTCACTGATTCATTGAGGAACTACAATCCTACACTGTTCCAAGTAGCACTGCAGTCTGCAGAGGCTGGGCACAAGCACAGTTGAAGCAATGAACCCCCTGGTCATCTCACTGAGCATGTGTCACAGCTAAAACAGCACAAGCTCTGTATCTCACATAAGTAACAAAGTCCTATGTATAGCACATGGCTGATGATGTGCTGTACATTGGCAGAGATACTTGCAGAAATAGTTATATGTCATGTGTGTACATAGCATTACCATCCCCGGAGAAAGGAAGAATGGGTTGACATTTAGAACAGGGCTTATAAATGTGTACTAGTAAAGTAAGCAGATTTAAAAGTTCTCTTTATAGCAATTCTAAGAATAATGCTAAAAAAATGTTGTAAACCCCATTTAGGAATATTCTGTAGCCTTTTTCTTACCTCCATTCATTGCATCAATCCTTATTTTCAGCTGACTCGGACCAGTAAGCAAGCTCTTAATAGAATTAAAGTCAAAAATTGTTCTCAGCAAATTGAGATAAACCTCCACTGAATCCACTATTTCAACTAAAAAAGTAATGCAAAAAAACAAGTTTAGGTTATTCCGACTTGCACAAAAATACTTAACACAAAGCTGAAAAGAATTTATGATTCATAACATTTGTGCAAGATTCATAAGAACTATGACATCTTCAAAATCAGATAACATAAGTGTTGTCACAAAAAATAAGAGCAGAACCTTTGAATGTCAACTATCAAAGCCACCTGAAAGTGGGTTGTTTCTTGTAGGCTGTGCTTCTTTCAGGGTATAGGCAGGTGTAGGCCATTTGGTTAAAGTCTTATACAAATGGCCATATGTATTTTACAGTTCCAAACCACGGATCCACAAAAATATGGATACCGCATTTTTCACAGGCCCAATCGTAAACTATTCTTGTCCGCAAAACGGAAAAAATGTGGTTTAGACGCGGACCTAAAATATAATCATGTGCATGACGCCTTAGGGTGTGCCTCATGGAAGAGAAAGAATGGAGTGAATAGATACAATATCATACGTTTATAGTTGGTATCTAAGTACGGTAGACCCACCTTTTTCTGTTTACAGTCAAGGTTCAGTCTCTCTTCCTCTAGGAGCAGGCGCATAAATCTGTGAGAGCTGGCTGTGGCTTCCTCTTCCCACTTTTTAATCAGACTTGTATTTCTCAGTCTGTCTGCAGGGGTCAGGTTAATTCTAAGGCCTCTTGGGACAATATTTTCTTTAAGGTAGTGGTCCAGGGATTGTATTTCCCATCAGGATATGATAAGATCTTTATATGCCCCTGTCAAATCCTTAAACACGTTTTTAATACTGGTAGTAGAATTTGATTGAGTATAGTCAGTTTCTGAAAAGACACTTCTAGCTTCTGTAGCCCAGGCTTCCAAATTGGGGCTTGCTGACAGAAAGCCTGCCATTTGCGTTTTATGTATGTTTTTACTATATCATACGTTTATAGTTGGTGTCTAAGTACGGTAGACCCACTATTAAATACTCTCAGTAGTCTCAAAATGGTGTATATTCTGTACCGAGTGTGCCTTATTATATTTAGGTTAAGAATTAACTTTTATTTCTATCATTTAAAATAAAATGAGACAATGGAGTAAAGTGAACTCCTGCGCTATTTTAGGGATGGAGGATAGGGTCTAAGTAGATAGAACTGGGCCTGGTAACGTTCCTGTGTAGGGGGCGTATTAAATGTAAAGGGGAGGAGCCTACTCAGGCTGCTAACTCTCCCTACGTGCTTGCCCCACTTGACCTAGTCTAGCAATACCACAAGCAAGCATATTGCATAGATACGGTGACAGATTCCAGGGTCACTATAAATGGTAGATACTGCAAAAGGACCAAGATACTGCATATGTATTGTAACAGAACCAGGCTCAGTATATAGATACTATAAAAGAACCAAGTTTGCTGAATACATATTGTAACAGAACCAGGATAGGTATATGCTGGAAAATAACCAAGCAAACAAAATACACATGCTCCTATCCAGTGCACATCCAGCACAGGATGGTGTGGAACCAGATCAAAGCAAGAGCATAAACAACAGAATTTCCAGCCAAACTTACAGTATCCTAAGTATAAAAGTTGTAATTGTTGCCTGTAAAATCTAAGCATGCATATTACGGTGTACCTGAAGTTACCAGGGATACCCTGTGTACACCTATAGTAGATTATATAGTAAGTAGATTATATACAAAGGCCAAAAAGGGTTCGGCCAAATGGCCAGGTTTCTTGATGCAGTTTTGGAAGCCAAGCCAGGAGTGAATAAAAAATAATAATAATAAGTCATATCTGACCTTTCTCTACTTTTATGTTCCACTCCTTATTTTGGCTTCCAAAATTGCATCAAGAAACCTGGCCATTGGGAATCCTGACCATGTGGCCACACCATAAAATACTGGATACAGCAGGGTCTGAATGGACTACCTTATATCACAACAGAGTAGATGGAACTGAGGGCCCACCATCCGGCACATGCATGTTCTGTTTAAAGAAAATGTCTGGCTGCATTTTCTTTAAAGGGTTAGAATGTCTTAAAACATAAATTTAATTATCCCCTTACTGATCCCCTGCTGTTCCCTTTCCCACACTTACGAGATCCTCCACCGGTCTTTACTTCCTAGTCCCTCTCCATATAGGAAACATGAAATGGTTTAATTCAGGCCTCTAGAGCTCTCGCAACTCACTTACTGAAACTTGCTGATTTGTGCATCTCAGGTTTTACCTGTCCCGTGTACGCTAGGGTGGAATAAGCTGGCTATACACATGAGATCCTTCCATACATATGCATCCTTGGTTCGGCCGAGCAAGCATGCATATGTAGTGAATGGGGAGATGAGAGAAAGCTGCTGCCAGTCTCTTCCGGAAGTAGCTTATCTCCTGAGAACAAAAAGATCAGAGAGTTGAAATCCAACGTGCCTGATCCTTATCTCCCCTGAAATCACATTAGATGGTCGCTCGAAGTGGGGAGTCCGGTCTATACAAATCAAATGTGTATGGTTATGTTGAAGAATAGCTGAGCTATCCCTCATCTGTTGTCAAAGGTGGATCCTGTGTTATCTGCCTCCAGGATCATGATAGTGGTATTACCATTTATTATAATTCTGCATATAGTTAGATGACTGCTGATCTGGAGAACAAAAGGAAAACATTTCCAGAGAACCGGTTTCATTTGACCCTCTCTTTTATGCTTCAAAAAGGAAAGATAAGTGCACCTTATACCATAGGTGCCAACTGTTGACAAGGGACATCAGAGAAATTATAAAGACAGGAACAAAAAGCAGCGTGAGTAGTGCACCACACAATTTTCCTTATGCTACAGATATTTATATAGGACATGCCCCCATATAGCTGGCCAGCTAAGACCTGTCCTAGGTTGCTAATATAGCTTATATGTTTATACAGCTAGACCTGCCAATAACCTTAACCACTTGCCGCAACTGTAACGCCGAAAGGCGTCATCGCGGCGGCTCCCCCAGGCTACGCTAACGCCGATTGGCGTCATCTCGCGTGAGCCGAGATTTCCTGTGAACGCGCGCACACAGGCGCGCGTGCTCACAGGAACGGAAGGTAAGAGAGTGGATCTCCAGCCTGCCAACGGCGATCATTCGCTGGCAGGCTGAAGATGTGTTTTTTTTAACCCCTGAAAGGTATATCAGACGCTGTTTTGATAACAGCGTCTAATATACCTGCTACCTGGTCCTCTGGTGGTCCCCTTTGTTTGGATCGACCACCAGAGGACACAGGTAGCTCAGTAATATGTTGCACCAAGAACCACTACACTACACCCCCCCCTGTCACTTATTAACCCCTTATTCACCCCTGATCACCCCATATAGACTCCCTGATCACCCCCCTGTCATTGATTACCCCCCTGTCATTGATTACCCCCCTGTAAAGCTCTATTCAGACGTCCGCATGATTTTTACGGATCCACTGATAGATGGATCGGATCCGCAAAACGCATACGGACGTCTGAATGGAGCCTTACAGGGGCGTGATCAATGACTGTGGTGATCACCCCATATAGACTCCCTGATCACCCCCCTGTCATTGATTACCCCCCTGTAAAGCTCCATTTAGACGTCCGCATGATTTTTACGGATCCACTGATAGATGGATCGTATCCGCAAAACGCATACGGACGTCTGAATGGAGCCTTGCAGGGGCGTGATCAATGACTGTGGTGATCACCCCATATAGACTCCCTGATCACCCCCCTGTCATTGATTACCCCCCTGTCATTGATCACCCCCCTGTAAAGCTCCATTCAGACGTCGGCATGATTTTTACGGATCCACTGATAGATGGATCGGATCCGCAAAACGCATATGGATGTCTGAATAGAGCCTTACAGGGGCGTGATCAATGACTGTGGTGATCACCCCATATAGACTCCCTGATCACCCCCCTGTCATTGATTACCCCCCTGTCATTGATCACCCCCCTGTAAAGCTCCATTCAGACGTCCGCATGATTTTTACGGATCCACTGATAGATGGATCGGATCCGCAAAATGCATATGGACGTCTGAATGGAGCCTTACAGGGGCGTGATCAATGACTGTGGTGATCACCCCATATAGACTCCCTGATCACCCCCCTGTCATTGATTACCCCCCTGTAAAGCTCCATTCAGATGTCCGCATGATTTTTACGGATCCACTGATAGATGGATCGGATCCGCAAAACGCATACGGACGTCTGAATGGAGCCTTACAGGGGCGTGATCAATGACTGTGGTGATCACCCCATATAGACTCCCTGATCACCCCCCTGTCATTGATTACCCCCCTGTCATTGATCACCCCCCTGTAAAGCTCCATTCAGATGTCCGCATGATTTTTACGGATCTACTGATAGATGGATCGGATCCGCAAAACGCATACGGACGTCTGAATGGAGCCTTACAGGGGCGTGATCAATGACTGTGGTGATCACCCCATATAAACTCCCTGATCACCCCCCCTGTCATTGATTACCCCCCTGTCATTGATCACCCCCCTGTAAAGCTCCATTCAGACGTCCGCATGATTTTTACGGATCCACTGATAGATGGATCGGATCCGCAAAACACATACAGGCGTCACCCTGGAGCCTTCCAGGGGGGGTAAAATAGACTCCCTGATCACCCCCCTGTCATTGATCACCCCCCCTGTCATTGATCACCCCCCTGTCATTGATCACCCCCCCTGTCATTGATCACCCCCCCTGTCAGGCTGCATTCAGATGTCCGTATGATTTTTACGGATCCACGGATACATGGATCGGATCCGCAAAACACATACGGACATCTGAATGGAGCCTTATAGGGGGGTGATCAATGACAGGGGGGTGATCACCCCATATAGACTCCCTGATCACCCCCCTGTCATTGATCACCCCCCTGTCATTGATCACCCCCCTGTAAGGCTCCATTCAGACATTTTTTTGGCCCAAGTTAGCGGAAATTATTTTTTTTTTCTTACAAAGTCTCATATTCCACTAACTTGTGTCAAAAAATCTCACATGAACTTACCATACCCCTCACGGAATCCAAATGCGTAAAAATTTTTTGAGATTTATATTCCAGACTTCTTCTCACGCTTTAGGGCCCCTAGAATGCCAGGGCAGTATAAATACCCCACATGTGACCCCATTTAGGAAAGAAGACACCCCAAGGTATTCCGTGAGGGGCATATTGAGTCCATGAACGATTGAAATTTTTGTCACAAGTTAGCGGAAAGGGAGACTTTGTGAGAAAAAAATAAATAAAATCAATTTCCGCTAACTTGTGCCAAAAAAAAAAAATTTCTATGAACTCGCCATGCCCCTCATTGAATACCTTGGGGTGTCTTCTTTCCAAAATGGGGTCACATGTGGGGTATTTATACTGCCCTGGCATTCTAGGGGCCCTAAAGCGTGAGAAGAAGTCTGGGATCCAAATGTCTAAAAATGCCCCCATAAAAGGAATGTGGGCCCCTTTGCGCATCTAGGCTGCAAAAAAGTGTCACACATCTGGTATCGCCGTACTCAGGAGAAGTTGGGCAATGTGTTTTGGGGTGTCATTTTACATATACCCATGCTGGGTGAGATAAATATCTTGGTCAAATGCCAACTTTGTATAAAAAAATGGGAAAAGTTGTCTTTTGCTGAGATATTTCTCTCACCCAGCATGAGTATATGTAAAAAGACACCCCAAAACACATTGCCCAACTTCTCCTGAATACGGCGATACCACATGTGTGACACTTTTTTGCAGCCTAGGTGGGAAAAGGGGCCCACATTCCAAAGAGCACCTTTAGGATTTCACAGGTCATTTACCTACTTACCACACATTTGGGCCCCTGGAAAATGCCAGGGCAGTATAACTACCCCACAAGTGACCCCATTTTGGAAAGAAAACACCCCAAGGTATTCCGTGAGGGGCATGGCGAGTTCCTAGGATTTTATATTTTTTGTCACAAGTTAACGGAAAATGATGATTTTTTTTTTTTTTTTCCTTACAAAGTCTCATATTCCACTAACTTGTGACAAAAAATAAAAACTTCCATGAACTCACTATGCCCATCACGAAATACCTGGGGGTGTCTTCTTTCCAAAATGGGGTCACTTGTGGGGTAGTTATAGTGCCCTGGCATTCTAGGGGCCCAAATGTGTAGTAAGAAGTTTGAAATCAAAATGTGTAAAAAATGACCAGTGAAATCCGAAAGGTGCTCTTTGGAATATGGGCCCCTTTGCCCACCTAGGCTGCAAAAAAGTGTCACACATCTGGTATCTCCGTACTCAGGAGAAGTTGGGGAATGTGTTTTGGGGTGTCATTTTACATATACCCATGCTGGGTGAGAGAAATATCTTGGCAAAAGACAACTTTTCCCATTTTTTTATACAAAGTTGGCATTTGACCAAGATATTTATCTCACCCAGCATGGGTATATGTAAAATGACACCCCAAAACACATTCCCCAACTTCTCCTGAGTACGGCGATACCACATGTGTGGCACTTTTTTGCAGCCTAGGTGGGCAAAGGGGCCCATATTCCAAAGAGCACCTTTCGGATTTCACTGGTCATTTTTTACAGAATTTGATTTCAAACTCCTTACCACACATTAGGGCCCCTAGAATGCCAGGGCAGTATAACTACCCCACAAGTGACCCCATTTTGGAAAGAAGACACCCCAAGGTATTCGCTGATGGGCATAGTGAGTTCATGGAAGTTTTTATTTTTTGTCACAAGTTAGTGGAATATGAGACTTTGTAAGAAAAAAAAAAAAATCATCATTTTCCACTAACTTGTGACAAAAAATAAAAAATTCTAGGAACTCGCCATGCCCCTCACGGAATACCTTGGGGTGTCTTCTTTTCAAAATGGGGTCACTTGTGGGGTAGTTATACTGCCCTGGCATTCTAGGGGCCCAAATGTGTGGTAAGGAGTTTGAAATCAAATTCTGTAAAAAATGACCAGTGAAATCCGAAAGGTGCTCTTTGGAATATGGGCCCCTTTGCCCACCTAGGCTGCAAAAAAGTGTCACACATGTGGTATCTCCGTATTCAGGAGAAGTTGGGGAATGTGTTTTGGGGTGTCATTTTACATATACCCATGCTGGGTGAGAGAAATATCTTGGCAAAAGACAACTTTTCCCATTTTTTTATACAAAGTTGGCATTTGACCAAGATATTTATCTCCCCCAGCATGGGTATATGTAAAATGACACCCCAAAACACATTCCCCAACTTCTCCTGAATACGGAGATACCAGATGTGTGACACTTTTTTGCAGCCTAGGTGGGCAAAGGGGCCCATATTCCAAAGAGCACCTTTCGGATTTCACTGGTCATTTTTTACAGAATTTGATTTCAAACTCCTTACCACACATTTGGGCCCCTAGAATGCCAGGGCAGTATAACTACCCCACAAGTGACCCCATTTTGGAAAGAAGACACCCCAAGGTATTCGCTGATGGGCATAGTGAGTTCATGGAAGTTTTTATTTTTTGTCACAAGTTAGTGGAATATGAGACTTTGTAAGAAAAAAAAAAAATCATCATTTTCCGCTAACTTGTGACAAAAAATAAAAAGTTCTATGAACTCACTATGCCCATCAGCGAATACCTTAGGGTGTCTACTTTCCGAAATGGGGTCATTTGTGGGGTGTTTGTACTGTCTGGGCATTGTAGAACCTCAGGAAACATGACAGGTGCTCAGAAAGTCAGAGCTGCTTCAAAAAGCGGAAATTCACATTTTTGGACCATAGTTTGTAAACGCTATAACTTTTACCCAAACCATTTTTTTTTTACCCAAACATTTTTTTTTTATCAAAGACATGTAGAACAATAAATTTAGAGAAAAATTTATATATGGATGTCGTTTTTTTTGCAAAATTTTGCAACTGAAAGTGAAAAATGTCATTTTTTTGCAAAAAAATCGTTAAATTTCGATTAATAACAAAAAAAGTAAAAATGTCAGCAGCAATGAAATACCACCAAATGAAAGCTCTATTAGTGAGAAGAAAAGGAGGTAAAATTCATTTGGGTGGTAAGTTGCATGACCGAGCAACAAACCGCTAAAGTTGTGGAGTGCCGATTTGTACAAAAGGGCCTGGTCTTTAGGGGGGTATAAACCTGTGGTCCTTAAGTGGTTAATACAGTTGCCATGTTTATATGTTGAAGACAAAAGCAGAGTTATTTACAGTGACTTCATGTTTTTCTATGTCATGTAACAGTTATATATTGTGTTCACAGAAGCAGAAAAGATAAAATGCCTTTAAAATTCATTATATAATGTAAGGAAAGCTCAATGACACAGCAGACACAAAAGAAAGCATAGAGTTAAACTGTTGTTACTGAGCTGGAGGTAAGACCAATCACAGCCAGCCTCACACTGAGCAGGAGTCTTGGCCAATCACAGCCAATATTACACTCAGCCTGTGTGGAGAATTCCCCTAGCTGGATTCACCAGAGGAGAGTAGCTGAATAGACATTCACTCCACTAAGAGCTGTGTTTTATGGAAGCAAGGGGCCAAAATAGGTATTTATAACAGTTATATATATGTTCCTATTGTTAATGTAGTGATTAGAACTGTATACTGAACTAGTTATATATGTGTTTACTTACATTTCCACCAACCATACAAATTGCAAATTGCATACAAACTGCGAACTGCTCATACCAGATCATAAGCAATTGTATAAAGCAAACTGGAAACCAAGTTGAGCAAGTAGAACTATTGGTTAACCTTAGATATACCTCTCAGAGAGTACAGATACTGAAGAGAGAAATATATCCACTATTTTATGTTGAATGACAAGATTGAACAGTTGAACCACCATCTTATGCATACCGCCATTTTATGATACTTTATTCAACACGTGCTTTGTACATGGACTATCCGCTGCAGAGGCGGCAGTGTTATATATGAAGAAAAGTTGAAGTTAATAAAGAAGTTATTTCAAGCATTTGGTGTGCTCTTTAAACCTACTGTTTCCATAGAACACATACAGACCACATACCTGACCCCTAAATAAAGGTATAGATGCTGGCTATTCATACAGACACCAAACCAGATACTTCTATAATCAAACTGGTGAGGTCTTGGATTTCCAGTGATTTCCAGAACAACTGATCTCCATAGAACTATCACCACAACTACCTTTATGAGTTCTATCACTCTGTAAGAACATATGTAGCTGGAGCTTTATCTGGATATGTATGGCTGGCACTCCGGATATGTATGACAATCACTATGGGTCATGCAGTATGCACTTTATTGCACGTGTTTACTTATCCATGACAAAGACCGCCACAAAGGTTTTTTTTCCAGATCACACAATTTCAGCACAGCTGTAGGATCAGTGATACCTTAGATCAGACAGAAATACTTGTGTATGACATGGCACTCTGACCCGTTCATGAAGATAGATTAGACAGCCTAGTTGGCATTGACCATAGTGCATGCGTCTTAATGACAGAGTTGAGTCTAATGAGATAGCAGCTGGTGGCAAGGCAGCGGGAAGTTTTGTGATAAATTAAGTTCTGTACGATTTCAGCATCATATGGGAGTCTGAGTCATCTGCCCTTACACTG
This sequence comes from Bufo bufo, assembly GCF_905171765.1. Taxonomy (NCBI): domain Eukaryota; kingdom Metazoa; phylum Chordata; class Amphibia; order Anura; family Bufonidae; genus Bufo; species Bufo bufo. Next base: position 352,559,329 of record NC_053390.1, read on the forward strand.
AAATAAAAAATATGCTTTAACATTGCACATATGTAAGGTTGTCATCTTTAGTCAGTCTGAGATATAGAGATCCATTTTACACGTCTGCTGAGGTGTCTTAGTTTTAAAAAGAGCATGCAAGAAGGTATGCAAATAACAAGCTCTGCCTCTAATGCTACCAGATATTAGGAAGCTATCAATGGTCTACCTTTTAAAAGGCCTTGAGACATGATTCGGATAATAATTAAGCCAGCATCTTATCTTCAGACAGCTGTTCCGGGGTGATTGCCCCTCATCAATGCAGATCAGAGAGTACTGGCTTAGGCTACTTTCACATCTGTGTTGTGCTGTCCGGGTTTGAGAATCGGCACACGGTCTCAAAACTGCAGCACAATACTTCAGTTTTGTCACCATTCATTGTCAATGGAGACAAAACTGAACAAACCGGAATGGAGTGCCCCAGAATGTATTCCGTTCTGGTTTGTTGCGTTCCCTTGCGTTTTGTGTGGTGCCTGGGAAATTGAAGAAGCCAGATCTGGCACTAAAAAACATGTAAGTCAATGGTGCCGGATCAGTTTTTTTTTTAACACGAAAAAAACAGATCCGGCGCCCATTGACATGTCAAAAATGTTTTAGTGCTGGATCCGATTTCTTCATTTTAGATATAATACAACCGCATCTTTACTGAACAGTTGCAGCTGGTTGTACTATTATAACGGAAGGGTTTTGCTGTGATTTTGAGATCCCCTGCTGTATCTCAAAACCGGACAGCAAAAACGCAGATGTGAAAGCAGGGCCGTCTTTACCAAGGGGCAAAAGGGGCAGCTGCCCCGGGCCCAGTTGCTCCTGGGGGCCCAAGGCAGCTGCCTCTTGAGCCCTGCTAGCTACTGCCCCGGGTGTCAGGCTGTCAGCTCTACCAGGATTCCAGGCATCATGATCGTACTGTGTGATTTAGCACCTTAATGACATCATCACCATGTGACCAGTAACCTAGCAATTACTGGTCACATGGCTATGAGGTCATCACAGGTCCTGTGGAGTGTTGCAGAAGTTAACTGTGGAGCTTTTTTGTGTGAAGATTTCATCAGAAAAAGGTGACAGGGGCTGTTATGTTAATATACTGTAAACTACTGTATAGTGGGGTGCTGTATACTGTGTGGGGGGCTGTATACTGTGTGGTGGGCTGTATACTGTGTGGGGGGCTGTATACTGTGGGGGGCTGTATACTGTGTGGGACTGTATACTGTGTGGGACTGTATACTGTGTGGGGGGCTGTATACTGTGGGGGGCTGTATACTGTGGGGGGCTGTATACTGTGTGGTGGGACTGTATACTGTGTGGTGGGACGTATACTGTGTGGTGGGCTGTATACTGTGTGGTGGGTTGTATACTGTGTGGTGGGCTGTATACTGTGTGGTGGGCTGTTTACTGTGGTGGGCTGTATACTGTGTGGTGGGCTGTATACTGTGTGCTGGGCTGTATACTGTGTGGGGGGCCTGTATACTGTGTTGGGGGCCTGTATACTGTGTGGGGGGCCTGTATACGGTGTGGGGGCCTGTATACTGTGGGGGGGGCTGTATACTGTGGGGCCTGTATACTGTGGGGGGCTGTATAGTGTGGGGGGGCTATACTGCTGTACTGTATACTGTGGGGGTCTGCATAATGTATACTGAGGGTGCGGTATAGTGTGGAGTGCTATACTGCTGTACTGTATAGTGTGGGGGGCTGTATCGTGTATAGTTTGGGGTGCTGTATACGGTGAGGTGCTATACTGCTCTACTGTATACTGTGGGGTGCTGTATACTGTGGGCTGCTATACTGCTCTACTATATACTGTGGGGTACTGTATAGTGTGGGCTGCTATACTGCATACTGTGTGGTGCTGTATACTATAGGGTGCTATACTGCATACTGTGGGTTGCTGTATACTATAGGGTGCTATACTGCATACTGTGGGGTGCTGGGGTGCACTGTAACACTAGGATGAGCCGAGCCCTGGTCTCCTTCCTGCAGAGCGGTGCCCACTTCCAGCCTGAGCCCAGCTGCCCAGAGCACTGATCCTGAGCCGCTGGAGTCTTCAGAACTGGAAGTATTTACAGTCATTCACTGGACTCTACCAGGTGTGTGGATTTTTTGTGTGTGTGTTGTGGTGGAGGGCGTGATTGCCTGCTAAGGTGTGGGAAAGCGGGATCCAGGGGGCCCAAGTAAATTTTTGCCCAGGGTCCAATCAATATTAAAGACGGCCCTGTGTGAAAGTAGCCTTAACTGGGTGAGAAACAGCTGTCTGCAGATGCAATGCTGGGTTAATTATTATACAAGTCATGTCTCGAGCCCTTTTTAAGGGTCGAACATTGACTTATAGGATAGCTATCTTACATCTGGCATCGGGCAGAGTTTGTTAAAAGCTCATTTGAATTGCATTCCCCAAATCCTAACAGTAGCAACAAATACTTTTGAAATTCTCACTACCTCTAAATGGTTTGAACTTATTCTCCAAGTCAAATTCCTGTCTCCCAACTCTTGAGAGGTCAATCCGCAGTTCTGGACAAATAGCATATTCCTCAATAGTTTTACTGATCTGATAAATCTTATCTGTAACCGCATCTGGAGCTGGACCTAAAAAAAAGAATAGCACCGTAAGTAAAATTACAAGCTTATGAACATAAAACATACTGTGCTTCAGAGCAGATAGCAGATGTATATTGTAAGTCAACAGCTACTGTAGCAAATGACGTTGTCAGAATCTAGTGACAGAATTGGATGGGAAACTTAGGGCGCAGTCGTCAACATCTGCATCCAGGCTCATAAAGAAACACCTGCTTGGAACAACATTTGGAGGATTTATTAGACTGCAGATATGTGGTGGCAGTTTTATATGCAACTTAACAATGGATTTTCAGGGAGTAGCAGAATTAAAATCACAATTGTTTTTGAGGTTTTTAGGGAAATATTAAGATGTGTAAGGCTAGTTTCACACCAGCGCGTAGGATCCAGCCGAATCTCTCTGCATTGCGGAATTGTGCGCAATGATGCTGATTCTCTGCATATTTGCAAGGTTGCAGCCAGATCTCCGCCGGTCCCCATTATAGTTAATGGAGCCGGATTGTGACGTTTAAGCTTCCGGCAATGCCAAAATGCAGAGAGATCCGGCAGGCTCTTCCCTGCTGCAACAGCCTGCCAGATCTTAAGCGCTAATGTGAAACTAGCCTAAGGATGAAAGTCAAATTTTGATAAAGCTACTTGTTTTTAAATATACTGCTCAACATTGATAAAGCAACACCAAGAAAAAAAAAGTTGTTGAATTATGGAAATCACAGGATCGATAGACATTTTAATGATATGTAAATTCTAAAAAAAGGAAAGAAATATTCAAAACATCTCGATATACTCAGCTTTGAGAGTGAGCAGCAATAAGTGTGTGCAGAAATATACGCACTTATATGCACCATTTTTCTAATCAAATGATCCTTCTTATACAGAGGTTTGCCTCTGTACACCTCCTGATGTCATTCCAGTTCATTGTTGTCATTTCACCGGGACACGCAACGTTAAACATCTTGGCCTAGGGGCATAGCAATTTGCCAGAGGGGTAAACCAAGGTCTCTCAGTTCAAGGATTCTGTCCCTCTCAGTTTGCAACAAGTGCAGATAACTGGCTTGTCGACAAAGGAAGCATCGCACATCACTAATCCCACACGACTTGATCCACATGACTTGAGGTTTCATGTGGCTAAAAAATGTTGCTTTTAATCTGATTTTTATAACCCTCCAATAGGAGATAGGTGCTTGAAAATTTGATAATTTACCTATCTTAGCAACACCTGCTCCTCGATTTGCAGAACCTCACAGCTTGTCCTTCTTTGGTGTTTCAGTTTCCATTTTGAGGAGTGTAGTGTTCTTAAAGAGCATCTATCAGCATGATCAATCCTATTAAACCAAGTATACTGCCTGTTAGTGTCATGCCTTGCTCAGACGATGTGCGGATGTCTGCCAGATTAGCAGCACGTGTCTAGTCATTTGTTTTGTTTTGGAGTCGTGCTAGATCCGCCTCCCTTCAGGTGCTCTGGGTGGGGTCGTTGGTTTAAATTACTCTCACTCCCAGGGTTCCGTGCGGGTTATTGATTTCTTTGGTTTGCTGTCTAGGCTGTTTGAGTTACGTCTGTCCCCTCCTGGTTCTGAGGGAGCAGGCTGCCCCTTTTCCCCTTTCACCATCTCAGGGATTCTAGGGTATTTTCAGCCCAGGCACGAGGACACATTATTCCCACCATAAGGGTCTGAATGTGGGCTTAGCAGTATAGGGAGAGCTGTTAGGGATTTGCTAGGAGGTGACCTTATCCCCAGCTTCTCGCCTAGATACTTGTTTGTTTTGTTATCTGTGTATCTTAGATCCTGTCTGCCGTGACAGTTAGGGTTGATCAGGTTGAGCTAAATCTTGCCTCAGCAGTTCAAATCTGTGTACCCATTTTACAGAAATATACACTTTATTAAGTATGCTAATTTGGTGTTTGGCACATGAGGGGCAGGCCTAGCCCCTCAGAGCACTACTTTACCACCGCCTTTCAACCTTTTCCAGTCCTCCCTCCCTTGAGTGGCACGGCCAGGCATCCTCACTTTCTTCCTGCATGTCCTTATAATGACTGTGCATTCCCCAGCACATGCACAGATTAGATCTTAACATTAGGGGAAGTGTACTGTCCCCAACACTGAGATCTCAACTGTGCATGTGCCGATTCAACATTCACTGGTGCATTCACAGTTCACACGTCAGCATCGGAGAAAGAACATGCCAAGATCATATCTGCCCGTGCACTGGTGAATGTGCCAGAATCACAGGGCCAGGCAGGAATACAGTGAGGATGCCTGGTCCTGTCCCTAAAGAGGAGGGTGGAGTAGTAGGGGAAAGGCATGAGTAAAGCAACTATTGTGGAGCTAAGTATGGACTTATGCCTCGATCATTTTGACAAAAGTGCACTGGCGGTACAAATGTAGACACTACTCACACAAGCCATCAACAGGAAAACACTAAAGTATTTGCCATAGCGCATGGGGTTTTGTTGCTTCTTAGGAAAAATAAGTTGCCCTACTACTAGTTAGCAGTGGAGACAGAGAGGAAGCAACTGAAAGGCTTCTCTGGGGTTGCAAGGAGAAAGAGCAAAAAGAATAATGTGACCCCTAGCTCAGAGGCACAGTGTCCAACTCAGAGGTGACATCCACAACATTCTACTGTAGTTGAGAGGAGGAGTGATCCATCCAGTCCACAATCTCATCCTCTTTGCCCTCAATAATAATGTGGCACCTATCAGTAGCCAGGGAGAACTTTGGCCTACTACTACTACTTGCCAGATGGCTGGTGTCGCTACTGCTGCTACTACCCATATTCTGACTCTTGGATGATAAGCCTGAGACTTTTGTTTTGCACTGCATTTTCTGGACATTTTATTATAAGGTCTATAAATAAAAAGTCACGGGTTTCCTATAAATGAAATGCCACGAGTTTGGTATACAGATTACTAAACGCTACTAGCAAAATTGCAAATGTGTTTTCTGTAATTTAAAGAGAGAGGTGCAATTAAATGTCCCTCCCATTCTACAAACATTGACATTGACAAGTTACTTTAAAAAAAAAAATGCAATTTTTGTGGTGAAATGTCTTTAAACGACATGGTCTGATGCAGTAATGTGTTCAAAAACACAGATATAACAATGCAATGTTTGTGGTTAAATGCCTTTGAAGTATGCATTCAATAACACGGATAAAACAATGCAATTTTTGCAGTGAAATGTCTGAACTACATGGTCTGAAGCAGTAATACGTTCACTAACATGAATCTAACAATGCAATCAGGGGTGTAACTATAGGGAAAGCAGGGGAAGCTGCTGCTTTGGAGCCTGAACTCAGAAGGGGCCCCCCCAGGATGAAGACTAAAAGGTTTTATTGTCAGGGCTCCCTCAACAGCGTTATACTATGACATTTTATACAGTGACACTGTAGGAAACGGACGGAGAGGCTGCCGGCCTTGTCTGAAAGAGCAATCTTGACTAGCCACAGGAGTGGGGGTTACATGGGAGGAGGGGGTTGTGAAGTAGTTTCTGTGGGGCCCAGTCATTTCTAGTTAAACCACTGAATGCAATGTTTGCAGTTAAATGTCTTTAAACTATGCTTTCAATTACACACGTATAAAAATGGTATAATGCAACATGTTTAATAACATGGATATGATGCATTGCTATGGCTTTAGTAGAAAAAAAAAGGGCAGTTGCTCAGCGTTTGCAGTAGAATGGTATTTCTGTTCATATACAGAACAAAATTGAGGTTTTTTTTTCTTGTAGGGGGTTTTGTAATGCCGAACTAGATGGTAGCAGTAATTTTGTTGATCAGCTCCTCACTCCATCAAGGCTTTCCCTAAAGCTTTCCCTAACCAGATTCCCTAAAATGTACCCAATTATATCTTCTTATTCTCTCCCTATTCTGCTTAGTGTCCTTGCAGCACTACATTAGTGTCTTGTGTCTATAATAGCTTTTTGTTAGCCAATGCCACATAATACCCTTCTAGGTTACAAGCTGCAGACAGAATTCTTTTGTCTCAGCACAAGGAGCTGCCTGCCTACTTGCCCCTATTGGGCTCATGCAGGCTGTGTATTAGTCTCTCAACCAATCAGGGCAAGCTTTCCCCCTTACTTTCTCCCAGTGTCATGTAATCCATCATCTTCTTTCCTCCTTATGGTTTTCCCCGCCAATATTCACAGTCAAATGGTTCATGGCGTCAAAAATGAATGAAAAATCTTCAGATCCATTTGGTGGACAAATTTTTGTGAAATTTGCTAAGAAATCCTATTCATTTAGAATCAATGTCTATTTTAGTTCTTAAACTTACCCTAGAAATGAAAACTTCACTGTTATTGGTTGCTATGGTTAACAAGGCCACATTTCAGTTTTGATAAATGAGGCCAAAAATGGGGAAAAATATTTATTACTTTGCTCTGTACAAAGGTCAAATAGGAACATATGCAGAGTGTGAAAAATAATAATTCTCCCAGAGAACTATTCCCATGTTACTGAATGAATAAATACTATACATGATGTATTAATATGTAGTATGTCAGTAATTTTTCACCATCTCCACCTTTAATTAATATCAGCAATTTAACTAGTAAATATGAAATCCACCAACTTTCTAATATAACTTTGTATATATATTTTAAATCTTTTACCTCCATTGGCAACATTGAACTTGACCCCAAAATCTCCACCAGGTCCTCCTGGACTGTGGCTTGCTGTTAAAATAATTCCTCCGGTTGCCTTAATTTTTCTGATAATGCAGGAGACTGCAGGAGTGGACAGCAATCCATTCTGACCAATAACCAAGCGACCAATCTACATGCAACAAGAAACAGAAGAGAAATAATTATTAGTGTAGATCTTATTCTTATTATATAGCAATTTGTAATATGCAGCATACATCATTTTATGGGCCTATCTAGCACCAGGCACTATGATCTGTCTTTCCTTGTTGAAGCTTGTTATAGAGTTATTTTCATTAGGTATCATTGTAATACAAATAGGGACCTTAAACACATGAATTTGGCTCTAGTGTTTTTTACTAGTGAAAAACAAAACAAAACAAAAACCTTAGAAGAGCAGACTTTTTTTGCCACCTATGTATTTTGTAGCATTTTTTCTGCCTTTTTTCGCACAGTGAGGCTCACCACTAGCATTTTCTTTCACTAGAGTTTTTCCCTATAAAGGTGTTGGCAAAATGCCTGAAAAATGGCCTAGAGCTCCAGCATGTTACTTTATTATTATATTTTTTTTTTAAGAAAAAGACAAAAAAGCCACTTAATGAACAAAAACATCAGGAAGAAAAAAAAAATGCAAAAGTGCAGAAAAACATCAAGAAAAAGAACTTGTGAAAGGAACCAATGCATCTGGGAGCAGCATAGCATAAATGGGGAGATACTGAGCTCCAGGACATATAGTTTTCCATATCTAATCCCTTTATGTTTTTCATATATTATACAACCACAGATACCATTTTGGCAGCCCGTGCGCCGTATGCGGGAGGTTCAGCTCAGGATTCCCCTACTTCATGGGCAATATCAACTTGCTCAGGCCCCCTTCTCCCATTAATGTTTATCATAATAGTGAACTAGTCCTTGATTATTTATGCATTATGTTTTATATGAATGGTCTTTTTTTTAGCTATCTATGAATATGGTTATACTATTTTTGTGCACATTTTAACCTCTACTTAACGTGCGGTGTAATTAATCAATCCTAGTTCACACCTTCTTGTCATGGGGAGGTTCCTTGTGGTCCTTCATTGCCAAGAGCTAAGATTAATGCGTCTCATTTTCCATTTACGGCACTGTTATACAGATGTATATTCTGATAGCACTACTTTACTGTACATAGTGGTACATGGTGGAGGACACAACTAAACACAACAGGGGACACATCAACAAGGCTATACTTAGAATGAGGGGCTCCAAGAACCTGGAAACTCCACTCAGAGAAAACCTCTAGCTAAGGCTACTTTCACACTTGCACTTTCCCTTTCCGCTATTGAGATCCGTCATAGGATCTCAATAGTGGGGGAAAACGCTTCAGTTTTGTCCCCATTCATTGTCAATGAGGACAAAACTGAACTGAATGAAATGGAATGCACCAGAATGCATTCCGTTCCGTTCTCATACTATCATGGGATGCTGAGCAAGATGGATCCGTCATGACCTACAATGCAAGTCAATGAGGACGGATCAGTTTTCTCTGACACAATAGAAAACTGATCCGTCCCCCATTGACTTTCAATAGAGTTCATGATGGATCTGTCTTGGGTATGTTAAAGATAATACAACCGGATTCGTTCATAACGGATGCAGATGGTTGTAATATCAGTAACTGAAGCGTTTTTGCTGATCCATGATGGATCCAGCAAAAACGCTGGTGTAAAATTGTTCAGTTTGCACCAATGAATATGAACACGTGCACAAAAAACACTGCAAATTTGTACCATGCCAAGTCATAGGTGACATGATTCCTACACAAGGGAAGCCAATGTAGAATTTGAACATTGAGAAAAATCCTGTGATAATTTAATCTTCGTTGTTTTAATGATTAACTTGCTATAAACATATAAAGTGCTGTCCACAACACAGGAAATGAAATAGGCAATTTTAAATGGCTGTTCGAGCTATTGTATATAGAAGAGTGCATTATTTTGCAACCTTATTCATTTGTGAATTTAACCCTTTCCCGGAGGAGCCATTTTCCCTTTTTGTGTTCTTATTTATTACCCCGTACCTTCCAAAAGCAATAACTTATTTTTTATTATTCCCCTCACATAGCTTGTTTTTTGTGGGTCATGTTGTATTTTTCATGGTATCATTTAATATTCCATACAATGTAGTGGGGAGCCGAAAAAAATACTAGCGAGATGGAATAGTAAAAAAAAACACAATTAAGCCATTGTTTACTATGTTTTGTTATTACAACATTCACTGTGTGGTAAAAGTGACATGCTACCTTTATTCTGCAGATCAGTACGATTATAGCAATACCACATTTATATATTTTAAAGGATAACTGTCACACTTAGACCCTAATTTCAATTTTCATATATGTAGTTACTAATAACATGATATTCCAGAATCAGTTACTATTAGACTCACTTACCCCATATTTAATACGATTCAGCCCTTAGCAACCAGTCTGCATAAAACTGCAATTTCACTATTCAGTTAAGATGGCCGCCACTGCCCTCCCCCTGAGGCTAATCCCGCCTGCCCTCACTAGCCAGTAACAATAGCCCCCCAAAAGTGTCAGTAACCAGAGCCCTCCCCCCTAAAGGGTTAATCTCCTGCAGCACAAAGGGGTCCTCTTACCACATGTTGCTTTCATTTATACACTGAGCAGATGGCAGATCTCCCTTCCCTGGTCTGCGCTGCTTCCACTCTGCATTCTCCAGCTCTGCTGAGTGAGGGAGCGTCTGCCAAGCGCAGGGACAGGGAGAAGTGCACACAGCCCAGGCACTGTTATCAGATGCTGGGGAGGACCTGGCTTTAATCATTTACTTACAGTCCCTGGCTGTCAGTAATGTGACCCTGCACGCTGCGTGCTCCGTCCTTCTATAAAGGACAGACTATGCCTAGCAACACTATTTTAAGCACAGGTAAAAGTAGGCAGTACAGGGAACAAAAATGTGGAATTAAGGGGTAATTGAATACACAGTGAAAAATTTAAATAGGGCCACCAAGGTGATATTAATCACCACAATCCAATACTCCAATAAAGAATACGACAGTTATACTTTAATACTTAAAAAAATAAAATAAAGAACTTTGAAAAATGTTTTTATTGATACCATTTGGGGTATGTATAACTTTTTGCTAGCGTTTTATTCCATTTCTTGGGAGATGAAGTTAAAAAAAAAAACAGGGATTCAGCAATTTTATTTTGTTATGGCATTCACTGTGAGAAAAATATTGTAGTGATAACTGTGATCTTTATTTTTTATTTAGATATCTAAAATGGGCAAAGGGGGTGATTTTAATTTTGAATTTGATTTGCTTTTTTATATTTTTAAAAATGTATTTTTTTTTACTTTATTTTAACCCCTCTGGGGTCAGAAAACCCCTTTAATTACTGCATGGATAATCAAATTAATTTAATTAGCACATGTATTTCCCAGAAGACATGGCCTGCTGTGGTTCTTTGAGGACTGAATAAAAGTATTTTTCACAAAAATATACATGTATAAAATGTAGTAAGTTATAGAACATAAAGTAACTTCTACCATTCTTGTTGGTACATGAATACTTACAGTCGCATCAGTTTTACTTATCGAAATGTGTGGACAAATAAAATACTGTAAAAAGGTGGCTAATAGTAGAAAATAACTTGGACTAGATTTATATTTAAATTTACCACATTTTCTATATGAAAAAAATTTGTTTTTATCCAGTAAAGTGCTGGGTCATTCCTGTTTTCTTCGGTGCAGAGACTGGTAAATGACATCAGCCTCTATTCTCCTTTCCACAGAGAAGACTTTGTCGCCATTTAATTTCAGGAGCCAGAGCAGTGTCAGCAGTGGTTTCAGACTATCTCTCCTCCCATGTTCCTTTGGGTAGAAGAAGAAATCTGATGTTGGTAATCTACGTTATGCCATCTGACTACAGCTTTGTGTTGCCACGATAATTTTCGCAGAAACAAAGTGTCAGGACTGAATATAGTTAACTCGTGAAAAAATAAGCCTATGACTGGGGAGTTGCTTTAAGAATTTGGCTCTTGAAAGCATTTGGGATTATTACTTCTTGATTCTTGGTAACAGTAACTAAAGTTGGTATGATTAAACTTGTTATTTTCAGCTCACTTAATTAATACATCCTTAATCTAACAACACCGTTGCTATATCTGCCTGTAATTTGTTGACCGACACTACAACTATTCACAAATTCAAATATTAACATTGTCAAAATCACTTTTAAATGAAGCAGGAAAGGGGATGGACTGGGAAAGATAAACTGGGCAAATACTGAAAAGCATTCACAGGAAATAGTCAATATTTCATCATGCTCTGTGACTTATAAAGGGGAAGTTAATTACCAAAGTATTGATTTTTGCAGTTGTTTAGTCCTCAGAGAAAGGCACAAATTCATAACAAAGTACTTGTACTGTTAAAGAGGGTGTCTGAGATAATTAAAAATGCCCTATTCCAGCATGTCACCGTGCATGGTGCTGGTGGCTTTCCTGCCACCATTTGTTTACAAATAGCAGCAGTGACGTGCTGAGATTGGGCATGTGACCACTGCAGCCAATAACTGTCCTCAGTGATAGACTGCTTAGGACAATAATTGGCTTAAGAGCTGCCCTATCCAAGCACTCTGCTATTTTTAAACAAATAGTGGCAGGAGAACCAGACCAGCACAGCAAAGAATGACACTGGAGAAATGGGTGAGTATAACGTGCTTTTGAACTTTGTGATTTTAACATTTTAAACCACGTTAATGTTTGTCCAAGATCTTTAATTCATTTAGCCAACCCCTTTAAAGAGGAACTGTCACTACTCCTGACATGTCTGCTTTAGAGCTCATGTACATGATCATATGTATTTTGCGGTCCGCAAAAAATACGGATGACGTCCGTGTGCATTCCAACGGAACAGTTGGCCCTTAATGGAACAGTACTATCCTTGTCCGTTATGCAGACAGTAATAGGACATGTTCTATTGTTTGGCGGAATGGTTCCTCATACTGTTCGCAAATAAAACGGAATGGTCACAGAAAGAAAATATGTTTGTATGTATGAGCCCTTAGTAAATAATTATACTACAAATAAAGTCCTGGAGCATCTTTTCATATACTGTATCTCTGTTACTATCTTCTATTACTCCTGCTATGAGTTTATGATTAAAGATACAACTGGGTGTTACCAGTAAGGGGTGTGTCCCTGCAGAGTCTGACACCGTCCAATCAGACTGTGCAGGGAGGCAGCCCCAGCTGGTAACACTCAGCTGTACCATTTTTCCTAAACTTCTAGAAGAAATATGAGAGGAATGGTACAATATACAGCTAGAAGAAAATTGTTAATACATATTATACAGTGTACTGCAGTGTATTGAAGAGCCATCAGACCCACTGGATCTTCAAGAACCAAGTGGGTCTGAGTCCAAAAAGTGTAAAAAAAAAAGTGAAAAAAGAGGACATGGCTTTGAGCGGACGCATGCTGTGAGAGCTCATCATCCCCGGCCGCACTCACGCTTTTATATGCTACTGAAATCACTCATTATCTAGGTTTAGGAGGAGGAAACTTCGTCCCAGACCTCCAGGATGTCTCACACCTCGCCTCCTCGGTCCAAGCTCTGGACACCACCACAAATACTCTAACACAACGCCAAGAGGACCAACAAAATGCGGTGGCCAGGCACTCACAGCAAATCCAACTTCTATTTGATATAGCAGATGATACGGAGAACTGGCGCAACAATATTTGGTTACGGGGGATGCCAGAAACATTTAAGTCAACAGAGCTTATTATGACTGTTAAACACATCTTTAATTCTATTTTACAAAAGCCTCCAGAAGCTCCTCTGGAAATAGATTGCGCTCATCGCACTCTGGGCCCTCCCAGCGCCAACCCAGCTAGGCCGTGTGATGTTGTATGCAGAGTTCATTACTTCCAAACCAAGGAGGAAATCATTCGACAGGCCCCACTAAAAGGGGTCATTGAATTCGAGAGAGCCCCTATTCAACTCTTGGCATAGCTTTCCAGGAGCACCCTAAGTGATGAGCGCTGTGCCCTCTGCTGGAGGTGCTGTGGGAGCACAGTCTGCCATATTCCTGGGGGTATCCATTCTCACTACAAGTCCATAAGGGGTCCACAACGCACGTCCTGTGTTCCCCTTCAGACTTACCGGACCTGCTGAAAATGCACCACTATTCATCCTGGACTGGCCTTTGGTGCTGGCACTGCCTCAGCGACCTATGAGGAGACGACGACCATCCTCTTCATTCTCCCGCCAGGAGCCATCCTCGGAGCGGCAACACCTCACCACATTGGATCCAGACGTCTCCGGCGAGACCCTTCTAGTCACCACAGAACCGCCCGCTATTTTTCTTGTTGGTTCATCACAAGTAGGCCTTTGTGAATGGTGATGTCCTCGCCTTCTTTGGGACAGATGACATTGCGTTAAGATTATTTGCCTCTTCCGAGCTTAGCCTCATTGGCTTGCTCATATCTGCATACAGGTTGTTCGGGGGTGTTACCGGCCTACAGATTGTACCTGTTTACCGGTTCTGACACCGGTTGTTTTGGAGCTGGACCTCTCATTTTTATCTTCATTTACTGGGGTTACTTAGTATTTTATGTTTTAATATGCTCTCATATGTGTTGTGCTTTACTCTCCTTTTTCTGTACTGTCCTTCTCCCCTCTCTACGCTGTTGCCCTCCCTTCTGACATGCCCTAGGTCGTGCTGTTCCTTGGGGGTCACAGTTAACCCCAGGATTCTACCAGGCTCTGCCATTATGTGTGGATCTTTTTCTCAATCTGCTGTACCCCCCTCACATATATGGGCTCGAGATCTCAAGCATTCTCATGCTGCCCCACTTAATGCTGTGGTTACTAGCAGCCTCTTAGACCTGGGGAGCCTTAGATAGGTAGAGATCCAGAGATAGGGTCGACAGATAGGGTCGACAGATGAACCTCCTTCCTTCTTCCTCTCTTATTTCCTCCTCTTCCCCATCTCATTTCTCACTCGCCTTAAGTGCTTTCTTTTCTCTTATGATACATTTGTGTTGTACAAGCGTGAGGTGTACCCAGGGCATATAGGTTTCGCTTGTTGCAGTCAGGTTCCCTGTTATGGTGTGTCTGTAGGCACTATAGTTATATTAATATAGCCCTCAGACTTAGAGGTCGAGATCTTAGGGACTAGTTTACTGGGAGGTTTTTTCCCTTTTTATTTCTCTTTCTCTCCCCTTCCCTACCCTCCTTATCCCAGCCAACCCCACACACAGTTTTTGGAGGGTGACCGACACTTGTTTCTGTGACAATGTCCACCTTACAGCTTGGCTCCTTGAATGTATGGGGGTTCAACACTCCAGAGAACAGATCTCAAATTCTGCACCATATGCATAGGAAATATGTCCATATCCTTTTGCTACAAGAAACCCGCTTTCGAACTGAACATGTTCCAGAGCTCCGCCATAGGCAGTTTACCCAGTGGTTCCATAGCACCAATCCCATCTCAAAATCCAAGGGGTCAGTATTGGGATACACAAATCCCTTCCGGCCTCAGATAGACCAGCATGGCAGATATCTGTTCTTGAAGCTAAAGATGTGAGAAAGTACTAACCATTGCCAACTTTTATCTCCCCAATCAGGACCAGGCCTGTGTGCTTAGCTCATATCTGAACAGGCTGGCAAACTTTGCAGAGGGACAAGTGATTGTGGTGGGGGACTTCAATTTAACACTGGATAGGACCTTGGACTCTTCCTCTGGCAGGTCTCCTCTTCCACCATCACAGCTTGCTTTTCTATAAAACAAACTACATGATCTTAGACTGGTGGATGTATAGAGGATCCTCCATCCTAAATTACTAGATTACACATACTATTCCACTGTCAACAACATGTACAGACGGATTGATTATTTTCTAATCAACCACCATCTTCTGTCCTGGCATCCATGCTCTTCCATTGTCCCCACCATCTGGTCAAATCATGCTCCAGTCTACTTGATTCTGGTTCTTCCTGACATCTCCCATAGGGAATGGACATGGTCCCATAATCCTAATTTACTTAAGGATGTCTCCAGCATTGCAGCTGTTCGACAGTCCATCTCCAATTTTCTGCTCCACCATACCAATGAACCAACCCCACTCCCCATCCAATGGGAGGCACTTAAATGTGTTATCAGAGGGGATCTTATTCAGCAGGGTTTAAGATTGAAAAAAGAGAGATCCACCACAATAAGTAGAATCCTGACTCTTATTCAAGAACTGGAGACTACTCACAAATGCTCTAGGGACCCCAAGGTTCTTGCTTCACTGTGGGAGGCCAGGAATACCCTTAAAAACTCCCTAGACCAGGCCTATGTTAGACACAGGGAATGCACTAGGAGTTATTTTTATGAGTTCTTTAATAAAAGTGGCAGTGCTCTGGCTAAGTTCTTACACCCCCGTCCACCTAATACCTTCATATCTAAGATCAAATCCCTAGATGGATCATGTACGCATGCCCAGCAAGATATCTAAGACACTTTTAAAGACCATTATGCCCAACTGTACAACCTGAGGGGCACCCCTTGCAGACATGTCATCTCATGATTTCCAAACTAGGGTAGACTCCTATATAGCAGATACTGCGCTCCCCACCCTGTCCGCTGAGGAAACTTCTGCCTTGGAATTTGACTTTTCTGAAACAGAAATCCGAACTGCAATTAAGGCCGCCTCCCTCTATTAGGAAGAGCCCGGGCCCGGATTGGTTCCTTAATCTGTTTTACAAGGTCTTCTCGGAAGACTTATTCCCATTTTTGACCAAAGTGTTCAATGATACCTCTGAATCATCTCCATTCACCACTCAGACTCTTTCAGCTAACATTTCAGTCTTGCCTAAGCCAGGAAAGGATGCCTCAGTTTGCAGCAACTTTAGACCCATTTCCCTCATCAACACTGACGTGAAGTTGTTTGCTAAGCTCATTGCCGACCGTCTCTCCCCGATTCTCCCCAGAGTCATTAACATTGGCCGGGTGCGAATTGTAGGTCACAGAGACGAGAGACAATATCACAAAAACATTACTTCTGATTTCCCATATTAAGAAACACAAACTCCCTGCCTGTCTGGTCTCTGTCAACGCTAAAAAAACCTTCGACAGGCTACACTGGACCTTTTTACATTCGGCGCTGGTACATTTAGGGCTGGGCCCTAGGTTGCTACGCAGAATTTTTGCCTTATATCACAAACCAACAGCTAGAGTCCAAGTGAACAATGTCCTTTCCCACTCTTTCACCAGACAAGGATGCCCACTCTCTCCCTTGCTCTATGTCATAGTTATGGAAAACTTGGCAAATGCCTTACACAACTCGGCAGATATTACAGGTATACAAGTAGGATCTCAACATTATAAACTAGCCCTTTATGCTGATTACCTTCTCCAGTACATCACCAATCCGAGGTTGTCCTTCCCTGTCTTGATCAAGGAGTTTGAGCGCTATGGCCAAGTCAGTAACTTTAAGGTTAACTACTCTAAAACAGAAGCCCTTAACTTCACGCTACCTGATACCCTAGTAGACAGCCTCAAACCGTCTTTTTCATTCCGATGGCAGACCCATTCTATTAAATACCCCAGGGCCCAAATTCCCTGTGACTTGTCTTCCATGTTCTTACTTAATTATACACCCTTACTCCAAAAGTCGATACAGGACCTTTTCCGTTATAAGACTCTACAGCTGTCCTGGTTTGGTCGCATGAATATGGTCAAGATGGATGTCTTGCTGCGATTCATGTATTTATTTCAAACAATTCCAATACTACCCCCTTGGAGTTTTTTCTGTAGCATACAGAGAGCAGTAAACAGGTTTGTATGGGGACTTCCAGACTTCAACCTGTACCATCAGGCCTCCTTATTCCAAAGAAAGTGTGGACTGGTTCCATAACAAATCCCACAAATAATGGATCAAGTATAAGAGGATATATCCCCAATCCCACTGTCTTCCGAATGGTAGGCCCCCTCTTAAAGAGTTTTCAATACTTACTCATCATCTGATTCTCCTCTGGGACAGATCTATGATTAAGTATGGTTTATCACACCGCCCAGGACCTCTTAGCCCACGTTTTGGAAACCCCTGGTTTTTGCCCGGTCATAGGTCGGGACACTTGTCTGGGATGGGCTGCCTCTGCCTCCCCATGTTGCTACCAAATCATGACAGAGAATTCTTATCTGTCCTCTTTCTCCACCATGCAGGGGACCTGCCAGAGAAGAGTCCTGTCTTGGCTAGAATATGCACAACTTCGCAAATACTTACAGGGGCTTGTTCCTAAATCTCTCTCTGATTTTTAGGGGCTTCTTTTTCAAGCTGCCCCACCGGTTCACTTGATATCTCTTCTATATGGTATGTTACTGCGTAGGGTGTCGAGCGAGACACCGACCCTTGTTGTGACTTGGGAGTCAGAACTTGGCATGGCTCTCCCGGAAT